>NW_024080963.1:1052782-1242116 GCF_003009895.1 Hyaena hyaena | reverse complement strand
TGATTACACGATCAGTCTCCAGTCTCATTGTGACTATAGTTGAGAGAAAAACGGCTGTTCATGTAATGATGTTATGGAAATATAAACCTCTAAGCCAGGATGATGCTCTTTGACCCAGAATAGAGGGGTCCGAGCATCAAAGGGGGGAATGTGGTAGGAACTCCTCCCTAAGGAGAAAGAAAAAATTGAAGAAGAGAGAAGAGAAGACTTCAAGGTCACCTAGATATGAGTCCAGCTGCCTACATCCCCCCTGTTCTTGTAAACTGAAACAACTTAATCAGACTACATGTTTATGTGTATTACCATATATGGGAGACAAAGAAATAGAAAATGCATAAAAACCCCTATGCCATATGATGTGGGCCGCTCAGTTCTTTTGGGTACGAACCCAACTGAGCGGTGCCGGCAAAATAAAGTTGCTTCCTGGAAAGAAAAGTCTCGGTGTCACGACTCTCTGAGCGAGAATCCTGCAACAAGGGCAGGCAGTTCATGCCAATGACCCTGTTTTAAAGCACTTAATTCCATATACTATTCAGTTAAAAAAATTAGCAATGATTGGGAAGCCTGGGTAGCTCAGTCAGTTCAGTGTCTGACTCTTGGTTTCGGCTCAGGCTATGATCTGAGGGTCGTGGGACTGAGTCCCATGTCGGGCTCAGCATGGAACATGGAGCCTGCTTGAGATTCTCTCTCTCTCTGTCTCTCTGCCCCTTCCATGCTCATGTGTGCATGCACACACATTATCTCTCTCTTGCTCTCTCAAAATAAATAAACTTAAAAAACCCCCACAAATCCCCTTTTGGGACATGCGTGTAGAACACGTGGGTATGCATGGGTATGTATGAATGTGTGGGTGTAGGTTTTGAATGTGTGCATGGGTGTTTTTAGTGTGTGTGAATGTATAGGAATATGGGTGTATGGGTGGGTGTGTATGGGTATGTATGTGAATGATCAGTGTGCTTGTGTATGTGAGTATACGTGTGTGTGTGTGTGTGTGTGTGTGAAAAAGAGGGGGGGTTTTGCATGTGCCAAGAGTTGTCAAGAGTGAGGATTTCTCATTCTCCTCACTAGTCTCGAGATTCCGCTTTACTTTATCCTCCCCTAAGCTTTATGTAAACTTAAGACAACTCAGGTTGAGACCTTCTATTACTGTCAAAAGTCATTTTGAAGTAATTCAAGCACTCTGTTTCCACTCTTCTGGGAAATCCTTGCAGTCTTGGAAATCATAACGCCATTCTGTGATCATCTGTTGCTTTGTCAAATGGCCTTCTCAACAAATAGATCTTGTCTCTTCTGTACCCCCCCCCCCCCCCCCGGGCTGGAGGGCGTGGGGGGAGTGGCCAAGAGAGCTGTGGACAGCCTGCCACATGCCAGGTTCTGTGCCATTTTTCTCTTTTCACTGTACTACACTGGGAACTAATCTTTATTTTCCTTTCTTTTACACTCTTCTTTTGTCCCTGCCTTTGAGCCTTGATCAGGCATTCCTGGTACTGGGTGACAGGCAGTTTCTGTCTGAAGCTTGGTGTAACCTGATTGTCATCCTCTGCCCTGTGCTCGGTCTGTCCCAGCACCGATGTCTCGTCAACGGGAAAAAGGCCTTGACCTTCTTTAGCTTGGTTGTCTACACCCAGGACCACAGAGCAAGGTGCTGCCTTTCCTGGAAGGGGGAGAGCATATTCTGAACGATTGATGTCATTTTCTAAATTTTTCCAGCATGTAGATTGGGGCGTAATTTCAAATTTGGCTTATCTGAGTTGTGTTTCAACCCTTGTTAGGTTGCTAGAGGATTCTTCAACGGGTCAGGACTTCCAGGAAGATAATGCAATAAATTGTAGGCACATGGAGAACCTCACATGGTCTGTTTTTCAATTAAGAGTATTATGGCTGCCGATGGCATAATCACTCTGATTATTTCTGGGCTTCCTTGGGAGGGGTGTGCATTTTCTGTCTCTCTGCCACGAAGCCTGCTCAGCCTGCTACGGCACCAGTGGACACCAGATATCCAGCTGCCAAGTTCTGCGGAATAAGGTTAGAGCAGACAGGGTGAGGCCAGGGAATAATTTGGGGGGGGGGTTGGCTGGGGGGGGATGCAATTGGTCTGAGAGGGAGAACATGTCTATAGTTACACACATCGTTTCTTTCCATCTATTACCAAAACGATGTGGAAATAGTTACACAGACAGTTTCTATTCCCTGAACACAGCTCCTTCACGTAGGCCAGAGTGGTTTGCATGTTGCCAAACCTTGGCTTCCCTAGTTTGCCTTACCCAGGGTATCATTTGAAACGCTGATTAGTAAGGTAAATTTGTAGAAACTCTTCTAGATTCTTTTGAGTTTACATAGGTTGTATAAATATTTTAAAAGCCACGTTATTGTCATTTCTAATCTGCTGCTGCTTCTTTTGTTTTTCTTTTCCTCCAAACATGTAAGGAATGACACATGTACCAGAAGGATCTATATGTACTGCCTTCAGGGACAATAATTTTCATCTTTAATCCATCCAGGGGACATGTCCAGAGAAACTCAAATTTTTGCTGGTTTTTGTTAATGCTGTGGCAGTATTTCAACCATAGGATCATCTGGAAGTTTTATCACCACAGAAAGTGATGAACATGTCATTATTCAAAGCTCCATTGTTTTTATACCTTCTGAGAGGCAGAAACTATACCAACTTTCAATATCCATTCAAGCAGATTACACATGAATGCATGGGGGTTCAAAGCACTTGAACACTACCCCCCCTCCCCCCCCCCGTTGTATCAGTATCTCTTAGAATCTGGATTTGGGGACTGCTTAGATTGGCTTGGAAAAGCAATTGGGAATCTCAAGATTTTTCTGGAAAGCGGGAAGAAGATTCCGTGGTAACCAAAGAACGTCAGTCTGGAATTGTTTGTTTTTTCATAACTCGTTCCCTAGTGTGGATGTACCCAAGTTTCTCAAAAACGGTTGTGTCCGTCAGCCAGGGGCCCCGTTCCCTGCTCACCTCTTCCTTCTGCTGTTTCTCTTTCTCGAAACAGTTCTCTTACTTAGAGAGCCTCCGCTTGCCCTCTTCTTTGAGGGCTGTCATTTGAAGAGGTTATTTTAGTTCACGGCGATGCCAGTTCAGGGCAGCTGGCTTGCAGTTCAGAATCCCTGCCGTGTACTGAAGGCCAAAACCATTAAATCAAATACACAAGAAAGTTTCGGTGCTGTCCTGACTTCTAGGATCTGCCTTCTTACATAATTGTCCTCTTCAGTGATTTCAAAACAAATGAGGGCAGAGAGAACCTGAAGAGACAAACAGGGCCCGGTGAGCAGACCTGGTTTGCAGCTATTTGCGAGTGGGTTTTAGCAGAGCCTACTCCCTATTGTTAAAAACAAGACAACAGGCCCCCAATCCAGCCGCTTATGCTAAGTCCCACGTCAACTAACCGAGGCTCGATTTAATTACTGTTTCAGCTCTCCCAGAAATAGAATCTTAAACCAGTCACTGCGGAATCCCCTGATCAGCATTAGTTAGGTAACCTGCCTGACAGACCCCAGCCATGCCCCAAAGGAAAGTGACCCTGCAATAAACGATTCCCTTTTTGTCTAGTATGATTTCCTTGTTCCACCCTCTCCTGCCTATAATGGCCTTTCATTTCGTACAACTCCTTGGAGCTCCTTCCTGTCTGCTAGATTGGATGCTGTCTGACTCATCAATTGTTGAATAAAGTCAAGAAGGTCTTTAGAATGTACTCAGTTGAGCTGTTTTTTGACACTATATGTGTGTTTTTTTAAATTTAAAATTAAAAAACAATTTTTAATGTTTATTTATTTTTGAGAGAGAGAAAGAGACAGAGAGAGAGAGTGTGTGCGAGGGAGGGGCAGAGAGAGAGGGAGACAGAGAATCCAAAGCAGGCTCCAGGCTCCAAGCTGTCAGCACAGAGACAGATGCGGGGCTCAAACCCATGAACTCTGAGATCATGACCTGAGCCAAAGTCGGACACTCAACCGACTGAGCCACCCAGGCGCCCTATGTGTGTTTTTTGGAACTCTATTTTGAACTGGTTAAAATCTCATACTGGTTCCCTTATTAATGAATTCAGTGGAATCTTTGATGTGTTTTCATTTTACATTTGTATGAGAGGCATGATTTTTACCTTGTAAGATAAAGGGGCACCTGGGTGGCTCAGTCTGTTAAGCGTCCGACTTCGGCTCAGCTCATGATCTCATGGTTCGTAGGTTCGAGCCTCGCGTCGGGCTCTGTGCTGACAGCCAGCTCAGAGCCTGGAGCCTGTTTTGGATTCTGTGTCTCCCTCTCTCTGACCCTCCCCTGCTCATGCTGTCTCTCTCTCTCTCAGAAATAAAAAATAAATAAAAAAAGATATATCTTTTAACATTAGGTACATAATATGTGTAGTACTTTTTTAGATGCTGATGAGGGTTGGGTTGGGGGAGGGGGGGCGAGAATTCTCTGTCCCTGCAATGGACTTTCTAGCTGGACTAGAGGCAGATTAACAGGAGAAAACCAAATTTAACGGTGCACCTACAAGGAACCCGCATAGACATGGAAATTCCAAAGACAGGCAGAATGAGGTATACATGTCATTCTGAACTAACAAGAGGAGGGCTGAGGCCTGGGACTTCATGGGGAAGGAATGTACTTCACCGGAAGATGAAAAAGAGTAAGTGTTTGGTAAACAACTGTTTGCTGGGCCATCCAGAAACAATGGGGCACAGAGGACTTCCATCTAAGAGGTCTTGCTAGGTCCTCTGTGTCTACCACACCTAGTTCATATCATACTGCAGTTATCTATGGAGATAACTCTCTTCCTGGAGCATGGCCTATAAATTATTTTTAGGCAGTTAAGAGGGGAGGTAAAAGCTTTCTTTGAATCTGCTGGGTTTGATTTTTTTTTTTTTAATTTTAAAATGTGTATTTATTTTTGAAAGACAGAGTCACAAACAGAGTCCAGGCAGGGGAGGGCAGAGAGAGAGGGAGACACAGAATCCGAAGCAGGTTCCAAGGCTCTGAGCTGTCAGCACAGAGCCCGACGCGGGGCTCGAACCCACAAACTGTGGGATCATGACCTGAACCAAAGTCGGACACTCAATGGACTGAGCCACCCAGGCGCCCCGGGTTTGATTGTTTTTTAATTCAAAATAATCTGCATGTCAAAGTGGCCCATCTTGAGGTGGCCTGCCTTTGGCTCCCTACACAAAGTGCTTTGTGTGTTTACTTAACAAACACAGAACACATTTTTGAATGCCACGTGCTGTTTTAAGTGCTTTATAAATGTTAACTAATTCAATCCTCATAACAGCCCTATATCACTTACATGTCCTTCAATCCTTATTAGCCCATCTTATCTAACTGAGGCTCACAATCCTGGTCAAGGTTGTATCATCACTAAGTACCAGGGCTGGGAGCTCAAGTGCAGACCTGTGCGAGGCTGAAACACACTGGCCTTCTCCTGGCATGAGGGCTCCCTTTAAGTGAGCCTGGGGGTGAGATGAGAAAGGGACCCCAACTTTGTTTTGTGGGAAACTGTGAGAAATAAGCCCACTTGTTATGGAAACCGGTCTGGATCACCACCCAGCAGAAGAGCCAAGCAGCACTCGGAGATCTTGGAAAGCAGGAGGTTTATTTTACACCGGTGGGCCCAGAGGAGATCATTCTCCAGATGTCTGAGTCTCGAGAATCAGCAGAGGGAACAATTTATATAGTCTGTTACTTCCGCATTCCTCATTAGTAATAATTTGGTGAGTGACACGCAGGTTGGGAAGAAGAACCCGGAAGGGGGAGTCTTTGATCATGGACAGGAATTTCCTTATCAGTCCTGTTGGCCATCTTATAACAGATTTTTTTCCCTATCACATTGACCCAATCAAAGGAGGGACGTGTAGACTCAAAGCACAGTGAAGCAAGGCTTTAATCAATGTTTCTGCAAGAGCAGGTGTCAGAGGGGCAGGCACACTCAGGGCAGTTACAGCAGGCATTTTTTCTCCTAGGGTGAAGTCCCTTCCCTGACTCCTCATTGGCTGAGTACTACAGAGCTTACAACCTTACCGGGAAGTCGCCTATGGCCATGTAAGACAAAAAGTACATTCCTTGAGGTGACGCAGAGACTTCAGTTCTTTGGCTCATGCTCATTGCAGAGCTCCAGAAGAATAAACCTGGGAAATGAAGAGGGGAAGAAGAACCAGAGAGCGAAGTGTCTAAGGGTTTGGGACTCCACTGTGTGTGTTGGGGGATTTCGTACATATTTCCAGTAGGTTTATTGTTAACTAGACAGCACAGCTTTTATTTGGTATTTCTGAAAATGCATCATTTCACTTACTTCTCACACCTTTCACTTACTTCTGTACCTTTTTAAAATGTTTATTTATGTGTGTGTGTGTGTGTGTGAGAGAGAGAGAGAGAGAAAGAGAGAGAGAGAGCAAGAGTGGGAGACAGTGGGAGAGGGCAGAGAGAGAGAGCGGGAGAGAGAATCTGAAGCAGGCTCCAAGCTGTCAGCACAGAGCCCGACGTGGGGCTCGAGCCCACAAAATATGAGATCGTGACTTGAGCAGAAGTCAGATACTTAACTGACTGAGTCATACAGGTGCCCTGGAACCTGCATCTTTAAGGAATCTGCATCTCCCCTCTTGATAGAGGGGAGGGGCTATGATACATGGATTCTGCAGAGAACCCCTAGCCATGGGCCTAAACTCTACCTGCATGATGTGGAGCATTGCTCTGACTGGCGTGATGACCATTGTGCTGTGTTTCTGATAGAAGTCAGCTTAAAACATTGCTCTACTTCTTCTGCCAAGGGCTCTCTTCCTCCTCAGAGTATAAATATATAACTTAGTTTATTATTATTATTAAAGTTTTTTTATTATTTATTTTTGAGAGAGAGAGAGAGAGCGAGCGAGCATGAGCAGGGGAGGGACAGAGAGAGAGGGAGACAAAGGATCTGAGGCAGCTCCAGGCTCTGAGCTGTCAGCACAGAGCCCGATGTGGGGCTCAAACTCACAGACCGCAAGATCATGACCTGAGCTGAAGTCAGAAGCTTAGCCAATGAGCTACTCAGGTGCCCCTATTATTATTTTTTTAAATTTATGGTCACCATGCCCATGGGGGAGTCAAAGTGAGAGTGGGAAGCAGCTTGATAACGGGGGTAGGGCACACTTGGAATCTGTTGGATTTGGGTTCAAATCCAAGGTCTGTCCTTTAATGGGGAATAAGATGAGAATCCATCTGAATTAACATTAAATCTCAGTGGGATTAAGTAAATGCTTCCATCTCTCTTCCAGCAGGCTGTGAACAAGATCTCAGCAAAGCCTTGGAGCTGGGCGAGAGAATCAAGCATCCAGAGGTCGGAAGAGGGGCAGGGGAAATTGTTTTCTAACTGGCTGAGAAGATGGGCTATTCGCAGGTGTGGCTGCTGGAGGGGCTCGCGGGGGAGGAGACCGATTTATAGACTTAGAGCCAGCTCAGGAGGCAGCTGCACTGCCAGATAGAGATCTGTGACTGGCAGATCCAGATTGACCAGCCTTCCCGATTCCTGTTCCAGGCCAAAGGTCACTCAGCCATTTGAATCGTCCTTTTTTTTTTTTTCTTCCGCTCCAGCTTTGTTTACCTTATAAGGAATGTCAACATTACAAAGTCGAAAGTGCCTGTTATCTTCCCCACGATTTCAACAAATAGTTAGTTCCGTGAACCAGAAGGGTCCGGTCGGTGTGAAAGATGGCTGGGCATTCAATCTTGCTGGCTGCTGTCTCGGTCCTGTCTGCCTGTCAACAAAGTAGGTCTTGGGCAGTGTGTGTGTGTGTGTGTGTGTGTGTGCGTGTGTGTGTGTGTGGCAGAGAGAGGGAGGTCTGGCTTTTGAGTTTCCTACTTACTTGCTGGTGCCCATAAGTGCATGGGTGCACAGTCCACTCTGGGTCATCAGCTCCTCCTTCCCTGGGGACAGATTTGGAACATTCCAAGGATTCGTTCTCCCCAGAGAGACGTTGTAGGCTTCCTGAGCCCAGCGATTCTGCATTGTTTGTGGTTCAGACCCACAGCCCAGTTCAAATGAGAACTGGGACTGGAAGTGCACTAGCTAACCTGGGAGATGTGGGCTGTAAATCTTAACTGTGGAATGTGCCAAAGGAAACACTGTATCTGCTTGTAAACCAGGGCTGCCATTTCTTGAACACTGATCTTTTAATTAATGTTTTCTTAAATAAGCTGCCGATGGCAGGTATGATTATCAGGCTTTAAAAAATCTGCAGAAACATGAGCTTCAGGTTAAGTGACGAATCTGTTTCAAAGCACCATCCCACTAGGATTATTCAATATCTCAATTGCTGGGTATGTAAAGCACATTTGCTCCTCAGGGGTCACATTTGCTCAATTCTTATCATCTTATCCATGATCACCAACTTAACATGCTAAGTGGGGAAAAGAGTCTGGGCGCTGGTGAGCAAGTCTTGGAGCCAACCACGCATATTTCTTTATTTTTCCAAGTGCGCTCCTACCAGGAAAGTGGGCAGAGGCGCAGACTGCTCAGGGTGCACAGAAAGCTCAGCTTTGGGTAAAGTCCAGACCCGCATGTCACTCCATGTCTTGCCTAACCGGTCTGTTTTAGGAGTTTATGAAACTGTTATACCATAAGACACACATTTTGTGGTTGGATTCACAGTCTCTTCTGGAGTAGTGGAGAAGAGCAGGATTTTTATCACCATCTAAAGCAGCACTTAGGTCTCAAATGCCCCTGTGCTGACCCCATGGTTCACATACCCCTATACGTGAGCACTGCCAACCCCATGTGTGCCCTCCTTCTGGCGCTGTGGGGAGCCCGGGAGCGGGCCCACAGATGCCCCAGACTGACAGAAAGGTTTCTGTTTGCTGGTGGGTGCAGGGCATTGTGGGAATTGTAGCCAGAGGTTAGGTGGGGGGTAGGGGTGGAGCGGAGAGGAACTGGGATGGTGGTGGCTGGTGGTGTTAGAAAACAGAATTGAACTGAGTAAAACGTAGAGATCTTATTAGTTTATGGGTGCCTGCGTGGCTCAGTCAGTTAAGCGTCCAGCTCAGGTCATGATCTTGCAGTTTGTGAGTTCGAGCCCCACGTCCGGCTCTGTGCTGACAGCTCAGAGCCTGGAGCCTGCTCCCAGTTCTGTGTCTCCCTCTTTCTTTGCCCCTCCCTCATTTGCACTCTCTCTCTCAATAATCAATAAACATTAAAAAAATTTTTTTTAAGGATCTTGTTGGCTTTATTCAATGAGTCCTGAATCAGGCAGCATCCCATCTAGCAGGTAGAAGGGCTCTCTGAAGAGCTGTATGAAATAAAAGACTTTTATAGGCAGAAGGGGGCAGAACAGAAAGTTGCTAGTTTGTGGTAATTTGTGGCAAAGGTCATCTTTCAGGGAATGGCAGGAGTCTGTCAGGCAGATTCCCTCTGTAGTGCTAACCACGTCATTCTGGATTGACTGGCTTAAGATACCACTTTTGGGAGAGGTTGCAACTGTAATTAAGTGAGGTGTTATGTCTCAGGTTGGTTTATGTCAGCTTAGCATAGATGACTCCATATTTTCGGCCTGTTGTCTCTTTTTTTTAACAGTGGCAGATAGGGAACATTTACTGATTGGGTGGGGGAAAGAGAAAGAGGGAAAGAAAGAGAGAGAAGACATAACTGTTCGGTTGGCATTAAGAATCAGAATTTGCTGTTTCTATGGAAGACTGATGTTTATGGAGAGGGGGCACCACATACCATGGTGGAAGCAGGTTGAGTTTTGAAGATAGACAATCCCATATCTGTCCGGTTCAGTCACTTACCAGCTGGGTGCGGCTAGCCAGGATATTCTGTCCTTCAGTGTCCTCATCAAAGAGGGCTAAGCAGGGGAGCCTGGGTGGTTCAGTTCGTTGAGTGTCCAACTTTGGCTCAGGTCATGGTCTTGCAGTTTGTGGGTTCGAGCCCCATGTTGGGCTTTGCACTGACAGCACGGTGGCCGTTTGGGATTCTGTGTCTCCTCTCTCTGCCCCTCCCCTGATAGCTCTCCCTCTTTCTCTCTCTCTCTCAAAATAAATAAATAAATAAATAAACATTAAAAAAATGAAGGTCAAACAGGACACTGGGTGAGAAGGCCCGCCAGCATCCTTGGCCTGGGGTTGGCACTCAGCACAATCAGTCCCCATCGTCACTGCTTTCCCACAGAGAGAGCTTCTGCCCGGCTGAGAGGCAGCCACACTATGGCAGGGAAGGCCGGCTGGGGCTGGGGGCTGGGGCGGGGGCTGGGTAGGAGGCATTGTGGGACAGGAGGGGTTCTCGATTCACTCTCCCTGGCACACATGTGCCCCTCTGGAGAAAGTGAGGGAGACAAGAGAGACAGGCAAAGCAAAAGGAGAGTATTCTCAAGAATTTTTCTTAACATTTATTAATTTTTGAGAGATAGAGATAGAGACAGAGCATGAGCAGGGGAGGGTCAGAGAGAGAGGAAGACACAGAATCTGAAGGAGGCACCAGGCTCTGAGCCTGACATGGGGCGTGAAGTCATGAACCACGAGATCATGACTTGAGCCAAAGTCAGATGCTTGACTGGCTGAGCCACCCAGGAGCCCCTCAGTTAGTTTTCACGTGATGTTAGGAGGGGAAAGAAAATGGAAAAGTAGCTCCATTTTTTTCTCCAGAAAAGGTAAAATAGTTTGCCCACCCACATCATGTTATCCCTGTGGTAGCCATGGTCTCTCTACGGCCCCTGACCTGAAAGAACAGAGAGGGGCTTCTCCTTGGGGCTGTGCTGGCCCAACTGAACCCTTCTTCCCGGAGCTGCAGGCAGGCTGGGTGGGGAGCATCCAAACAGCTCTGCCCTTGACTGAAGTTCTTTACCCACATTTACTGCCGTTGTAACGGCAGGTGCAACCAGGTGCTATGAAGGGCCGTGAGGAGACAGCACTTTCAAAGCTTTCGTGTACTCACAGCTTCACTTCGAAGCTCTCGGTTCTTGCACCATCACCAATGTGTAAATCAAGGAGCACACATCTTTCATGGTTCCCCTTACCAGGGGGAGCAAGAAGCCTTCCTGAGTGTTTCCTCCAAGGCTGTGGAGCAACTTAGAAACAATGGGGGCAGCGGGGTGCAGATCGGCCTGAGCCTGTAGACTTCCCCCGCCGCAGACAGACCTCCTTTCTGGCTGCAGGTGGGCCCAGGAGTGATTGGCCCCTCTGGATTTATGCTGCCGTGAGAGGATGTAGCCTGGGGTTGGAAACAGTGCCCAATCCCACATTTTCTGTATCTTCCCTGTGCTCTCTCTGCCTTCAGGGATGTCACTGCAGTTTGAATGAGAGACTCTAGTCCTAAGCATTTACACCCTTCGGACGTTCGGCTCCAGCTTTTAGATCCTGAGCAACAGTTTGTTTGTAGCAGAGGGGAATTCAGGGGGAGGGAAGAGGCCTGCTCTGTGAGGCCTTACTAACCCAGGCTCACTATTTACTGACTCGTCAGAGGGGAGATCGTATATTATATCTCCGCAGGAAATTTGTCACACCTGATCCTGTCACACAGGCTAAAAACTTGGTGTGGAAAGGAAACTAGTAAGGAAACATTAGCAAGTAGGAAATGGACATGGAGGTGTTAAAGTAAGTGAGACCAGAATGGTGTTGGAGGGAACTGTGAAGGAATTGAAACGGGAGGAAATAATCTGAAGGGAACTAATAGACCCCAGAACTAATTATGGTGTAGAAAGGGGCAACAAGGACAGAAGGTGAGAATAACTGACCAAGGAGGAAGTGTGGGTCTGACAGTGAATGAGGTTTACAGGACCGACCGTCAGATGTAAGTGACTCTGGCACCAGGGTTGGATGATCTAATGTAACACTTGTGGTTAATGAAGGCAACAAAGTCATAATCATTTTGTAGTAGGGAAACTGAGTCAGATAGGGAGCTATCATCCCTCAAGGTTTTCCTGTGACCCTCCCTCCTGGCTTTCATCATGTCCGGGGAGTTGCTGATCTGTTTTAGGTCACTGTGGCTTCATTTGCATTTCTGAGAATTTTATATAAATGAAACTATACTCTCTTATAGTTATATATATAATACGGTTATACTAGATTCTCTTCTGATCTTGCTGCTTTCATTCAGCATAATTAGTTCGAGGTTCATCTGTGTTCTTTCATGTATCAATAGTTCATTCCTTTTTTTTTTTCTTTTAAAGTTTATTCATTCATTTTGAGAGAGACAGAGACAGAGTGAGTAGGTGAGCAGGGAAGGGGCAGAGAGAGGGAGAACCCCAAGCAGGCTCCACACTGTCAGCCCAGAGCCTAACGTGGGGCTCAAACTCACGAGCTGTGTGTGAGATCATGACCTGAGCTGAAACCAAGAGTTGGACACTCAACCAACTGAACCACCCAGGCACCCCAAGAGTTCATTCCTTTTTACTGTCTATTGTATTCTATTGTATAGATATGCCACATATACCATAATTTGTTCATCCATCAACTTGTTGATCAAGACTGTGTTAGTCAGGGTTCTCAAGAGAAGCAGAACCAATATAGCAGATGCGCACACACACACACGCGCGTGCGCGAGCGCGCACACACACACACACACACACACTCACATTGAGGGATTTATCAAAAAAAATTTGGTTTATGCAATTGTGGGGGCTGGAAGCTCTGAAATTTGCAGGGTGGGCTGGAAGGCTGGAAATTCCAGCAAGAGTTGATGTTGGAGTATCGGATCTTAAGGCAATGTGGAAGCAGAATTCTTTTTCTCTCTTGCTGATGCATAGGAGCACATGTACCCCAATGTTCATAGCAGCACTCTCAACAATAGCTAAAACATGGAAAGAGCCTAAGTGTCCATCAACGGACGAATGGATCAAGAAGATGTGGTTTATCTATACCATGGAATACTACATGGCAATGAGAAACAATGAAATCTGGCCATGTGTAGCTACATGGATGGACCTTGAGGGTGTTATGCTGAGCGAAATAAGTCAGGCAGAGAAGGACGAATATCATATGTTTGCACGTATAGGAGGATTAGGAGGAACTTAACGGAGGACCATGGGGGAGAAGAAGGGGGGAAATGGTGGGGGAAAGAGAGAGAGGCAAACCATGAGAGACTCTTGAATGCTGAGAAACAAACTGAGGACTGATGGGTGTCGGGGGGGAAGGGGGAGATGGGCATGGAGGAGGGCACTTGTGGGGATGAGCACTGGGTGTTATATGGAAACCAATTTGACAATAAACTATTTGTAAAAAATAAAATAAAATAAAATGTTACTATTACTGAAGTTCTCTAAAAAAAAAAAAAAGAATTCTTTTTCTCTTTGGGTAATGTCCATCTGTTCTCTTCAGGCCTTCGACTGTTCAGATGAGGCCCACCATCTCAAGGAGAGTAATCTGCTTTACTCAGAGTCAACTGATGTAAATGTTAATCACATCCAAAAAATATCTTCACAGAAGCATCTAGACTGGTGTTTGACCAAACAGCTGGGCGCCATGGCCTAGCCTACTTGACACAAAATTAATCATCACAGAGTTGTTCCTAATTTTTGGCTATTATGAATAAAGCTGCTATGAACATTTGTGTACAAGTCTTTGTATGGACTTATGGTTTAACTTTTCGTGGGGAAATAACTAGGAGTAGAGTGACTGGCTACGCGATCTATGTATGTCTAACTAAAAGGTCCCTTCCAAATGATTTTCCAAAGTGATTATACCATTTTACATTCCTGCCAGAGTCTTTGAGAATTCTAGTTGTTTTATAGCCTCACCTGTCTTTTTTAATTGATATGGCCTGTCTTTTGAATTTTAAACATCTTAATAGGTATGCAGTGGTATCTAATTGTGGTTTAAATTTGTAATGAATTTTTGTAATGAAAAATTGTTTTTGTAATGAATAGTGATGTGCCACATTTTAATCATTTTGATCATTTTAATTCCTCTGTACTTGCAGGTTATTTTGCTTTGCATGTAGGAAAGGCAAGATTAAAATACAAAGTTACACCCCCAGCAGTCTCTGGGTCACCAGAGTTTGAGAGAATATTTCGTGCACAGTAAGTAATGCTTCCCTCTCCCTTCAGGGATTTGGGATGGCCACGTATAGACGATTCTGATCGGGGGAAAGATGTGCAAAGGAGGTATTTCATTATAACAAACCAGGGTTCACAGACATGCCCCTTCTCATGATGCTTGAAGCTTGAAGTATCTAGTAGATGGAGTCTCTACCCACCTAGATTATGAATTCAGAGGATGCATTTACAGAAAAGGCTGGGATCTTAAGAAAGACTGCTCCATATCGCTAAGCATAGCAGTTTGGTTAAAGAGCCCCTCCAGTGCCCTTAGAATTCAATAACCTCAAGCGAGATTAGCTATGACATCAATCTTCTATCTTTATTTTTCCTTTCCACTTGAAACAGAGGTGGGTCATTACCATCCTCTGCCCATGAACCATTTCCTGAAATCCAAAATGTAGAAGAATGAGAAAGCTTCCCATTTTATACATATTTGTAGTGACTTTGATCATCTTGTCTTTTCAGATCCATACAGAATGTCCTACTATAAACACCATGAGTTTAGCTGCTGCAGATGCTAGGGCTCCCTTTTTATTTCATCCCCCAAATAAGTGCTTTTAGAAACATTGTACATGTCACCATTTATATGTCATTTGGTTCTTTTGTTAACACTGTGGGATTTTTCATCTATATCATGAGTGACGTGGGCCTATAATTTTCCTTTCTTATATGATGTTTGTCTCCTTTTGATATCAAGATTATACTAATCTCATGCAATGAGTTAGAGAATTATTTTCTCAGAGAATTTTAATAAGGTTGGAAGAGTGTGTTCCTTCCAAGTTGTTAAAATTTGCCTATAAAATGATGTGAACCTGATGTTTTCCTTGTGGAACAATTTTAAACTATGGGATTTGATTTCTTTAATGATAATTGAGTTATTCAGCTTTTTATTACATCTTGAATCACTCTGGGCAAGTCATGATCCTTGAGCTGACAGCATTGTTCTCTTGTCCATCTCTTTGCTTCAACAAGGGTTGTGCAGACTATTCCCTAGGCTTGAGCATGTGGGATGAATACCACTGTTAGTAGAAGAGATAGTTTTAAGAAGTGCATAGACATGATTTTTTCAACAAAAATTTATTGTGGTAAGAATATGTAACATGAGATATATACCCTCTTAAAAAATTTAAATGTATAAAACATTACTATTACTAGAGGTACAGGGTTATACAGCACATCTCCAGAGCTTGATCTCTTACTTGACTAAAACTTTATGATTTTCAGTTACAGTGATCAACACAATGAGAAAGTCATTTCCATTTCAATTGTCTTTGAATCTTTACAATTATGTCAAGTGGGAAGTATTGGTTTGGTGCCAGGATGTCCCAACTCCAATATTTATTTTTATCAGAGTAATGCATGTATGTGGTCTGAAAGTCAAGTGAGATTACAAACCTGGAAGCAACAGATAACTTTCCTTACTGCCAGTCCATAAACACTGGCACCCTTGTGACTACTACTTTTGGTATTTACTTCCATATTTCTAAATATTATGCTTTCGCTGCTATTTATTGATTCATAATTTTTAGACATTATCAATCAGCTTCCTTTTATGGAAGAACGAATTTCATGTTTCTCTACTTCCTCTTTTCCTTACCTCTGCCCTTCAGTACATCACTTTGTTAAGTTAAACCAATAGCCAATGTTTATATTATTGTAATTATAAGTAATGTTCAAAGCTGAGTCCAATAATATACTATGATTTCCTCTCCTTCTTGTGAATTTTGTTTTACCTGGGATTAATAATTGCTTCATGTTTATTTTTTTGCTTAGTTTCATCCTCAAATCTTTAACAGAACTGAAAGTCTCCTCTTGATACACTCAAATACGTTAATCTAGTAGTGCCATCTGTTTTTTTCTTGGATCACCACCTCTATTTGAGTCTTCCTCCTTTTTTTTTTTTTTTTTTTTTGAGTCCTCCATCTTTCTGCTCCCAGCTGGAGGTTGCTCTTTACATATGCTACATGCTGTCATTGTCGGACTTTTTATCATCATCCTAGGAATGTCCCTTTTATTTTCCTGATTTGGATCGCCTGCTTCCTGGATCTTCTATTTTCCTATTTATTGGTTTTCTCTCATTTTAGTGGAATATACTCTGTGGAAGTTTCCTGAGAAAGGGTGAATAGTTGGTCAAATTTTGAGACTTTCCACTTCTAAATATGCCTTTATTCTGCCTCACAGTTGACTGATGGCTTGGTTAGGCATATCTTTCTATGTTAAAATCCTTACAATCAGAATTTTGAAAATATTCCTCTATTATTTCCTAATTTCCACTGATACTGTTGTGCTGTTCTGTGCTATTCTAATTCTTGATTTTTTTGTTTGGAAACTATGGAAGCTTTAGGATCTTCTTTTCATCCCAGTGTCCTAAGATGTTATGGTTCTATACTTGCTTGGAGGCATTTGTTTTCACTATGCTGAATCCTAAATGAGGCTTTTTCACAGCTTGAAAACTCATGTCTTTCTGTTCTGGAATTATCTAAAAATATTTTTTCCCTGATTTTCTTCTTCTTTATTTTCTCTGTTCTTTTATTCTTAAAATCTATATTAGTGGTATGTTGATCCCAAGATTGGTCATCTAGTTTTCTTTTATCTTCGGTTTTCCATCTTCTTGGACTTTTGTTCTTTCTGGGAAATTTCTTGAACTTCTGTTTACTGGTCTTTTATGTATTTTATTATGTATTTATGTATTTACTTATTTAAATCCAAGTTAGCTAACATATAATGTAATAATAATTTCAGGAATAAGATGTAGTGATTCATCACTTACATATAACACCCAGTGCTCATCCCAACAAGTGTCCTTTTAAATGCCCCTCACCCCTCTAGTCCTTCACCCCCACCCAACACCCCACCAGCAACCCTCAGTTTGTTCTCTGTATTTAAGAAACTCTTATGGTTTGTTCCCCTCTCTGTTTTTGTATTATTTTTGCTTCCCTTCCCTTATGTTCATCTGTTTTGTATCTTAAATTCCATATATGAGTGAAATCATGTGGTATTTGTCTGTCTCTGACTGACTTATTTTGCTTAGCTCTAGTTCCATCCGTGTTGTTGCAAATGGCAAGATTTCATTGTTTTTTACTGCTGAGTAATATTCCATTGTGTATATATACCACATCTTCTTTATCCATTCATCCATTGATGGGCTCTTTCCATGCTTTGGCTAGTGTTGATAGTGCTGCTATAAACATGTGCCCCTTCAAAACAGCACACCTATATCCCCTGGATGAATACCTAGTAGTGCAATTGCTGGGTCATAGGGTAGTTTTAGTTTTAAGTTTTTGAGGAACTTACATACTGTTTTCCAGAGTGGCTGCACCAGTTTGCATTCTCATCAGCAGTGCAGAAGAGATCTTCTTTCTCCTCATCCTTGCCAACATCCATTGTTGCCAGAGTTGTTAATTTTAGCCATTCTGATTGGCATGAGGTGGTATCTCATTGTGGTTTTGATTTTTATTTCCTTGATGATGAGTGATGTTGAGCATTTTTTCATGTGTCTTTTAGCCATCTGATGTATTCTTTGGAGAAGTGTTTATTTATGTCTTTTGCCCATTTCTTTACTGGATTTTTGTTTTTTTGGGTGTTGAGTTTGATAAGTTCTTTATAGGTTTTGGATACTAACCCTTTATCTGATATGTCATTTGCAAATATCTTTTCCCATTCCATTAGTTGCTTTTTAGTTTTGCTGATTGTTTCCTTTGTTGTGCAGAAGATTTTTTACCTTGATGAGATCCCAAAAGTTCATTTTTGCTTTTGTATCCTTTGCCTCTGGAGACATGTTAAATAAGAAGCTGCTGCAGCCAAGGTCAAAGACGTTGTTGCCTGTTTTGTCCTCTAGGATTTTGATGGCTTCCTATCTTACATTTAGGTCTTTCATACATTTGGGTTTATTTTTGTGTATGGTGTAAGAAAGTGGTCCAGGTTCATTCTTCTGCATGTCACTGTCAAGTTTTCCTAACACCATTTGCTGAAGAGACTGTCTTTTTTCTATTGGATATTCTTCCCTGCTTTGTCAAAGATTAGTTTCTGGGCCCATTTCTGAGTTCTCTGTTCTGTTCCATTGATCTATGTGTCTGTTTTTGTGCCAGTACTATTCTGTCTTAATGATTACAGCTTTGTAATACAGCTGAAGTCTGAAATTGTGATGCCTCCAACTTTGGTTTTGTTTTTCAAGATTGCTTTGGCTATTTGAGATCTTTTCTAGTTCCATACAAATTTTAGAATTGTTTGTTCTAGCTCTGTGAAAAATGCTGGTGGTATTTTGATAGGGATTGAATTGAATATGTAGATTGCCTTGAGTAGTATTGACATTTTAACAATATGTGTTCTTCCAATCCATGAGCATGGGATGTTTTTCTATTTTTTTGTTTCTTCTTCAATTTCTTTCATAAGCTCTCTATAGTTTTCAGTGTATAGATTATTCATCTCTTTGATTAGGTTTAATCCTACGTAGTTTATGGTTTTTGGTGCAATTGAAAATGGGATCAATTCTTTGATTTCTTTCTGTTACTTCATTATTGGTATATAGAAATGCAACCAATTTCTATACATTGATTTTATATGCTGTGACTTGCTGAATTCATGTATCCGCTCTAGCATTTTTTTGATGGAGTATTTTGTGTTGTCCATAGAGAGAGTTTCATGTTGTCTGAGAAGAGTGAAAGTTTGACTTCCTCCTTGCAGACTTGGATGCCTTTTATTTCTTTGTGTTGTCTGATTGCTTACTGATCTTTTAAAAAAGTTTCAGATATAAATTTTAATTTCTAATAATTCATTTTTATTCTTTGATCATTCTTTATTTATTGCAGCTGCTATTAAATCATCCTTTTTTGTTTTATGGATACAATTTATTCTCTTATATCAGGATTTTAATGATAATATTTTTTTAAAATTCTTTGTTTCATTTCTTTTTTTTCATTTTCTTTTTAAAAATATTTTTAAATGTTTATTTATTTTGAAAGGGAGAGACACAGCGTGAATGGGGAATGGGCAGAGAGAGAGGAAACACAGCATATGAAGTAGGCTCCAGGCTCCGAGCTGTCAGCACAGAGCCCAACGTGGGGCTCAAGCCCACGGACCAGACCACAAGATTACAGACTGAGCTGAAGTCGGACCCTTAACTGACTGAGCCACCCAGGTGCCCCTGCTTTTTTCTTTTTCTTTTTTACCATTTATTTATTTTTGAAAGACAGAGACAGAGCGTGAGCAGGGAAAGGGCAAAGAGAGAGAGAGAGAGAGAGAAGGAGACACAGAATCTGAAGCAGGCTCTAGGCTCTGAGCTGTCAGCACAGAGCCCGACATGCGATCTAACCCACGAACCACAAGATCATGACCTGTGCCGAAGTTGGACACTCAACCTGCTGAGGCACCTGGGTGTCCCATCATTTCTGTTTTTTCTGAGTTTCTTCTTATTTGTCTATTTTGTCCTTTGTGTTTCAATTTTATTTAATATTTGCCCATTTAATATTTATTGAGCACCTCTATATATCTGGCACTGTCCAGTAGCGTGGGATGTGTCAATGAAAAAATTAGACAGAGATTTTTGCCTCTTGAAGTTTACCTTATAGCCAGAAAGACAGAAAGTAAACAATAAGTAGATAATATTATAAGAAAATAATATATTATGCAAGAGGTGGTAGGTGTTAAGAAAGAAACGAAAAAGGAAAGCACTGTAAGGGGGCAGAGGAGTGGGTTGCTGGGGGTGATGAGTCAGGGGTAGGTTGCTATTTAGGGTGGCCAGTGTAGACCTCACTAAGGTGACACTTGAGCAAAAGCTTACAAAGCAGGTAAGGAGTTAGCCACATGAACACGCAGAGAAAACATTCTTGAGGCAGAAGGAATGACCACTGCAAAGACCCTAAGTTGGAATGTACCTGGTGGGTTAGCAAAGAAGTCAGCCTGGTTGAGAGAAGGAGCTGACAGAAAGTGGTAGGAGTTAAAGTCAGAAAGGTAATAGATGGATCATGTAGTGCCTTAAAGGCCATTGTAAGGACTCTGGATTTTCTCTGAGTGAAATGGAAAGTCACAAAGCGTTGAGCAGAGGAATAACATGATCTTATGTTTTATTTTATTTTTAAAGTTTTTATTTATTTATTTTGTAAGAAAGAGAGAGAAAATGAGCAAGGGAGGGGCAGACAGAGGGACAGAGGATCCAAGTAGGCTCTGTGCTGACAGCTGAGAGCCTGATGTGGGGATCAAACTCACAAACCACAAGATCATGACCTGAGCTGAAGTCAGGCACTTAACCGACTGAGACACCCAGACACCCAGACACCCACGATCTTATACTTTAAAAGGATCACTTGGTCTGCTTTGCCGAGAACAGTCTATATGGAGGCATTGGTAGAAGCAGAGAATTACCAGTTAGGAGGCTAACTTGAACCAGGGATGTAGCAGTAGAGATGGTGAGACATGGTCAGATGCTGGATATGTTTTGAGGGTAGAGCCAAGAGAATTTCCTGGCATAGTAAATATGGCCTGTGAGAAGCGTCAAGAATGACCTTAGATTATTGGTCTGAGCATCCTGGGAGAGATGAGAGAGACAACCGAGAGAGACAACAGAGAGAAGGCAGTGGGAAGAGCAGTTCTGGGGGGAAGACCAGGAGGTTCCTTTTGACATGTTGTGTCTGAGATGTGACTTATGCTACAGCTAAGGAGAGACTGTAAGCATTGTCATCCACTAAGCTACTCAGATCGTTTGTTGTTGCATCATAAACTGCCTTGTACATAGTTTACACATCTAAGTAGAGAGAAGCAGGCAGGTGGGTATAAATATCTGCATTTCAGCAGAGAGATAGGAGCTGGAAATATAAATTCAAGAGTCATTGGCCATTGCCACACAAAGATGATGTAGAGCCATGAGACTGGAAGAAATGTTTTTCAATTTTTTTAGACGAAATTTTTAAGGGAGTGGGTGTAGCCAAAGGAGAAGGGAGAGTAGAGGAGCAGGGACTGAACCAAACGTAGAGGTCAAGAAGACAAGGGTCCAGCAAAGAGATCTGAGCAAAAGAGACCTTAGAAGCTTTACTCAAATGTCAAGCGGTTCTTGATTGGCCATCTGTACAAATTTAAAGAGCATCGGAAGATGATGGGGCTCTGTGTGCATGGATGGGGCTCAGTAGAGAGGGCTGCTTCTAAAGGGTGATTGATCGGGAGCAGCTTTCTTTTGTAGAGCCCCAAATGCCAGTATCTTTAGGTTATTTTTCTGGGACCACTTGGTTTCTCTAGAGAAAACCCTTAAGCCTGCTGTGGGGGCAGGCCAGGATGTGTGGGGAGGATGGGTAAATAGGTCTCACTTCTAGAAACCTGAAAGTGTGGGGGGTGAAGGAAGGAAGGTTCTTCCACTGTGTAGTATTTAGGGTCATGTGGTTTTCAGTACAAGATTTTATCCCCATCCCCCATTGTTCCTAGACCCCACGAGATTCTCTGGTTTGAGTTCATCTCCTGTGATGGGATAGTAGGGGTGGGGATCAGAGGTGGGGGAGAGCTAAAGCACTCCTTATTGTAGTCTGTCAACTGTACAACAACAAGCAGTATGTTAGTCTTCCTTGGACCTTCCTTGTGCAGCTGTTAGGCTTCATCTGTCTGTGCTCTGTCAGCTTAGCACCGTTCCCTTGAGTGCTGTCCTTCTTCAGAAATTTGCTAATGTCTCTCTTCCACTGCTGTGTCTACTCCCATTCTCCTTGTTCTTGACTTTGTATCTATTTTTTCCCTTTCCTGGCATTTTAGTGAGGTTTCAGGAGGGAGAAGAAATAAACATGGGTTCAATCTGTCACGTTTAGCAGGGAGTCCCTGTGATGTGTTCTCGACACTTCTAGAACATCCATCCTGTTTGACAGAGGGAGGGTCTTGTGCTCAGAGCCTTCAGCAATCAACAGCATCTAATGAGAACTTGGCAAATTGGGTTCTCATGGGACTTATTTTTATACTTTTTCTTTATTTAGAAAGTGATATTCTTTTTTTACTCATAAAATGGCATTCTCCCTAATTTAAGGGGAAAACATAGTTGACTTATAGAAAGATAGTAAGTGGTATACGGAGACGTTAAAATGTTGACAGTGATGTATTAATGCTTGAAGTTTGGGAGACACTGTTCTATTTATAAAAATCATCACAGGAGGAAATTCCACATCTTCCCACTTTGTCTTCTGTCATCTGAGAACATTCTGTTGGGAAGTGTTGGGCTTCCAGCATGCTAAATCCTCAGGCCACTTCTGGTTCTGTTTGTTCTTATACTTTCCACAAATTTGATTTCTTTCAGGTTATTCCTTTCTCCCTTCTCTTCTATAGCTGGACACAATTTCCAAAAATTTCTCTTAAATTGCTGTTTATAAAAAAGTATACATACCTAATTTCCTTGTTAGAAGTGTTTTGTTTGTTCTGTTTGATTAATCATGGCAGAACGAAGAGGAGTTAAAAAATAATAGCCAATGATTGAGGCAGAAGGAGTGAATCTGGAGTCATAAAATACCTTCAAGAGTACAGTAGTAATTGTCCTGGGTTTCTCTGAAGGGTGAGTGGGGATGGCCCTACTCACTCTCCTGAATTTCTTCTTAGATATTCCATAGCACCAGCCCAAGTTCTTGCTTTAGGTTCTAAGGTTTAGGTAAATCAGGCCAAAGAAGATTAAATTCATTGCTAGTGAAGCCATTTTGATTTTATCTGAGGCAGTTAGGACAGGATCCCCTGGGATAACCAGGTCATTCCAAAGCCTACTTGGCTATTCTTGTCTTCAAGGGTAGGTTTCCTTGAGCTCTGCAAATCCCTGAGGGAAAATGTACTTTCTTTTCTGGCTCTTCTGGACCAAAGCATTGAGTCCTTCAGCCTCCCTTGAAGGTTTTACGACCTTGACTATACCAGAAATGCTGTCTTTTCCTTTATTCTTTTTTCCTGCTGCTTTGCCCTAAGTATGGCCAAGAAACTTGGTGTTAGGGCTAATCCTATCCCTAAGTGGAATCTGACGTCTTATAACAATCACTTCAAGGTCCCTCTCACCACCCTGGAAGCATCTATTTCCTGTCTCAACATCATCTAAGGTTGAATATTCATTTGCCAAGCAGAGATGATGATTCTGGGGCTCAGTTTACCCATGTTCCAAGTCCCAGAGCCTCTTCTTTAGAGTTCCCCACCAATTTCCTCTTCTCTTCCTACAGGGAGGAACTTAGAGATGACTCTCTCTAGAGTTTTGCAGTCTTTGGCCAGAATACATTTTTAAAGTTGTGAACAAAGCAACTATAGTTTCAACAAGGGCCATTCTTTCTTGTTATCACTAAGCTTAGAGAATTCTATCTGGTCTAATTTGAGTACCTTGATCCCTTTAGATTGAAGGCTTTTATAAATCTAAAAAGTAGATCCAAGTAATACCTTGAACTTGTGGCAATTTAAGAACATTCCCTCTGATTCTATTCTCACCAGAAGAGAAGAATAGCTGCTAATGACCCCACTCTTTTTCATACAGTTGGGAGTCATTATCTTCATTATCTTTCATCTTCTATATTTTGAGGCTAGGTAGTAATAATTCTTCAGCTTTCCCCCCCAATTATGAAAAAATTTTGGTTGTTCTCTTTAGACTAAAATTTTTCATATTATTTCTAAACCTGAAGCCTAGAAGTATGTGCAGTGTCCCAAAATGGTTTCATTAGTGCTGGGTAAAATAGAAGAATTTCCTCTTACTTAGTTCTTTTAAATTTTTTTAATGTTTATTTATTTTTGGGAGAGAGAGAGAGAGTGAGACAGAATGGAGTGGGGGTAGGGAAGAGAGAAGGAGACACAGAATCCAAAGCAGGCTCTAGGCTCTGAGCCATCAGCACAGAGCCTGATGCAGGGCTTGAACCCACGAACTGCGAGATCATGACCTGATGAAGTTGAACTGAGCCACCCAGGCGCCCCCCTTTAAAAAAATTTTTTTTAAATGTTTATTTTTGAGAGATAGTGAGACAGAGTGGAATGGGGGTAGGGCAGAGAAAGGGAGACACAGAATCCAAAGCAGGCTCCAAGCTCTGAGCCATCAGCACAGAGCCCAAACACGGGGCTCAAACCCACATCCTCTTACTTAGCTCTTTTAATGCATCCTTATTTGTTTAGTATTGAATTACTCATTTCCTGTTCCAGAATTAGCCTGTCACAAGTAAACCTAGTCATGAATCTGAGTACTCTTTAGAATCATTACCCTCTTCTTACTCTACTAGAGCTGTAAATTTTGTTATTGTTGTTACTGGCGCTTTTTCACTTACTTTTTATAGTCGTTTAGAATTCAAATCCTGAAATTTTGAAATTAAAACTTGTGGCTCTAATGTATGTCTAAAACCTATGGAGAAAGGAAAATTCACAAAGGAAAATTTTCAGGTATTCTGCAACACTGGGATTACAGTATTTTGAGTCACCTACTTTTGTAGTAGGTTATTACAATAACAAATAAGTTAAATAAAAGAGAGACAGTAAACACATCCCCATTTTCTATTACAAGTTACCCATCTTAGATATTGGCTGAATTCATAAGATATATTTATCCACTGAATTAGAAAGGGGCAGGGACCCCCAAGGCTGGACAAGGACTCTAGATGATGAGTTCTTCATCCTCCTCCACCTAATCCAAACCGCCTGTATTAGTCAGGTTGGGCTGCTATAACAAAATAACAGATTGGGTGGCTTAAACAACGCACATTTGTTTTATCACACTTCTGGAGGCCGGGCGATCATGACCTTGATCTAAGATCAGGGTTCTGGCTGCTTGGATTTCTGCTGAGAGCTGTCTTCTCTCGGCTCACAGATGGCTGCCTTCTTGCTGTGTCCGCACTTGACCTTTCCTTGGTGTGTGCATGCAAGGACAGAGAAGGGGCTGGGCAGGGCGAGTCCGGCGGCTGTCAAAGAGCTCTCTGGTGTCTCTTCTTGTAAGGACACCAATGCCGTTAGATCAGGGTCCCACGCTTCTGACCTCATTTTAGCCTTGATGACTTCCTTACTCCGCCTATAGCCACACTGGAGGTTAGACCTTCAACATATGAATTTTGAGGGACACAAACATTCATGCCACCACCAAGTAGCTCTGCACACACGCCGGACAAGCCTCCGGTAGTGGGAGGATGAGGCGCAGCAGGAGTTTGGCTGAGCTGCGAGCCTCACTCCCTCATCTGCTCATCCCACTGCTTACCAGCGGCACCACTGTAGTGGTGGTTAGATTCCTGCCCTCCTGCTGTCAGTGGCAAATGTCCGCTGGTGATCCCGCACGAGGGTTGCTTGACAAGGAGCAATTTAGACAGTTACGAATCTATATAGAAAGATTAACTTCAGCACCTTTCCTCCCAGAGCCTTTTCTGAGCATATTAACCTGTTGCTCTGACCCTCAGCCAGCGTTAATAATTGAAAGGACTTTGCGGGGTCGGAAGGCAGCAGACCGGGGCCGGGTCATCTGGTAATAGTGTGAGCCGCTGATGGCGGTGTGCAGCCCGCTGCTTCAGAATAAGTCACCCAAACAAACAGAGAAAGAGAAATGAGCAAACAAAAACTTGAAAGCGGAAAACCTCCTAAGAAGCCTCCTTTAAGTTGCCTTGTCTGTTTTTATTTTTTTAAAGATGTCATAGCATTGGAAGCGTACTATAGTTAATTAAGATTTTTCCCTTCAGCGCATGGTTCAGATTTTCTATGAACAAGATTGGAAGACACAGTGTCCTGTTGTGTGTTTAAATCTACCAAATAGCAGAGATATTCACGAGTGTTTTAGGTCAGAGGTCTCCCCAATGACATGTACGTGCTGAGGGTGAACCAAGCAATCCGCCAGGAGCGTGAAGAAATTTTGGAGCTTCTATTTATATTTGCTCTTAAAACCTCATTATTTTGTGCGTGTTTTCTAGTGTATATGATATACTTTTCCAGTTGATTGTATTTGCTGTGCTAAATGGATCAGCCCCATAATCCCAGTGGTTTAACACAATGGAAGTTTATGTTCTGGTCACGTAGTGTCCCACGTGGGTGTTCCTGGTTGAGTGGCCTTCCCCGTGGTCAGTTAGAGGCCTGAGCTCTGTCCGTCTCAGGGGTCTGTCCCCATCCCTGTCCTCAGAGTTCTCTCCACTCAACCAGGTGTGGGGGAGGGGAGCTGGGCACACCAGCCTCTGAACCATTTGACTCAGACGGACATATTTCACTCTCTCTTTCCATGGGCAAGAAGTAGCCGCACCAAAATCCAGGAAGGCCAGGCAGCTGCCGTACAGCAGCAACCCCACACCATCTTTGTTGTACAGTAGGACTTTTTTTTTCTTATATGGGGTTATGCAACCACGAGAACTATACAATCAAAAACAATCAGAGACTAGCATTTTAGGAACTGCTAGATTTGGCTGTCAGGCCAAAGTGTGGTTCTTTTTTCAAAATGAGCTGGACTTAGCAGCACACTTAATGACTGAGACAGAGTCAAACGGTACTTAGTTGGGGACTGCCCTGGCTACTGCCAGCCCTCGGGTCCAAGAGGGACCCTGCGGCGGCCACATGTCCTGAGCTCCAGGATCCCTTGGAGTTGGGTCGGGGATGACCCATGGGGGATTCCAGCAGCTTGAACTATGCCATCTCCACAGGCTCCTTCAGGTCATTCTTTAGGGTGACTCGCTCTTTTCGGTTTTCCTGGGGCTTTCCTGGTTTTAGCACTTCAAGTTCTGTGTCCCAGGGCACTCTCCGTTCTAGGCAGACCAGGACAGCTTACCCGGAACTGTCTTGGTTATAGAGTTCAAAGTCCCATATTCTCAAAATCTGCTCAGTCTAGGACAAACTAGGATGATTCGTCGCCCTACTGTCTTTCTAGCTGCTTCCTTCTCTTATTGCCCCTGGGTAGAATTTGAGGCACATGGTGACACTTGCCTATAACAAAGGAGAAGCTTCTCCATAATCATTTTATGGGCAATCTAAATATCAAAAGAGCACAAGATTACTGAGCAAAGAGGGCTGTAACCAGGGACTAGGTAGATAGACTCGTTTCCCTCAGTGTGGACATGTAGGAACAAGGAGAGCCCATCCGTGGTCATAATCAGCTAGACCCTCTCTTCCCACATAAAGCGAAATGGACACAGTGGCTGCCAGCTGTTTTCTGTCCTATTTGGAGATTTTTTCTGAGGATCTCCTATAGTAAGAGGACAGACTATGTCTGCCTTCATGTCCAGAAGAAACCAGAAATCATTCTCATTTTGGTTTTCTTGTCAACGGAACTGTAATTAGTCACTGATAAGGTTGTTAAGAACAGGCTTTCAGTTTGGTCCCCTTGAGTTAAACAACGTTCGTGGACAGCTCACTGTGAACAGCCATCTTGGGACATATCCGGGCGTGAACCACTTAACTGCGGTGGCAGAAAGACCCGGCCACCTGCTGGAGGAGGGTGGAAGAGGTCGTAAGGAACAGGTAGACTGGGATGCAAGGTTTTTCAAGGCCAGGAAATACCTGGTCTTCACAGCATGCAGCTGCAGAGAAGACGATCCGCAAATAGCAGGGCCCCGGGGCTAGCCATCAGAGAATTATTTTCAATCTGTTAGATGATATTAAGAAATGAACAAAGCCTCATTTCAGAAGGACTAGGGCTTAAGGCAGGTCAACAAAAGAGGGGCCAGGGGAAGAGTGGAATGAGCACAGCTAAGACGCTAGGTCAAGCAAGCGAGACCAACAATGACTAACTGCTTATAGGGGACAAAGAGACTCTTTTGGGGGCTGAACTGCCCAAATACTCCAGGCTGTGCCCTCAGGGAGCATAAATGCAGTTAGATTTACACCCTTGCCTGAACCTCAATGGTTTCTAATCACCCCTGTTCACCCAGGACCTCAGAACCCCCTCCCGCTGTGTTCTGGGTTACTTCCCAGAGCCCCAAGGGGATATGCACAGGGTCAGAGACCCTGCTGGTAGGTATTTTAAGGGAGGGATTGTGCCACTGTCTTGCTAGAGTCCTTCCCCAAATCCTGTGGATGCAAGCCCCATTAGCATTCAGAGCTAAGTGTTTTGGGGACCCAGCCCTCAAGTGGAAGTCTTAGAAGTCTGAGTGCTCTATGTGTGGTCCTCCGGGAGAAGCTAGGAGTTGAGTACTCCCTCCTGGTGATGTGGCACTGTGCTGGGGGAGGAGTTTATGGCAGGAGCCTGTTTCCATCTTTCCTACCTACTTTAGTGTGGGTATTTTCCCTACACTGTCCGTAGGAGTCACAACTGGTTTCTGGATTTCTTGCAGAGGGAATTGCTCTGTGTGGCTGTGCCATCGGCGTATCTGTGGGAGGAGGGAAGCTCAGGAGCAACCTATGTCGCCATCTTGGTAGCAAAAGCAAAACAAAAGAACTTAGCCACTCATGGTGACCTTGGCTAGAAGATGCAGGTCTTTAAGAACAGGTATCAACTATTTCTAGGTCAATTGCCTCATAACCTTAAATACTCAAGGTTTAAGGAACAATGTGGTATCATTTCTAATTCTGTCTAATTATGCTGCTTCCATCAGGATCAACTCGAGACCTCATTACGAATTACATTAAAGTTCTTTTTGGTTGTGATATTATCAGCAAGGAGCACAGCCAACCTAACCAAGATCACTTGGGGGCGTAGCACAGGAAGGATGAATATATCTTTCCCTTTGCTAGGTGCAGATGAAATTAGAGTTCCCAGAGAACTATTCCTTTTTGCTTAAAATAGTATCAAAATTTCCATACACCTCTTCTATGAATAGAGGCAATTTGACTTGACATTAGAATGGAGCTTTGGAATCTGGCAACGACATAATCCCTTTGATTCTCTTTAAGGCATCAGCCAGCTTGTGCTCTCAAGACTTAGTTTATTCCTCCTTAAAATGGGAATGAAAAATACTCACTGACTCAGGAGATTTTACGGGAATTATTTAAAACCATTTTTTAACTGCTGAGTAACTCAATGAGAAAGCAATGAATGTATAGGAATTTTGGAAACAAATATGATTAACATAAATTGCGTTATTTTCTGGGTTCTTTAGATAAGATACAGAATGAATTTTAGCCTTAGAATCAGGATCATCTCAAGGTCTGTCTTTTGGAAAAGAGGTACAATTCATTTCTACTACTGGTGGCTTACCTGTAGGAGAGTGATTCTCAGCCCTGATCTGAGATTTAAATAATGTTTGAGTCTCACCTTGGAAGATTCATTTTATATGGAAAGGCATCTAAGCTTTTTATGTAATACTTACATATTTTTATAAGCAGAGATTAGACATTTACTTCCAGATGAAAACTTAATGCTTTGGTTTGTATAGTTTTCTCATAATATAACCCGTGTCTTTATTTTTTCCTGCAGACAAAACTGTGTGGAGTTTTACCCCATATTTCTGATTACACTGTGGATGGCTGGATGGTATTTCAATCAAGGTAATTTTAAAATACAGTCAAGTCTGTTCTAATGATGACCATGGTTTGTAGAACCATTAAGGAACAGACGTGTAACCATACATTTTCTGATCCTAGAAACTGTTTTAAACAAAAGAAGCCAGGTCTGTGTGCATCAAAGAGCACTTGTTCTACAAATAAGTTAATTTTGGGGGTGCCTGGGTGGCTTAGTTGGTTAAGTGTCTGACTTCGGCCCAGGTCATGATCTCACAGTTTGTGAGTTTGAGCCCCGTGTTGGGCTCTGTGCTGACAGTTCAGGGTCTGGAGCTTGCTTTGGATTCTGTGTCTCTGTCTCTCTCTGCCCTTCCTCCGCTCATACTTTGTCTCTCTTTCTCTCTCAAAAATAAACATTAAAAAAAAAGATGAATTAATTTTGGCTTCATTTTAATTTAATTCAGTGACTAAAAATTTTTTTGAAACAAACTGTATGCTGGGCACTCCCAAATGAAAATGACATGAGCTTTGTTTTCAAATCTGATTCCTTAATTCTAGTTTACCTGCAACAATTCACCCTAATTATTATAGCTATAATTTACTGAGCACTTACTATGTTCCAGCAACTGTTTTAAATTAAAAAAATTATATATATATATACATATATATATATATATATATATATATATGAGAGAGAGAGGAGAGAGATTAGGGAGGGACAGAGGGAGAGGTAGAGAGAGAAAATCTTAGCAGGCTCCATGCCCAGTGTGGAGCTCAATGCGGGGCTTGATCTCACGACTGTGAGATCAGGACGTGAGCTGAAATCAAGAATCAGATGCTTAACCAAGTGAGCTACTCGGGCACTCCTGTTTGAAATTTTTATACACATCCTACTTTCAGACGGGGAGACTGAATCACAGATAATGTGCCCAACCTACCATTTATCAGTGTAGGAGAAGATTGCCTTTCAAGTACAAGCAGGGTCTATAGGTATTCCTGATAACCCAGGTACCTTTTCTTGAGTTCAAGAGGATGTTGTCCTGTATGTGGCAAGTCTACAGACATCCACTTCCTGTTTGGCTGCGGCTACCCCTGGCGAGCTGAAGGCTTAACCCAAACTCTGCCTGTTTCTTTAACGGGGTCAAGCAGCCCCGGCTACCTTAGTTGGAGAAACCCAATCTCTTTTGCCTGCTCTTTGCCTCGCTTGGGCCTGACACTTGGTTGCTAAGATGTCAATAAACACAAATCCGGTTGCTTTCAAAGGCAACCCCATCACTGTCTTGTACTTTTTACTGTCAACTGAGGAACTCCAGATAAAATGTCCTCTAGAGGAAGGCTTCTTAACTTCATTCCTGCTCACATATTTTGTCCCCTAAGGGCATGAATGAAGGCGGTTGTTCCCTGTCAGGTAAGACTGCCTTAACAACTAATAAGAAAAGTGCCTTTGATAATGGGACTCTGTCTCTTGCTATTTGACCCTTTGGATTTCACTGGAATGGGCTGAATGGGGCCCACTGTCAGAAGAGGGTTTTCTGTCGTAATTTTCTTTTCGTTCTCTCTCATGAAAAGTTAAGTTGCCTATTGATTGCCCTGAATAGTTCTCATTGGCTTCCGTGGGAGTTAGGTCGTTGGATGGGGGGCTTAACTGTAGCCTGCTCAGGATCTCTGCACTTCCTCCCTCACATGCCAGGGGGCCCTACCCCCTCTCTTCTCAGCTGTTTGCTTGGCCCCCTCCGTCTTACCCACAGGCCCCTTCAGGGAGGCCTTCCCTGACTCCTTTCCAGAGGTGGCCTCCTCTGTCCTCCCCCCAACCTCCCACTGTCCCATCCATCCCACTTCATGTCCTTCTCAATGCTTTCAAGTCTGCGATATTCTTCTAACTTTTCTCCTTGTTGTCTGTCTTTGCTGATAAACTCCATAAAGGTAGGAAGCTTGTATCCATTTCACTGCTCACCCCGATCCTTAGAATAATACCTGGTATAGGGTCGAAACTAAAGAAAATCTTTGTGATCTAATAAATTAAGGAATTCAATTTTATCCAGGATAGCAGAGCCTCACAGACAGACTCCAAGTGTGTAAGAGGGCTCTGGCTATTTGCATCTGTTAGGTGCTGAGGAAGATAGAGAAGGTCCCTGATTGTAAGGAAGATATTGATATTTTCTGTTAGACCAGATGACAGATCATGCCACACTTCACATTTCTTTTAGGTAAAATTTATGTACCATATGGTGAAATGCACAAATTACACATGTATCGTTCAATGAGTTTTAACACATGTGTACCCATCAAGACGCAGGACATGACAACCACCCAGAAAGGTTTCTTATGTCCCTCCGCATCAGGCACTTTCAGAGGCAAACACTGTTCTGGTCTCTTTCATCATAGTTTAGTTTGGCTCATTCTAGAGCTTTCCATAATTGGAATCATACAGTGTGTACTCTTGTGCAATGCTTCATTCACTCAGCAAAATGTTGAGACTCACCATGTCGTTGCAAGTATCTGTGTCTTTTCACTGATGAGTGGTATTCTGTAGTACGATTATCTCCATTTGGTTATCCATTCTACTGTTGGTAGGTGTCTGGGCTCTTTCCAAATTTAAGCTATTATGAATAAGCTGCAATGAACCTTCTGTACAAGTCTTTTTATGGAAATGTGCTTTCATTCCTTTTGGGTAAATACATAGGGATGGAATTGCTGGGTAAAAAGTATATTTAGCTTCATAAGTAACTGCCAGACCTTTTCCCAAAGTGGCTGTACTCCCACCAATAACGTATGAGGATTCCAATATCACCAACATTTTGTGTTGTTGTGTTGTTTAAATTTTAGCGATTCTAGTGGGTATGCATCTAATTGTGGGTTTTTTTTGGTTATTGTTTTTAAATTTTTTAAAATGTTAATCTATTTTTGAGAGAGATAGAGAGACAGAGTGTAAGCAGGGGAGGGGCAGAGAGAAAGACACACGCACAGAATCCAAAGCAGGCTCTAGGCTCCAAGCTGTCAGAACACAGCCCAATGAGGGGCTCAAACTCATGAACTGTGAGATCATGAACTGAGCTGAAGTTGGACACTTAACTGACTAAGCCACCTGGGTGCTCCTCTATTTGTGTTTTTAAAAAAATTTTTTTAAAAATGTTTTATTTATTTTTGAGAGAGAGAGAGAGCGCAAGCAGGGGAGGGTCGGAGAGAGAGGGAGACACAAAATCCGAAGAGAGGCTCCAGGCTCTCAGCTGTCAGCACAGATGCAGGCCTTGAACCCACGAATCTTGAGATCATGACTTGAGCCGAAGTCGGATGCTTAACTGACTAAGCCACACAGGCGCCCCAATATTTGTGGTTTTAGGAAGCAGTTTGCTGATATTGAATAATGTTGAATACTGAAAAAACTCTCATGTGCTTATTGGTACATTTGTTTATCTTCCTGTATGAATTGTCTATTCAAATATTTTGCCCATTAAAAAATTAATTTGTTTTCCTTTTATGATTGAATTGCCAGAGATCTGTACATAATTTGGACACATACATGTGTGCGAGGTATTTTTTTTCTGTTTTCATCCTGCATTTTGAGAGACTGCCATCATTTCCTGTATCTTCTCTATTTTTTCTCTATACAGTTTTTGCTACCTGTCTAGGTCTGGTGTACGTATATGCCCGTCACCAATATTTCTGGGGATATTCAGAAGCAGCTAAAAAAAGGTAAGGAGAACCTGAGGATTGGGTGCTTAGGCAAACAGTAGCATAATGGAGTCTGAATTAGCCTCCTGTTCCTGAGAAAATTAGTAAGCCTGACGGTTATGTTCGCAAAAGTCACCTGTGTTGTCTGAGACCATTCTCACCAGGCCGTGACCACCTGGGTGCCTGGTGGGAACATCAAATACAAAGTGTGCATTGAATATACACTTGTGGCCACCACATTTAAATTTTTTTAAAAAATTTTAATGTTGATTTGTTTTTGAGAGAGACGGAGAGCAAGTGGGGGAGGGACAGAGAGAGAGGGAGACACAGCATCTGAAGCAGGCTCCAGGCTCTGAGCTCTCAGCACAGAGCCAGATGCAGGGCTCGAACACATGAACTGAGAGATCATGACCTGAGCTGAAGGTGGATTCTTAACCAAGTGAGCTACCCAGACACCTCAAGCTGCCACACTTTAAATCCTTGCAAAAACTGTGCACTATCTCCAAAAAGTTGCAAAGGAAATAATTCGGCCCGGTCTTGATAATCCTTTGAATGCTCAAAGGAGCCAATTAACCTCTGTGCCTAAGCATCGCCTTTAATTTATGCGATGAATCAAAATTTTCAAACAGCAAAGACATGGAAGTTCTGGGCGGTGTCCACATTGAGCGCCAGCCTCCGGACGCCTCCCTTCGTCACTGTAGCTTCTTGTCACTTGTCTGCCTCCTGTCCCTCCTGCAGGATCACCGGGTTCCGGCTGAGTCTGGGGGTTCTGGCCTTGCTCACAGTCCTGGGCGCCCTGGGGATTGCAAACAGCTTTCTGGATGAATACCTGGACCTCAATGTCGCCAAGAAACTGAGACACTTCTAACGTCCCCCTCTCCCTTTGCCCAAATGCTTGCGGAAGCTGTTTCCACCGTGAAGGTTATATGGAGTCACTAATTCAATTTTTAAAAAGAAAAGTCTTTCTTTTGTTTTTCTTGAAATGGCTTTGTAGGAACATACCCGTTAGAGAATACATTGCCTGTTTAAGAAGTGAAGTCTGCTCCGACGTGGTGTCTCTATACCGTCAGTGCCGGTGCACAGGGCCCTGGTTTGGGATGTGTGTGCTGAAGTCGTGACTGACTGTGGGTGGAAAGCAGCCTGACCAAGTGCTGGGCTTTCTTGGGAACACCACCATCACCTGCCTCTGAGACTACTTCTCTCTTTCTCTTTTTTAATGTTTATCTTATTTTTGAGAGAGAGAAACAGAGTACAAGTGGGGGAGGGGCAGAGAGAGAGAGAGAGAGAGAGAGAGAGAGAGACAGACAACAGAATCTGAAGCAGGCTCCAGGCTCCAAGCTGTCAGCACAGAGCCCGGCATGGGGCTGGAACCCATGCACCGCTAGACCATGACCTGAGCCGAAGCTGGACGCTTAAGTGACTGAGCCACCCAGGAGCCCTGAGACTACTTTGTTGGAAAGTTCTAGACAGAAGCTGATAAGGCAGCAAGTCGACTGACTTCATCCTTTGTAGGAAAGCAACAGATGGCCCCACATGGGGGAAGTCAGGCAAACACATAGAGTAGCCAGAGAAGAGAGTCATCAACTAATAGCACAAAACAAATCTGGTTGTGAAATTTACTTTATAAAGAAAAAAGGAAAAAGGCGGGGAGGAAGGCCTATCACTTTTTAAGAAACCTTCCAGAGACTAGTGCTCAGTGAATGTCTTTGCCTCTAGGCAAGGGGAGGAGGGCCATGGTCACAGCTGGAGGGAGGGCTGGGTTCCACGGTACTTCCTGTGTCATGTGGGGTTTGGGGTCGGCAGCCGTTGTGACCCTGATGTTCAGTCTTTGTGTGGCACAATGTAAATGACCTGTCTTTACTTTCCTCATCTGTAGAATGGGAATGAGTTCACCCCCAGACTTCAGGGACTTTAGGAAAGGGGACTTAGAAGCACATATGACACATTTTAACATCAGGAAAGGGGCTGCCAATTTCTCAAAAGAAATTTGGACATCCTTGAGTCTGCTGTGAGCATCTCAAGAAGCTGTTTATTGGGACTTTTCTTTTTTGTGCATACAAAGGAAGTTTAAAAAAAATTTTTTTAAACATTTATTCATTTTTGAGAGACAGAGAGAGAACATGAGTGATGGAGAGGCAGAGAGAGAAGGAGACACAGAATCTGCAGCAGGCTCCTGGTTCTGAGCTGTCAGCACAGAGCCCGATGTGGGACTCGAACTCACTGACTGAGATCATGACCTGAGCTGAAGATGGTCCCTTAACCCACCGAGCCACCCAGGTGCCACAAAGGAAGTTTTAAAGACTATGAATAATAGGAAAAGAAATAAAGGCAAACACTAGTGTTTCCAGAATAGTGGGGAAGAAATTACAACCCTCTGCATTGCAAATAGCATGACTAAATATTCCCAATACATTGAGAACGGATTGGTCTGGGATGGGGATATCTGGATACAAGTCTTGGTCCCCCACTCATTGGCTGTTTGACATTGACTACGGCACCCCATCCTTACGAGTAGCGGAGCAAAGAGGTGAAGACCAGGGCCAGACTGCACTAATCTGGTTCTCCTGCCCGCGGCTCATGCTATTGCAGCACTTGGCTGCTCTCCCCCATCTTCCTTACGTAAAATGGCTCTAAAACTCACTCTAAAATGCTGTGTTTCTGTGGCCTTTTTACATTTTCGTATTCTGATTAGTTATGGTGACTTGTATTGTGACATTTTAATTGTTTCACAACTGAAGACGAGAAGGAGAAGAGAATGCAAAAATTTTGACCCTAAAGAACAATTACTGTGTAATCATAACCTTCGGAAGTGGGGAAAAGAATGCACAACTTTCCCAATCTTACACTTGAGGATTTTTAAACAATTCTTATTTTGCATCTAAGTTGGAGCTATTCAAAATGGTAAACTAAAAATGCACCTATAGAATTTGGTTAAAAACTTGTGGAAAAAGAAGATGGGTACCCCAGGATGTCAGAGCTTTGTATCTTTAAACATCTGAATCATAAAATTTATTTCCTTTGTTATAATTCTGTGGTCACCAGGGCAAACTCTTGATTATTTTAATTCCTGTACATTTGGCTACAAAGAGCAAACAGGCTGGCCAGAGAAATGTGAGTTTCGGATCTGATTGCCATATGTATGTTTATATATGTATACACACACACACACACACACACAGGAGTTGATGGATTAAAACACTTTTTTAAAAATCTTTATTGATTTTTGAGAGAGAGACGGAGTGCAAGCAAGGGAGGGGCAGAGAGAGAGGGAGACACAGCATCTGAAACAGGCTCCGGACCCTGCGCTGTCAGCACAGAGCCCCACATGGGGCTCGAACCCACGAACTGTGAGATCATGACCTGATCCAAAGTTGGATGCTTAACCGACTGAGCCACCCAGGTGCCCATGATGCGTTTTATTTTTATAAATCAGATTCATTGTCTCAAAAAAGTCTGTGTTATGAAAAAGGATGGAGAACTACTCTATATTATTTTTTTAAAAATTTTTAGTGTTTTATTTACTGCTGAAAGAGAGAGAGAGAGAGAGAGAGAGAGAGGCAGCGTGAGCAGGGGAGGGTCAGAGAGAGAGGGAGAAACAGAATCTGAAGCAGGCTCCAGGCTCTGAGCTAGCTGTCGGCACAGAGCCTGACGCGGGGCTCCAACCCATGAACCGTGAGATCATGACCTGAGCCGAAGTCGGACGCTTAACCAACTGAGCCACCCAGGAGCCCCAGAACTACTCTATATTAAAAGAGCCTTATAAGGGGCATAAAAGCCAGATGGCAATGTGGGATCATTGGTCAAGTCCTGGTTGGAAAAAAAAGTTATGGAAGACATTTGGGAGATGATAGGGACAATCTGAATATAAAGTGAGAACTAGATGATATAGGGAATTAATGTTAATTGTGTTGGGGTGATAATGATCTTGTGGCTAGGGACGGGAATGTCCTAATTCTTGGGAGCTGCGAATTGAGAGGCTGAGGGGTGAAGTAGCTAACGTGTCGAACTCATTTTGACAAGTATACACGTAAGGCATGTATGGCAAGGTGTGTAGTTATTCACTGTGCTCCTCGTCTACTTTTGTTTGGTGATGTTCATAGCGACAGGTTTAAAAATCATTTCTACGAAGTTAAAACCTAAAATCAGATTCTTGGCAGCAGTGAAGGTTTGTTTCAAGTCGAGCACTCCAGGCCCCATGGGGGGAGGGTGTCTGTGGGCTTTGTTGGGCCACAGCTCCTGTGCTGGTCCAGCAGGGACACTGTGTGGATGCTGCCACAGCCGCCTCCACCTGGTGCGTGAAATCACCCACGTTGTGGTGGCTTCCCTAGAGGACGCCGGAGTGGGAATCACTGTTCTAGGAACCTCAAGAAGAGACTGGAGGAGAACACTGGAGACAGAAGAGGGAAAAATGAAAAAGAAAATCTAACGCGAGGGGACAGGTTGTACAAACAAGTAGCCCAGTTCCCTTCCCGGGCACTTCCCCTCCCCCACTGTCCTTTGCAGGGTTGTGGGTGGGTAGTTTGTGACCAGAAAGGTCATTAATAAAGAAAAATACCAGGTCACTTGTTTTTCACTCTTTGTCTCCATGCATAGGGTGTCTTTTTCTTGAAAAGAATGGTCAAAGGCTTCTGAATGCTCCTTAACTTTGGCACCAAAATACATCTTTCTCACCGGGGTGAGATGCCTGGTGACTTGCTGGATAGAAGGTGTTTATTCTTGGCCTCTTCCCCCATCACACACTTTGGGATTTTAAAAAGGTCGCTAAGATTACATCTAAGTAATCATTTTAGAGAAGGGGGAAGCCATTCATTCAGTGCACCGTATGTTGTTGTCCGAATGAAAATATGTGGTTTTAATTGCTTGGGACTGACTACCTTGGAGCTTCAAGATTTTACTTCTATTTATCAGCCTTCCCATCCTCCACCCGTCAGTTCTCCGGTGGAGTGCTCAGCCCTTGTCACTGGGACAAAGCACAGTGTCACACTGTTTTCTCCACGCTGTTATGTGGTGGCCGGTCTGGAATCACAGTGCCCCATGGGTAGGGTTGGCCTCTGCCTCAGTCAAGCACATTCTTCCTCTTGGTTTGTGTATATTAAACCTCACTTTTGTCTTGGATCTGTTTCTGATGATGATTTTATTCTGTTCTTGTGGCCTATTTTTTTTTTTTTTTTGCCTTAAGCCAGGTAGTTTTGAATTGTGTTGTGTTACTCTGCTTTTTCAAGTTTCATGGAAGTCTCAGGTCAGGTCTCCTAAAGGGGAGGAGTGAATTCCCATGTGTGTGATTCATTAAGAAAGGCCACCCAGGAGGGTAATCCGAATGGAGTGGGAAAGGACAAGAAGCCAAGTGAGGGGACACCTTGAGGCAAAGTCTCAGCATTTGCCTGATCCCACAGGGGAGCGCTGGAACATAAATCCTATGTCAGGGCCTGTCCGGGCAGCCAGACAGTTTTCTCACACACTTGCACTATGCTGACTACCGTGCATCTGGAGAAATGAAATTTCTCAGCATTTCCAACAATCTGTGGATGATGCGGGCAAAACCAGATCCTGGCCCACGGCAGCTCTCTAAAGAGACGTACAGCAAGGGCTGAAAGAAGTAAGGTGTGTGTGTGTGTGTGGGGGGGGTGTTGTATGTGTACATACGTGTACATGGACAGTGTCCACCATAGTGGGGCAGGACCCCTTTATTACTTTCTCTTCCATATATCCCTTGGGGATTTTTTTTTTTTAATGTTTATTTATTTTTGAGAGAGAGACACACACATAGAGAGTGAGCAGAGGAGGGGCAGAGAGAGACACACACACAGAATCCAAAGCAGGCTCCAGACTCTGAGCTGTCAGCACAGAGCCTGACGCAGGGCTCGAACCCACAGACTGCAAGATCATGACCTGAACCAAAGTTGGACGCTTTACCGACTGAGCCACCCAGGCGCCCCTCTTTTTTATTTTTTAATGAAAATTTTACTATCAATTTTCCAAGTCTTCTGAATGAATCAGTTGCAGTGGAACTATTACGGCGCTGAATCCGCAAATGGACTTCAGTATGTTCCTTTCAAAGCTGGCTCTTTTCTCTTCCCTTTGCTACATCCTTTGGGGTGCAAATTTAGAAAGTTTTAGTTGTGTGGTTGAATTAAAAGGACTGGGAATGATTGATCTCCACTGTTAAATATTTAATGATATCAAGAATTTTGAGACAAGAACTGCAGTTAATCAATTAAAACCCAGGCATAAGTATATACGTTTAATTAAGGCTGGAAATCCAGTGACAACCCTAAAATAAACTATACTTGGGATTGATTCAGATAATGATCTTTTATTTGTTTTCTTTTCTTTAAAAGTGGTATGTCAACATCACTTCATTTCTACATTTCAGAGTTCTGTACATAATTCTTAAAAGGAAATAAGCAATGCTCAATGTACAAAGTAAAAACAGAAAACTAGAAAAATCTGAATAAAATGGAGCAAGTTGCCATAGGTCGTACAGTACAAATTAGTCATTAGATGTCATCTGAAGTGCGATACCACTGCTGTGATGATGAGTTAAGGAATGAAATAAAAATACTCTATTTTAAACAAACAGTATATATATATTTATATGTATATTTTTTACAGATAGTAGACCCAGTGATATCTGCAGTATTGTAAAAACTTATTTACAAATAACTTTTTTAGACATTACATATACATCAGCACCGTAGGAAAAACAAAAACAAAAACAAAAACAAAACGACCTTATTGAAATCTACCTCTATTTAGTTGGTCCCAGTACTAAGCATTTGGAGGAAGCTTTTCAAAGATAATGGAGCCCCCCTTCTCTCCACCAGCCACCTCCAGTTTCTCATCGTTGCTTCTATATTTGTTTCTTGTACCTTTCAGAAAAAGGTAATTATGTTTTCTGTCTTCTTGTTTGTTTACTTTGTTGGTTTTGCTTGTTTTTTTTTTTTTGGTTTTTATCTGTTTCCACTCAGAGTTTCCCTGGTGATGTCCCCTCCCCAGGCAAGGGGCTTACGATCACCTGCCACCACCTCTTCCCGGCGGGGGGTAAAGCCCCTGCCTGGGCTCTCGCTCACCAGGCCTCCCCTGCTCTCCATCCTGTCCCTTGCTCAGGAGATCTACCACCTTGGGACGTGGCGAGCAAGCCAAGGGCAGTGTTTGCCTGCCTGCCGCGTCTCTATCCTCTGTCCCCAGCTTCCCATTCGAGGCCTCTTCTCAGGACCCTCCTCCGAGTCCAGCCAGTCCAGCCTCCCACAGCCTGGGCCCACGTGTGGCACAGCGAGGTGCGTGTCAGCGTACAGAGGAGGTCAGCCTTTCGGACACGGAGCGGGCGGGCAGTGGGAGAAAAGCGTACACCGCTTTTACTCCAGACAATAATTATGCCACGTGGCCTCCGAAACGGCACAGTGGGAACAGCAGCAAGGACTAGAGAGACAAGCGTTATTGTAGGTGGTAGAGGTCGTCATCCCTTCCGACAGACTTCGCTCAGGGCAGATTGGAGTGATTTACAAAGAGAAAGACTGTACAGGACTTTCGAAGTGGATTCCTTCGCCCATTTGGAAGGAATTGTATTTTCCTTCTTTTTATCATCAAAATGTGTATGGTGGGGCAACTGATTTTTCAGTTCCTCTTCTCTCAGTGTTTTAGGTTTGTCTTTCCAGTGAGTAGGGATTAAAGGCAAGGCCAATTTGAGAGCAACACCCCCGGGGTTTCCACAAAGGGAGCCAGAGTCAGCGACCTTCGGGCGATTCCTCCCAGGGTGTCCCAGAAGTATCAGGTGTGGCTCCTATAAACCCACCGTCGAGCATCAGAGGGGCCTGCTCAGTTCCGGGCAGAGAATATTCACTCGACTACATGTTAGAGAACGAAAACTCCAGTGTTGCCTTTGCGTTTCAGGCATGATCTATGTTCTTGCATTTATTTTGATTCTGCTCAGGTCCCCTAAGGACAAAAACTTCATTTCTTCTCTGAATAGTCTGTAAGGAAAAGCAAGGGCAGGATGGGGTGGAGGCAAGAAGGAACAAGAAGGGCAGGGAGGGGTGTGGGGAAAGACGGCCACACTGGCAGACACAGCATCCAGTCGGGTCCCCCACCCCGTGGCCACCGGAAGTAGATGTGAACTGCCTGGACATACCAGTATCGCACCGAGGCCCCGGGAGGCTCCAGCCCAACTACCCCGAGTGACGGCCACCATGGTCACCAGCAGAGGGCTGCCTCCCCCAGGACTGCCGGACAGACCCTTCTCCGGGCTTGCTTGGCTTTCCTTGAGAGGCAGTTAATAGCAACGCCTCTAAAATTCCTGAGGGTCATCGTGGGGTGGCAGATAGGCTTGTGAGGTCCTTTGTAGTCTCCCTGTGACATCTCACTGCTCTTCGTGTCTACCCTCCAAACCCAGTAGCATGTCCTGATGCCTGATAGCTCTTTCCAGCCAGAGTTCAGCGCACTTCTGACCTGTGCTCTTGGCCTGTGCCACCACCCAGCAGCCTCCGTGGGACTCTCCCCGGCTCTGCAGGCTCCGGAGCTGGGCCAGGAGGGGCTGACGGACACCCCACCCCTGGCAGCAGTGTCTCGGGCTGGCGCAGCTCTCCCTGGGCCGGGCGGTCACAGGGAGTGCCGGGCAGAGGGGCGTCGCGTCTGTCTTCCCCACCCGCCTCCAGGGGGGTCTCCCTCTCTTGCAGCAGGGACCTGCATGGCGTGTTGTCTTGATTGCTGTGTGAAAATCAGGTGAAACGAGGCCCAGAGGAGCTGTGGACCGGCACCTGGATCTTTCACCGTGAGCCAGCTGCAGTTTTGCTCAGTTTCCGTGGGTCAAAAAAACGAAAAACAGGGATGGCTCAACATCCTGTTTCTCTTTCACGTTTTAAGCTTTCAACACTAGAGTTGTGGCTCTTGGGGCGCCTCTTGACTAGGGGTTCCCAAACAACTCATCGAGCTCCTGCATCCACTCATCCCCCGGCCCACCTTTGATGATGGAGTCCACGAGGTCCGCACTGTCCGAGAGGCCAGGGAAGGAGGCCCCAGCAGCTTCGCTGCTATAATTGTATGACATGTCCTGAGGGGGGTTCCGCTCGTAGGCCTGGCTCTGGCCGCTTGGGGCGAAGCTGCCGCTGGGCATCGGCTGCTGTGCCGGGGGCTGGCTGAACGCCGGCATGCCGGGGACCCCCTGGCTTAGGCCAGACATGACCATCGGCCTGGCCTGGCCGCTGCCTTGCTGCCCGGGGAGCGCTGGCATCATCTGCCGACCCATGGCAGCTGGGTTGAGGGTTCTCACCGCGCCCGTGTTAGCATCCACAACCTGACCCAGTCCCTGGGGGAAGTGCTGCTTGGGCAGCCTCGGCTGGCCGGCCTGAAGCGGGTAGCTCGCACCGTTGTTGAACGACCCCAGTTCTCCACTAGTCCTCCCGGGCATCCCTTGTAAGCGGCTCTGTTGCCAGCTCTGCGTTCCCTGCTGGACCGCGCCCATGAGGCCCTGAAGCCTGGGCGGGCCCTGGGGCCTCGGCAGGGCTTGGCTCACCGGCCCTTTCATCTGCTGGTGCTGTTGCGTGATGGCTGAGTTCACCAGCATGCTCTGACCAAAACCACTCACCATGCCAACCCCCTGCCCGGAGGTGGGCTGCCTTGGCCCCTGGGCCTGGCTGTGTGCGATGCTTATGCCACTTTGGTTTGGGTGCTGCAACATTTGGGTCATTCCTGGGCTCAAACTGTACATTCCTGGTTGACTGGTAGGTGTGTTGCTGTAAGGGGCCAGTCCCATCTCCGACTGGGCTGCTGCCGTGGCCATTGTCCCTGGATTCTGGGAGGGCCCCATTCCCATCATGCCGGCGTTCTGTGCCATCAACCGTGACGTTCGGATGCTCTGGAGGGCGGCTTGGCTTCTCACGGCTGCTATATCCTGGGGAGAACCTGTGGGGGGGGAGGGAAAGACGTACCCATTCACTCATCTCGATATGGAATTTACTGTAACATGTTGCTGGAAGTTTCTTTAGGAATGACCAAATTCTTTTATGTGAAGAGATCTACTCTGATGATACTTAATAAAAATGATTATTTTTTCTGACTATAACATATGCTGATTGTAAAATATTTGGAAAATATTGAAAAGTACAAAAGTACTTTAATTCCCACCGTCCAGAGATAACCATCAGTATTTTATAGACACATGAAAATAGGGATCATACTGGACATGTGCTTTTGTAGTTGCCTTGGTAACTCTGTTATTATTATTTCCACATTTCAGAAGCAAGCTGTTTTTCACTCTTCTTGATAGGATACTGTCCTCAACCAATCAGATACTATTTTTCTTGGAGGAGAGAAGGAATTCACTTCTTGGGCGAACTTAAGAAGAAACAGCTGATCATTTTTTGTGTTCTATTTGTGAAGTGGAACATGGTTCAGTAGAGAATACTATCAATAAAGACCATTAGACTAATTTCCCTGAAGACTTGAGTAGGATTTTGGAGGCGAAAGGCCACCGCTCTGGCTAAGAAGCTATTTCGACAGATGGGATATGTTTTGGATCCACTCTCTAGATTTCCACATGCTCCAGATTCTCTGAATCATAACATGTCAGTGCAAGATGGCCAGCTTCCTGAGCTAGAAAAAGAAAGCATCCTGCTACTTGCTCTTTGGCAATGAACTTCATGCAGGTCTCCAGCAACGTCCACTCACTCCTTCAAATCAACAGTGACTACTTCTCTCGGTGGATTGCTAACACGGTTTTTAATGATGCTGTTTAAAAGTTGGCCAGAGTCTGAATGCCAAGTCCCTCACCTCTAATTAGGCATTTGAGTGAGTCCTTCTTTACATGTTCCTAGGAAATTTCCAAATCAGCCAAGAGAATAGAAATGCTGCCCTGAGAACCCCAGTCAATGTTGTAAAGGGCCAGGAGGTGCACAAAAATGAGTTTTTCCTATGTCCCAGCTAATGACTGAGTCTATAAGACAAAGAAAGATAGTTTTTTTCCCCCCCTGGACATTTAAAAAAGATGCAGCATGGGGGCCAATCAATATTCTAAGCAAATGTGGTACTACCTGCAACTGGGATGAGGTGCGATGGGAAACCAGATGAGAATAGTCTAACCTTGTTAAGCCTGACACCTTGGCAGGTAAGTGTGTTTCTGTCTTCCTGATGGGGTTATTGATTTCTGGGTAGCGACTGTGTCTCCATATTTTCTTTCTCTTAAAGAAAGAAAATTATGGGAATTTTGATTATGACTTAAGTTTTTGTGGCTTGAGATCAATATCATGCTGCATTGAGAAATGAAATGGTTACTGTTGGGAGACCCGGAAGGGCTGGGGTAGAGCCCTAGAAATGTTTCGGTTTTCTGTTTTAAGCTTCATTATATCGAAGTGATTTAAAAAAAAAAATCAAAAGTTCCTGTTAAACACTGGATGGTGGTATATATTGCAATCTGTAATCTCGTTATGAAGTTTTGTGACCTTAACGACTAAATTTGTATCGACTGCATGACCAATCTGATCAACTGTGGTGAAATGGGTTATTGAGTTGTTTGTTAAAAAAAAAAAAAATTAAGGAGAAAATATTGCTGACTCAGAGACCGATTGGTTAGACCCAAATTGCATAAAAAGGCTGATGAGCTGCTGGAAACAGACAAAAAGACTTTTGGACATTTTTTTGGACTTTTTTGGGGACATTTTTGTTGTGTTTTTATAATGGATATGTTGAGGGACTGGATATGGTCTTGGCTGCTTTTGTGCATGACAAATAGGTTCCTTTTGTTAGAGGACAGAAATGCTGCAATGCCTTTTAAGAGGTATTAAAGCATTAATCCAAGCCAACCTTTATTTTTGGTGTAAAATGACTGTACTATCAAGGTGCAACTCTAATTAAAAAAAAAAAGGCATTTTAAAACTAGCAGTCAGCTCCTTATTTTTATTCTAAGTACAAAGAAACAAACCCTTTTTACTAATCTAGTTTTATGCTGTCAGTAATTTTATTTATTTATTTATTCATTCATTCATTCATTTTGAAAGAATATTTAATTTGAGAGAGAGAGAGAGAGAGTGAGCACACAGGGGAGGGGCAGAGAGAGGGAGAGACAGAGTCCCAAGCAGGTTCCACGCTGTCAGTGAGGGGCCTGATGTAGGGCTCGAACTCACAAACCTGAGCCGAGATCAAGAGGAAGCTTAACCGACTGAGCCACCGAAGTGGTTTATATATATATATTATTATATATATTTATATACATATTTATTTATTATTTATTATATATAAATATAATTATAAATAGATATAATTATATAAATATAATATATATCTATAAATGCAAATGTGTCCAAATAATTACCTTGTCTCTATCTGATTACTATATCTGTTAAGTAACAGACTAATTTTCTTCTTCTTCTTTTATTTTGGTCTGAAACAGATATTATTGTGGGACAATGTACTGAAGTTAATTTTCTTGTCCACTGGTTAATATCACCATGTCAAAGAAAATCTTCCATATTCAAATAGAGATCACATGCAATTTTTTCTTAAAAGGGTCTGTTTTCTCTTTTTACTCACAGGAGGCCTATATTTGTGAAAAATATAAATATATTTCTAAAACCTCACCCCACAGGTAATCAACCTGGAAATTTAGCTGTACTTAAGTTCAAAGAGTAGAACTTTAAAAAAAAATTTTTTTTATAGTTTATTTTTGACACAGAGAGAGACAGAGCATGAGTGGGGGAGGGGCAGAGAGAGAAGGAGACACAGAATCTGAAACAGGCTCCAGGCTCTGAGCTGTCAGCACGGAGCCCGACGTGGGGCTCAAAACAATGAACCGTGAGATCATGACCTGAGCCGAAGTCGGACGCTTAACCGACTGAGCCACCCAGGCGCCCCAAAGAGTAGAATTTTTAACCTGGACCCAAAGCATACAGAATAACTCATAATACAGAGGAAGCATTAAATGCTGGTGGGTCCCTTTATTTCAAAAAATAATAAATGAGTTATGAACCTAGAAAATTCAAGGGACACTATGCTGGGTTTATATGATTTTATATTTTTAATTAGTTCTTGATGTAAATCACCGGTTTGTAAAGTGCGGCTCTTGGGACAGTAGCAGCAGCAATGACTCCTGGAAGCTTGGAAGCTTGTTAGAAATGCAAATTCTCAGGCCCTACTTCAGGCCTCTGGAATCAGAGCCTCTGGGGGTAGGGCCAGGCCACGTGTGCTTTTACAGCCTCTGCTGGTGATTCTGATGCAGCTAAAGCTTGAGAACTCCCTATATAAACCTAGGAGGGCTCTGTGTCTGCAAAAAAAATTATGCGTGCTAACGGTGACCGTTTCCACACACCCCTACCCATGACCAAGTGAGTAACAGAATTCTTCAAAGAATACTGGTACTGATTTAGTGCACAGAGCACCTGTGCACAGCTTCATTCCTTTTGTCCTCCCCTGGGTCAAGTCCAAAGGGATCTGAAATGATACATGTGTCCCAGGGGTGGAAGGGAGGGGGTAGCTACTCAAGCCCCTGTCTCTTCACAGGCGATCTTCACTGAGATCTGGCAGGGAGCACCGGTGGCTTTCAGACTCTTTAAAACCACTGCTCACAGTGCATGATCCAGTATATACACAGGCCGGTTTACAACAGAAACAAATATTTCCCTTGTTATGATACTCTCGGATCATTTTTTCTATTATATTTCTTTTAAAAAATGTCCGTTGTGACCCATTAAATTATCGTTACAACCTACTCGTGTGTTGCAATGCAAAGATTGAAAAATGCTACCCTAGATCCTGAATTTTTCACCCACAGTCTATGAGGAGGGCAGCACTTGTGTGAAATGCCACACAAAGTTTGTATTCATTTACATATATGCATATTTATGTGCAAAGGGCTTCATAGCTACTGACGGACTCTTGAAGGCAACAGGTAACACTTGAGAAATTAGGGCCTAGGATCTAGGTCCTACAGGAAGGGCAGAGGATAGGAATTAGGGTTTCTGCTATCGGTGACCCTTGTAGCTCCCTGAAAAGTCCTGTGATGAGATTGGGAAGGGTCATCAGGCTCACCCTCTACCCTACACGAGACTCTCAGGGGTTCTCCCTGTTGGAGACGGAAGGGATTGGTATCCGAGTGGACTTTCTCCTTCATAAAGGAGTGGTCACACAGAGCACACAATGTGCCCACTGCTACTGGGTCAGGAGTCATCAGAGCTTCTGTGAAGGGCAGCAGGATCAAGATGGTCCAGTCAAACTCAAGGCCCTTCTGGTCTTCTAGTTTCAGCAGAGGCTGGTGTTGCTGCAAGTCAGATTCTTCAAGTGGATGTTTAAAGTGGGGGTATTGGCCAGCTGACCTGCTGGGATTAGCGAGAAGGATGGGACACAGGACTGTTCCTCCCATGCTCCCCGAGGTGCTGATCCAGACATAGGCAAGGCTGACAGTGGACCAGCCGGGCACCGATATCTCCTTGTTGGCTACGGAACTATTGAAATACTTCTGTATCTTTGGTAAATTACAGCTACCCCAGCCCTGCCCTCCACAGCCACTATGACCCGTCCAGTGCCAACCAGGGCCTCTCTGTGACTCAGCCACCAAAAGGTTAGTTCCTGGCAGAGCAGAGGGTCCAGAAATGCATTCTGACTGATTGGCACCCTGTTTAAAAATATTTTAAATATTACCTGAACACAAACAGAGCACAGAAGGCAATGTCACTGGCTACACGCTCACGCACACTTCACGGTTGGAAAGTATGAAACGGAAGAGGTGTGCACTGGCCTCACCTTGGAACTGATTGACCTGCTGTACTGGGTATGGATTCCGTTGCTGTTGGAGGTGCTGGCGGGGTAAATGCGACTGCTGCAGCTGCTGGAACACACGACAAGGGCAGGGAGGTGACACGGGGACAGACGGTTAAATATTGTGGCAGTTTTGAGGAAGGCAGTTTTTTCAAAAACTAAACTTGGTGTTGAGGAATAAGGTGCATCCAGGCAAGTGTGCAAAGCATGGGTTTGATAGCTTTTCACAAAATGGACACATTCTGTAGCAAAATAACCAGCATCTTGATCAAGAAACTGAGCACCGCTAGCACTCCCCTCATGCCCCATTTTCCAGTCATGACCCATGCGAGGGACCCACTTCATCTGACCGAGGAGCCACTATCCTGACTTAACCATGCAGACTAGTGACGTCTGCTTTTGTACTTCGTATAAGTGGGTTTATACAACGTATTGTGGTGTCTGGCTTCTGAGTCTGGCTTCTTGCATTCATCATTATATTTATGAGGTTCATCTGTGTTGATGCGTGTAGTTGTGGTCTGTTCACCGTCACTGTTGAATAGTATTCCATTACGTGAATGTACCACGACTCACTTATTTACCTATTCTACTCATGATGGGCATGTAGAGTGTTTCCACCTAAAGCAGCATTTGGGCTGTCACAAATGCTGCTGCTGTGAACATCCTTGTACATGTCTTTTGGTGACTATCTGGCATATCTGATGTGTAGACTTGCTGGCTCACAAGGCGTGTGTGTCGAGGGAGACAGTTGTGACTTTGACTTTCTCACATCAGCTTGCATGTTTTCCTTAGCACTGTGGGACCCAGCTCAAGGGATGAGCAACTGATCTTTAATGACCTAAATAGATGCTTCCGGTATAAGAAGATGGGATTCTCAGGGGCTATAAACAAGGATAATCTTATTCCCACCAGGCCACACTGCCTGTAAAATACATCTCCGCAAGTAAAATATACAGCATTTAGTGTTGTAAGAAAACCGCGCGGGACTCCACGTGTACTGGGAGCCAGAGGCTTGTGATTTTGTCTTTCTTCTTCCACTCGCGGGGATCCAGAGCTGCCAGTGCTGTTACCAATCTACTGGAAAAGCTATTATGATCATTACCATGCTGCATGTGAAAAGGGAAAGAAAATAAGAGTGAGGTGGAAAGAGCAGAGAAAGAGGTTTTAGTTCCCGGTCTGCCGTCAAGTAGCTGCGTGACCTTCGGCATGTCATTTAACCTCCTTCTGCAGCTGCTAAATATTCATTGAGCACCTTTCATCGGCGAGGGCTTATAAAGACCGTACAACAAGGGCCCTGCTTTTCAAAGTGTTCATTATAAAAATAACACACATGGACCACTTCTTAACGCATGTGTTTATTTCTATTTTTTTCCTCTTTGTTTTTGTTTCTGGGCAGCTCTATAATTTTCTTTCTCTTTCTTTTTTCTATGCTTTTTCTCGACAAGGCCAGCCAGCACTCTGGCAAGCAAAGAAAAGCCTCTGCTCTCTTCACTCCATCCCGGGTGCCGACCATGGTGTTTTGCACAAAGTGCTGAAATTAATTAATTGTACAGATAAAGTATAGACAAGAAACCATGCTAATCTTTTAGGCAGCAATATAAGGGCATTATTGACGAAGCTGAGCATTTAACAGCTTCTCCTCAGCCAGACTTCTCATATTATGTAAGAACTTAAGTGTCCACACGGACTGGGCAGAAGCCCTGGGGTGGCCTGTGGTCGGTTGGGGGTAGGGGCCTCCTGTCCCAGTCGTGGGCCTCTGCCCCTCTGGCTCTGCGATCTCTGACACATCATGTGAGCTCCCTGGCCTCGGTTTCATCCAAGGTAAAATAAAAAAGCCTCCATGATCACCAATCTTTCTTTCACATCTAAAATTCTGGGTTCGGTTGAACCTCTGAGAATGATGTGAGGTGACTTCTTCGTGCTCTTGGAGAGTAAGGCGTTAAATGTCAATTCACACCTGCTTTCAGCCTGCTCTGTGCTGATTTCTAAAGCCACTGGAATCATTTTAAAGCTCTCAAAGTCAGGCAAGGTCCCCCAATCCTTCTGTTTTCTCTCCCATGTCCTTTCAGGAAATTCCAGGACCTCTAATATGCTACTTTCAAAACTGCAATTATTAGGCACTTTCACTGCTGCTGCAGAGACCAAGAACATCAGTTCGGCATTGATAGGGCAATATTCGTTCTCCAAACACAAAAGCTGACAGCCCACCACGGGTAGACCCCCAGACAGCCTGTATGGACGAGCTCTGTCCGTATCCGGGCACAGGCAGGCCGTTGCACTGAGCTGTTTCTGTGCAGGCCCTCAGCCACCGGATGGCTGGCAGCTGTGGCTGCAGCTCTGACATCACATTCCATGACACCAGGGCCATGTGACAGGTCCCCACATACACGTGTACAGTTTCCAAAGAATTTTACACATATAATTCTATGTGATCCTTAAAACAGTATAGGAGGAAGGCTGGGCATGTATTAAACCTGACCTGGCAGATGAAGAGAGAGGGGGAAGACATTTTTAGACTCAGACCACAAGCAAATGGTGGCACACATTTGGAGTCTGAGTAAAATTCCTTTGCTGGTCCCTCTTTGTTTCTTGGTGTCCACAGCTTGCTAAGGAATGATACCCATTTCTCCATCTTTTCCAGGGGGCCCTGTATCTCTGTGTCTTGGCTCTGTGCCTGGGCATCTCCTTCTACTCTTCTGCTTCCCTCCTTGTTCCTTGGGGTTTGGCTGCCCTTGCTGAGTGGGGGCAGCCCTGGCTAGCACAGCTGCATTTGCCTGGTTACCCCATCTCCTATTTGCGCCATGGTCACAGCACACACATCAAAGGCCATTGCTCATAGTACCAGGCGCACCTGAAGCTTCCCGGGATTGGCTGAGGAGAGGATTTACAAAGCCCAGCTTCCCCTTGGCAGCTCCATTCATCACTGCCTGAGAGATATTAGCACGGATCCTTGTCACACACCTTATGCAGGGCGAGAGGGATAGAGGTTTGTTTGTACAAGAGCTGCCAGGCGGCTGACTGACCTTGGTAAAAAGGGAGATAATTACACAGCTGCTCGGGAACAAAAGCAAAGAAGGGAACGTAAGTGAACTGTGTTCAACAGTACAATTTTTCTATTTGGGAGATGGCTGGTGTTACTCTGAACTGCTGCTCTTAGTAGGGACCTCAACAGGTCTGCATCCCACGTGGTGGCTTGTAAATACGGGGTGAAAGAGGCTTGATACATTTCCAAAATTCTGATTGTATTAGGAACATTCTAGAAGGGTAACAGTGGGGCAGAGCTCTGTTGGGCTTTAAGCTTGGGAAGACAACCTCACGCCTACCTCCTATAAGAAGAGAGAGGCCCTGTGTAGACTCCCACAGGAGCCATGTAGGGATCCCTTGTGGAAGGCCTCAGGCCTTTGCTGGGATAATAATACTGGATCAGGCACGGGCATCTTGAAAAACAAAGCACACTGAAACTACAGAAGCAGGTCTCGGGGAAGGCTTTCTTTGGAAGCTGGAGGAATTATATGGTAAGGGTGGACAAAGATGACTACGGTAAGATTTATTTGTGTCAGGCCTTCCTTTAACTCAAAGATTTCTTGAGCTGTTTTAAAGCTGTTGGGAATTTTCTTAAGTTTGCACCCTTTCTGTGACCCCGGGTTCAGGTTTCCAGGTAGTTCCATGGGCCCTATTATTCTGCCATTGTTCCTGTCCCATTGTTCATGACCAATTCTGTAGAATTCTCCTCAATCCCTCCTCCTGACATTTTCCTTCAAGAAACAAAGTTCTCTGAGTTATTTCCTTTTCTTCTTCAGGCTGGAAATATTACTGTGTATAGAGAATGTGAGGCAGCCTCCCAACCCCCATGCTGATTGCGCAGACCCCCCGTGCCAGAAACCAGAAGAAAAGAAGGCAGGCTTGAATCGAAGAAATGTCTCTGGCAAACGGGCCTTCAAATGGAGGGCGGAAGCCTGTCTTTTAAGAACAAACTAATTCATTCTAAGAAAAAGTCGAACTAATTGAAAGGTCAAAATTCTGCAGATTCTTCTGTGATCCCAGGAAATGCTAGACCATGAATCTCTTGACAAAGGACACCAACTGGAAGTCTCTCGCAGACACCAGGCCCTGAATAAATGCTTGCTGAATGAATGAATCATGTTACCTGCTCCGCTAGAATCTGTTGCTGCTGCTGCTGCTGCTGCTGCTGCTGCCTTTGCTCCCGCAGGAACTGTTGCTTCTGCTGCTCCATCAGCTGAGCCCGCTGGTCAATGAGCATCTGTTTCATGATGGCCGCCTGGGGCTGGCCGCCCAGGAAACCTGGTCCCGCGGGACTGGCTCCGGAGACCATGCCGCCAGAGCCTGGGGGCACGGAGGACTGCATGGGGCCTGTGGTCCGGGGAAGTCCAACTGGGTGCTGTTCCTGGGGAGGACGAGAAGAGAAGAAAATGCAGAGATTTCATATTTGAAAGGGAGCCTGAGGCGGAGGCCCCAGCTTGCGGGCCCGCGGGGTCCTGATTGGCACAGATGATATTTCCATTAAAACAATCCAATAGTCCTCGAATCTGGCCTTACCACTGTGGAACTGGAGAGAAACAAGCGGATGGTAATGGAGCATGGCTCTGGGAAATCTGACAGCAAGTCCAGTCTGTTTTGGATGAGACTGATTAAGGGACGGGGGCTGAGTATCCAGCTAATGTTCTGCGTTCCTCCAAAGGAAAGGGAAGAAGCCTTCAGGCTGGGCTCACCTTCAGTCTGGAATGAGACAGGGTGACCCTACCTCTTAATGACCCTACCCCTTAATCTTTACTGTCTACCTGGCCTAAATGGGCTTCTTCTTAGCAACTAGGAGAGACATTTACAGAAGAATTCTGGAATTTATCAATCAGAAGATCTACTAATTGATGGAATTCCAATTAATTGTGGTATTTGAAGGCTTTGCTGTGTGCAAAAACACAGTTCCTGCTAGTGAGAGTTGTTGATGGTGAGAGCTGGGAACGTGCTGCACTGAACAAAGACACATAATTTCTCGACATTTTTAATAATTTTTTAAAAAAGTTTACTTATTTTGAGAGAGACACAGAGCACATGAGCAGGGGAGGGGCAGAGAGAGAGGGAGGGAGAGAGAATCCCGAACAGGCTCTGAGCTGTCAGCACAGAGCCCGATGTGGGGCTTGAACCCACAAATTGTGAGATCATGACCTGAGCCAGTCAAAATCTGGTTGCTTAACTGACTGAACCACCTGGGCACCCCCCAACATCTTTAAAAATAGGGCTGAGCCTCCAGTGTCTGGGACAATTACTAATGTGGGGGTTGATTTGGGTCTTCTGATTCTACAGTTGTCTCAGTCAATGATGGCAACTTTTAAGGCCTGGTTCTTAAGGAGTAGGGAGTAAAGTGGTAGAGACCTACTCAAAGAGTCAAGTGACTCCTTGGAGAACGTGCTCACAGGGAGCCTGTAACAGACAGTGTACACCAGGGAAAACAGCTGATGGGAAGAGTTGGTATGTGACTGTAAGATTCAGCTTTTAGATAGTTCCTTCCTTGTTCATCTACCAAGCAAATATTGTCTGAATATTCTGCCTTTTAATTCATTCAAGTTTCAAGTAATTAAGCTGAACACAGAGGATCCGACGTCTGAGATGAACACGGATTAAATGGGCACACGCCTAAGACGTATCCAATCATAGTGTAAGGCACCATCATGTCACCAAAATAATATGAAATGAATACGAATAAGTCTATAGTTATTTAAATATTTTTGTATCCAGTCAAACTGGATTTTAACATTTTTCCCACTTCTGCTCTGCTACCTCTTTGGAATAGATACAATCATGCCTGCACTGTCCTCTCAAAACATGTTGCTGAGTTTGCTCTCTGGCTCTCCTAGTCGCGGTCCTGGACCTGATTCCCCACAGCCTGGGTTTGTGTACCTCCCCTCTGCTGTGTGATGCTTAGCTGTTCGTCGTTTTCTTCCAACCTAAACTGCATCTTCAGCGGCTCTTCTTTCTTCCCTCCACCCACACGGACACAACAAAACAAGCAAGGCAGACAAAAAACCCATTACTTCTCTCAGCCTGGAAACAAGAGGCCACGAAGTTCTGGATAGTTAGTGCAGTAGCCCAGGTCACACCTAGCGAATGGAAGAATTGGAAAGAGCAGAACTGGAACACTGATCCTGAGTCTAAATTTAGTATTCCTTCTGCTAGCACAGGCCTTTATGAGACTGTGGGGCCGTGGTGCTAAGTGTACACCTGAGAATTGCTTGTAGACTAAATACATAGTGTGTCTCCCATACGTGTCCTGTGTTCTACTTTTCAAGTGGAAGTGTTATTGTAAAACCCTTTTTGTCTTTGCGTATTTCCGCTGTAGATGATTACTAGGTAGAGAGCCATGAAATAGTTATGTTATAAAGATCTTATATTCAAGAATGCCAGGAGCCTTCATGCTACCAAAAAGTTTACTTTAGGCCTGAGCCCTGCAGGCATAGCCATGTTTCAGAGTCTCCCCAATGCTTGCTGCCTGTTTCCAAGCCCTTCCTTCCAATGGGATGAAGCTACTTCTTGCCACCTTTAGGAACAAATGGCTGACTGACTTAACACTTTAACAAATGAATTCACACTGAAGTATAAACAGTTAACCAATCAACAAAAATACAGACAACACTGTGCTTTTTCCTGCGTGTTTCAGTACGTGTGATATTTTCCCGTTTTTTCTCTTAACTTTTTTTTTATTTTAGAGAGATCGCGAGAGTGTGCGTGTGCGCACGCGTGGGGCATGGGCAGAGAGAGACCGAGAGAGACTCCTGAGCAGGCTCCGCACCGCCAGCGCAGGCCCCACATGGGGCTTGATCTCACAAAGGACGAAATCATGACCTGAGCCAAAATCAAGAGTCAGTCGTTTGACTGAGCCACCCAGGCACCCTAATATTTTCCAGTTTTGGTAAGGAGGAGAGGAGAAAGAAAATGAGGCCCAAGGGAAGATAAAGTTTGCTTCATCTAGTTTTATGAGTGCTGGTCTGGGCTGGCCTAGGCTGGCCCTGTTTATCTTTGGGCACTTGGAGACATTCTTGTCCTGTGTGACCAGCCCTGCCTAGCTGGGGCGCATGCCCAGAAGTGGTAAGTAGTGACGCGTTGCTTTCCCAGCCTTTTCTCCACCTTGGAAATACAGAGAGAGGCAAATGAAGTGACTGTGTTGATACATCCAACTACTTTTGGGCCGTCTTCCTGGGGCAAAAAGAAATACTTCAGAGGCACAGTGTGGGGAAAAAAACTTTCCCAAAGAGATAGGTTATCACCTCCCAGGATTATGTATTTCTCCGAATGACTTCCTCCCATTGGTTTTGCCTTCAGGTTTCTTGCTGAAGATCTGAAGGCCTAGGGACAGGAGGGCTCTGTGCATTTTTAAGGGCTTGCCTTCCATCGGAAACATCCGTGAATGTAGGCTGATACACCCTGAGTACGTCCCCAACAAGCTCTCCTGCATTCAGCAGCGGGGGACACGGACAGCCCCCACCTCAAGTGTGTATTCCGAAGTGTGAAGAGCTCCTAGTGACTTGCCTTACAAATGGAGCTGGCTGAGGCCATTAACTGTTTCATATTACATGGCAGCTTTTAACCTCCAGTCTAAGAGAGCTTAATGAGCAATCGCCTGTCGAATTTCAGGATTTCAAGCCACTGCTCTTGTTTCTAAGGAGGACACACACTGCGTGTGCAATTAGAGAAAACCAGGCTGAGCTTTCGTCAGAGAAATGTAATGCCTTGAAGCCAAATGATGCAGTATTTTTAGTTTTAATTACTGGCTCCTTCTCCACCCCACCCCCTGCCCAGCGACCTCCCTTGCCTTAAACCAAGAATGTTAACTCACTAGCTTCCCCTCGGAAATCCAATTGGCTACAGAGATCTTCATTACTCCCCAAATCTTCTCACTTTTCAACAAAATAAAAAGAAGGAGGCGGGGAGTCAAAACCAGTGAACCCATTTTACATGGCTCCTTCCTCAGGGAAAAGATCTTAGGAATTTTCTAAGGGCTGGAGAGGTAGGAGGTGTAAAGAACATCCTACCTCCTCCAAAGAAGCAGTTTTCTGCTTCAAAAAACAGCTGCGGTAAAAATATCTCCCAAGAGCAGCCAGCTGTTTATTTATAAATCTGTGCGTAGCGAAGCTTTCTCTTAAGTGTTTTCTAGAACAAGCGTAGTGTTTGGGTGAGAGGGGCCGGGGTTCCTGGCGGCGAACCAGGAGCGCCGGCTCTGGGGAGGGGGCTCACAAAAGGCTGCCGCCGGTGGAGAGGAGGCCCCGGGGTGCGGGCTGGAGGACGCCCGTGCTTTCAGCCTTTTCCCGGCGGCGGCGGCGGAACGAGGAGCAGCTGCTGTTCCACCCCTGCCCCAGCAGATGGTGGTGTCAGCCCGGCGCTCCGGCTTTGCGGCGCCGGCTCCGCCCGCGCAGCGCCCTCCCCCCCCCCCCCCCCCCCCCCCCCCCCCCCCCCCCGCAGATGGCTTAATCATGACTCCTGTTCCTCTCCCCCTCCCCCCGCCCCCCGCCCCCCGCCCCGCGCGTCTGGGCGGACGCTGCGAACGTGGAGCCAGGCAGTCAAGTGTTACTGCGTACAGCAGGTAGCCTGGCAACTGAGAGCATAATACCGAGCAGATGGTGTTCGCACGGCGTGATGGACATCACACACGACAGCCTGAGACAATCCAGGAATTCCCTGGTGACTCGAGGCCCTCTTTACACAAAATGAGTTCTCTCTCCATTGCCGTGTATCTCTGGGGTGATCTCCCCCCCAACCCTCTCTCCGACTGACACCGAACTGGTTTCTTATTACCGACTTTCCTTCCAGCCCGAGGGGAGGGAGATTTCAAGTCGGGGTGGGGGTGGGGGGGAGGAAACGGAAGGGCTGGGAGCGGGAGGAGATGGTGGGGCGGGGGGCGGTGGCACCCGGAGAGGGGAGGGCGAGTAGCTTGCACCAGCTCCCGGGGCTGACCGTCCGAGAGGGGCAGAGTTCCCCGCAGCCCGGGCTGCACAAAGCCGGCGCGGGAAGGCGGCGCTGAGGGCGGCCTCGGCTCAGGCTGCAATCACACGGCCTACGAACAGCCTAAATGAAATTTAGGATTTTACTTAAAAAGTCCCCTGGGGCGTAATTTAGCCTCTTGACTCGAGCCTATATGCTTACAAGTCCTTAGGGGGCTCTAAGAAGTCAGCAGTGGGGCGGCAGGCCCGAAGATGCCTCTCAGCGCCGGCGTCTCTAACAAAGAAACCGACGAGGCGGTCCCGGGCGCGGGCCGTTGCCCCGGGGCCGCGGGGGTCCTGGGCCGGAGCGCGCTGCCTTCGAGCCCGTGAGCGCTCAGGGGGCGCACTTCCCGGGCCCGGGCACACCGCGCGTGCTCGGGGCCAGGAAGTAAATGGGCGGGTGCGGAAGGCAAGCGAGGAGAGAGGAGGGTTGTTCACGCAGGAAAAAGTAAAAATAATAAAATGGATGTCTCGGAAAAGAAATCTGTGCTCTTCACACACATTGAACTGGATCAAGTATTAAAATGAAGAAATAAATAAATCTCCAGCCCAGACGGAATATTGCCTAGTTTCTATACAAGAGGTTCGTATGTTCAACCAATCACCAGTATCCAGAGGCTTTCTCCTGCAAAGATAACTATTTTAAGTTTGAAGTTTCAGAAGAAGGAAGTGTTTTCAAAGGAGGAAGCTAACGTTTCACGCAGATCACATTTGCTGGCAAAGCGAGTTCAGCAGTTTTATGTCAGAGAGCAGCATAGGATGAATCCGATGCCCACCGCAGCCTCGATGGAGGCATCTATCTGGCTGTGACTCCCAGAGGCTCAAGGTAGTGAACTGGCATTCTGAGGCCCAGGGAAGCCATCTGACCTCTCGGTTTCAGTCCCCACCTCCTCAAATGAAAATCATATTCATTAAACTCCTCCCTTGACAACAGAAACTTTGGAGAGGAAAGAGTTATAGAAGAAAATGGCTTAGAAAGATGCTCAAATCCCCCCCCCCCCCCCCACTTCCAGTTTGGGCAGTTCAGGAACAATTACGGGCTAAATTAACTGAGAGGGTCTGAAAGTGTGGTTTCAGGATCAGCAGCATTAACACCACCTGGGAGCCTACTAGAAATGCAAATTCTCAGGCTCCACCGCAGGCCTACTGAATCAGAACCTCTGGGAGCAGTTTCACGTGCCTTCCAGGTAACTAAGATGCCCTATAGTTTGAGAACCGCTGGGGCAAATAGCAGTCCTGGTTTACGGGCACTAACTGCAACCTGGGGCATCTGAGCTCTCTGTGCCCCGATTTGGATTGTAAATCCTGCACTTTCAAAAGCAAGTCAAGGGTGCTGAGTTGCTTGGGTTTTTATTTCAAATTCTTCAGCGTTTGGAACAAAACTCTTAAATTTTCAGAGGGCTGCTCAGGCAATGCAACCCCGGCGGTTCTGAAAGGAGCCCATGGCCATGATTCTTCCAGGAAGGTCAGGGCTCCTGCAACTTTGCTGGGCAGGCTGAGCAGCCGCCAAGATTAAGGAAGGGGTGAGGCCACTGAACTCCCTTGCTCTGGTAGGAAGCATAAACATCCCTAGACTTCCCATCTCCTGGTCTGATGTATGGTAGAACTATGGAAAACTGATTTGAGGAGAGTCCTCTCTGTTGGAAAGGGTTCTTCAAACTTGGGAGAAAGCCAGAAGCAACAATGGAAGAAGACAAGTTGCACTTATGGGGCACCTACTGGATGCTTTCACATGCATGATTAAACACATTTTGTTGATGAAGAAAACCTCAATCTCTGAGAGGTTAAGGAACTTGTCTGATGACCCACAGCTGGTGATGGTGTCTTTGGGATTCTCACTTAGCCACTGATGGAAACGTGCATCTGGTCTAAATTGAGCAGACCACCCAAGAGGGCTGTGGACTAACGAGAAGTGGGAAGGGGAGGCAGGGAGAGGAATGGGCATAGAATAAAAAGGTAGAAACTCTACAGGGATCAAAGGATGAAGCTGAAAGAGCACAAAAATATGCATCATTTTTTATATGTTGTCTGATACCCCAAATTAGGATGCCTTTGTGGTATCAACTTTGACATTTAAAGAAAGGGCATAAGATTAGACCATTCAACCATAAGTAGGAGGAAGGAACAAAATAAAATAAAACCTTAGAATTCTCTTTGAAGTTGATCAGGTGTCAGGGCAGAAACTTGGCTTCAGGATGGTGGCTTCATTTACAGACTTTCTTTGTCCTTGTCCAGAACAATTTTTCACTGTGGCTCTGGAGAGTAGCTTATAATAAATTCACAGCAGAGCCCCACCAGGGCCCACCCCATATAAAACACTCTGCTTCTGCAGATTATTGAAGAAGGTTGGATAAAAAGGTTTCATGATCTGTGGTGGTGGCGTCCCCATGACGATGGAGTTTTAAGGCAGTAAGAAGCTTATCGCTGAAACAGCAGTAACGAGGCCCAGTAATTTAGGCCCTGCTAAATGGGTTCAGCAAAGTTCTTACGTTCAACAGGGAAGAAGGAGCAGTTTACATTGGAGGAACCCACCAGGCTGGGTAGAAACATAGTTCCACCATAGACCCAGTGGCTGGCACTCCCAACTGTCTACAAATAGCTTGCTATTATTATTATTACTGTTAACTGTTTTAACTTCTTGATCATGAAGCTCTACAAAGTAAGGGTTAGGGAAGAGCTGTGTGTTTGGTTCTAGCTTAGCTCTTAAGGCAATAAGGACTATGACTTTAAACTTGGTTTTCCCTCCAGATTCTCAACAGAATGGAGATGCTACCCAGGCATTTAACTATATATATATTTTCACGTTTATTTATTTTTGAGAGTGAAAGAGCAAGGGTGTGAGCAAGGGAAGAGCAGAGAGAGAGGGAGAGAATCCCAAGCTGACTCTGCGCTGTCAGCACAGAGCCCAATGAGGGGCTCAAACCCACGAACTGAGAGATCATGACCTGAGCTGAGATCAAGAGTCAGACGCTTAACTGACTGAGCCACCCAGGCACCTCCAGACATTTACCTGTTTAAAAAACACATTTTTGCCTTCACATCTCCTCCCAATCACAGGAAATATTTGAAACACTGAATAAAAGTATAAAGAACAAAAAAAAAGCTTTATTCATTTTGAATACTCAGAGGCAAGTATGTTAATATTTTGATTTTTTTGGTATTTCCCTCAGCTTTTTCCTCTGTATACAATAATACACTTCCTTTCCATGGTCATGGTAATGTTACAGACACGATTGCACCACTGTTTCTAAGTAACACAGGACAGTAGAAAGTTCCAACTTTCCAAATGCTTTAAAGTTACAGTTTTCCAGTAGAAGGACATCCTTATGGCAGTATTTCTACCAGGCATGCAGGCTCTGTAGGAATCTTCCAGCATCCAGCACAGAGCTAGGGCCACAGTTGCAACAGAATAAATGTTTGCTGAACTGAACTGACTAAGTAGCTGTGATGAATTCTAGCCTAAATCAGTATCATGTTCCTAGGACTGGAGAGTGGGGGGGGGGGGGGGAGATGTCCCCACAATGGATGGCGTCTCTGAGCTACCGGAATGGAGCATCCACTGAAGATGAAAGAAAGGGTTAAAGTTGGCAGTCCAGTGCAAGGCTAGATGCATCCACTGCGGGAAGGTCAGGCTTTCAAGGACTTACTTGGGGGTAAAAACAACAAAAATACCATTTGTCCTTATCGGTGCTTTGAACATAGTCACCCTAGGTCCCTTCGGTGGAAACACAACTTTGAAAGTTATGCTTTTCCTCTGCCTTTGATGTAAATTATAGAGTCCTTTTGATCCTTTTGTTGTGATTAATTTCACCACCAAAGCAAGTCTAAATTGGTTAAAAGTTCATTAGTGTGCAACAATAGGAGCTTGATTAAATAAATTATGGTACATCCATATCATGAATACTAGGCAGCCAATAAAAATCATGCCTTCTTAGACTATCTAATCACACAAAGAATAGCTTACAATATACAGTTAAGGGGAGGAAAAAGTTTCTAAAACAGAATAATCATGTTAGACAAGGATTATAAATGATTTTTATTTTTATACCCTTTCAAATCTTTGAAAAAAATGTTTAATCTTTGTTTTAGAGAGAGACAGAGACAGACAGAGACAGAGAAAGAGTGTGGGAGGAGGAGGGGCAGAGAGAAAAGGAGACAGAGAATCTGAAGCAGACTCCAGGCTCTCAGCTGTCAGCACAGAGCCCGATGCAGGGCTCGAACCCACGAACAATGAGATCATGACCTGAGCTGAAGTCGGACACTCAACTGACTGAGCCACCCAGACACCCCTATACGCTTTCAAATATTCTACCATGAAAATGTTACTTTGAATATTAGTTTTTAAAACACGCTCTAAAAATAAAGTCTTTAAATTATCAAAAAAATAGGAAAAAGAACAAAGAAAAGGAAAAGAGAAAGGACCTATTTGCTAATTTTCCAGGATTCCAAAATTCTGATGAAGTTTGAGGCTTCCCTGGTGTCTGGGCAGCTGATGGAATCTTTGCAGAGAAGGGAGCACAGGGCAGGTCCCTGGGCCTGGCACAAGGAAGCACTAGAGCACAGGGACCTAGCAGTGAAGGCACCTGACTGCCTGGGGAGGACACCGAAGGCTTATCAGAAGAAGTGATGTCTCAGAATGGCGCAAGCAGACAGGAGAGAATGGCTTCCAGAGTAGGGAGAATGATCAAAGACTTGAATACATCATACCTTGAAATTCCATTTCTAAGGACTCAGCTCCTGGAAACAGTCATAGCTTTATACAAAGATTTTATCTTGAGTAGCTTGAAGGATTCTGAGTAGCCTAAGTGGTCAACATTTAGAGGATTCATGAAACTATAATACAAGCTCCCCTGTCCCCCAAACCCATTAAGCAGACTTGGTCTTAAGAGATATGGACGGGGGCGCCTGGGTGGCTCAGTCGGTTAAGCGTCCGACTGCAGCTTAGGTCATGATCTCACGGTTCGTGGGTTTGAGCCCCGCGTCAGGCTCTGTGCTGACAGCTCAGAGCCCGGAGCTTGTCTTCGGATTCTGTGTCTCCCTCTCTCTTTGACCCTCCCCTGCTCACACACTCTCTCTCTCTCTCTCAGAAATAAACAAAACATTAAAAAAAATATTAAAAAAAAAAAAAAAAAGGACGGAATGCAGTGAGTTAAGAGGGGCCCTAGCTGGGTCTGGGACCTGGACTATCTCCACCCGAGCCCATCTTATGCTGTGGTGTGTGCTGCAGACGTCCTTCAGTGGCAGTTCCCTTTCAAGACCTGGACACGGCATGAACATGAACAAACTGTGTTTGGCTAGACGCTCAGCAATGGGGCCAGCTTTTCACTGCTCCCACAGAGAGCTCCCACATCCAGGAGAAGGCTCTGATGGGGACTGGCCGTCCTCCGAGAATTCTCGGATTCCCCGGGACAGGCCTCTCCGTGCTGCAGCACCCTGCTCTCCGTGGTTGTTCTCCGGAGCGGGGCCAGAACCAGCCCAATCTTAACTCGAGAGATGAGTGCAAACCCACCCTGTTTGCCTTCACAGGTTGTCTCCTCCGCAGCTGTAAGCAGACCCCAACGCCAGGGGCAGCGAGACTCACCCCCCGCCCCCAGAGGTGGGCACGGCATCAGTCTGCATCCAAGTAGCCTGACGGACACAGAGGCTGCAAGTGGTTTGACAGCTGCTCCAGTAACTAGGTTTTTTGCCCCATGTTTGCTGCCTTTCTTCCCTTGATTTAAAAATAGAGAGAGGGAGGAAGGAATCTCAGCTGTCTTCGGCGGTGCTGCTGGGAAGAGTTTTTCTCTTGAGCTACTGTTCCCCTAAACCGTACCTTTCTCTTTTATTGCCTCCCCCAGTTTCTGATGAAGTCATCACAGCGAAGATTGCATAACTGATGCAGAGGCCTATCTTGTGTTATACTGGGAGACAGGCCAATGTTTCCATTTATAGACAAGAGCACTACCACGCTGCCAAATGGAGCTCTCTGCAGCGACCACTACAAGACAGGAAGAGGGAAGGAGAGCTCCGGCTTGAGGACGTGCTGCGAACAGAGGCAGGCACTTTCTCCATTCTCTGAGCAGCCTTGGGAGGGTGGCTTGAGGGACACCAGCTCCGACTGCCTGGGAAGAGCCACTTCTACCGAGCTGCCTGCTCTCAGCCCTTTGCTCTCCAGGGAGGGGTTGGTCAGCCTGTTTTGTGGGTTTTCGGACGGCTGAGCCTGTCTGTGGGCAAACCAGGTGTGAGCGCACCGGCCTCGCCACACTCCTGACAGCAGAAGCTAGGCCAGCAGTTGTGAGGTTGCAGGAGGCCGGGACTTTGGGGAAGGCACGAGAAAGTAGGAAAAAGAGGAGTAACATTTAGAAATCTGGGGTCGGTATGTTACATCTTTAGCGATTTTGGCTGAGAACCAGGTTCTCAGAGGAAGCAAGTCTGGAAGAGGGGCTTCCACAAGGTCGAAGAGGACCTATAGGCAGGTGGGGCTGGGGGGCCACTGGACCGCGGACCTTACATTCTCAATAATCCTGGAATTTAGATTGTCAGATGTATTCTGCACACAAGGTTTTACATAGGGTCACGGAGAAAGCCTGACAGAACTGAAAGATACCTTCTATTTTATGGTTTTAAGTTGTACCTTGTTACCAGATCACAGTGCTCTAAGTCCATCATGAATTAACGTTCGTTAGAAGTCCCGTGTTTGTCTTGTGGATGACATTATAATCCCACACTCTTCTTAAAAATAAAGACATTACTTTAAAAAAAAATCCCTATGGGCATTTCTTCGTTTTGTACATATATTTGGTGACCCCAAGAAAGAGAAGTGGCCAGAGTCTTCTGTTAGCCTTGAGAAGAGTTGGGGACAAACAGAAATAAAAGTCGTCTCAGCAGAAACATGGGCTCCTGAGAGTCCCCCGACTGCACCTGTACTGCAGTAAACCCAGCTCCTGCCTCACATGCGTACCATCCTGGACAGCAGAGTCTGGACACAATTAGAAATCATCCTCTACAGATCTTAAACGTTTCACCCCTATTATCAGAACTGCACTCAGGTAGCATGATTCAATGGCGCTGAGCATATAGTAAGTGCTCATAAATGTTTACTCTCATTAGCACTGATAGTAATAATAAGGAGGAAATTTGAAACTGTAGGTAGGGCTGTTATTTTCAGCTCATATTTCATTCTTTCTTAATGGTCAGGTCAGGTCCTCGGCCTTATGAATGTAAATATCCTTTTGCTTAGGATAAAAACTAAGTTGGTAGCTAAGAATGGAATCAGACCCTAGGATGATGGTGAAGTTTATGTGGAAGTTTCATTTTAGTGAGGAATGAGGCCGCTCACGTTGACAACAACATATATGCCTTCTAAGATGGGAGTTATGTGCCCATTATCTTTCACTACTTACCCTCTCTGAAAGAAAGCATCAGTATTCCTGCTTAACTATCACAGTTTCCTATTTCTTTTCTTTCTTTTTTTTGTTTTTAAGTTTATTTTTGAGAGAGACAGAGACAGCATGAGCAGGTGAGGGGCAGAGAGAGAGGGAGAGAGAAAGAATCCCAAGCAGGCTCCACACTGTCAGCACAGAGCCCGATGTGGGGCTTGAACTCACGAAACTGTGAGATCACGACCTGAGCCGAAACCAAGAGTTGAACGCTTAATTGATTGAGCCACCCAGGTGCCCCAGCACAGTTTCTTATTTCTACCAGAAGCTAAGGCCAAGTCTGACCTCCTTATCATAATATTACCTCATAAGATGCCCCCCTCCCACCTCCCCCCAACGTTCCTTGTGCTAGTTCTTCCTCTAGCTAGCTGACTAGATCCTCCCCTTCTCGGTGCTTCCCAGATCTGGGTGAGCCCCTTTACAACACGCATGAGATCCCCGCATACACTTCCCCGCCCCCAAAAGCAACGCCTCCTCCAAGAGCTTTCCCGACTACCACTTCTCTCCAGGTTGACTGCTCATAGGAGGTCAAAATCAGAACAGAAGGGTCGGGTGATTAATGCTGGAGCAGGAAAGGGAGAGCCAACCTGCGGCTCAGGGTATTTATCAACCTGAGAAAGCTTCCCCAGCGTGAAAGATCATATTTCTGGTCTTCCTTACCTTTTGGCCATTTCCCTAATATGCATATTTAGTTTCTTTGACCTCGATCCAACTGATTACTTGCTCTTTTGTATTTCTTCTCTTTATCCTCCCCATCTTAAGAATAGACAATTTCTCAATGAGCCATGATGAAGTCTCTCCCAAGTCAACCAGACCTTTTCTGGAAGCTGGAAACCTGCCGAGAAGTCGGGAGGTGTGGATGACGGGCCTCTAAATGGAAATGTAAGTCTGTCTCAGGTTCCCATAATGTGACATACAGGAAAAGCAGTGAGAGTGAGATTCCCTTCTTTACTTACTTAGGTTCTTGGGGCTTAATTTTTATTGAAGATTACTCTCTATATGAGGCCCCCTGAATACTACCTCTTAATTCATATTTAGGAGCGTGTAAAAAAGGTTGACAGGGCTTATGTTTCATTTCTTTTTAGATGTAGTTGTAGAGAATTTCCAAGGAAAGAAAGAGACACTGAGTCCTCATTAGTTAGTAAACATAAGTCCCCAGGGAGTGGATGCTTGTGTACAGGGTGCTGAGAGATATCTCACAACATAAAGGGACCATTCCTGGGCCTCAGAGCCCAGCCCCCATCGCCGTAGAACTATCTGAGGCTGTAGAGGCGTCCCATTCATTCTCAGTACCTCCCAGAAACTTCCTGGGGACAGACCCCAAATATATCCTGCAGACAGATGCACACACACACCCTAGGTGGGAACCTAGAGATGTCTGGGATACTCTGACATGCTTTCCGCTGAAGGAGTCAGATAAGGAAGGGTGTCCGCCAAGGCTGTTAACCCCACAGAAATGCAAGGACCTGGTTCTACAATGTGGAGACTTATGCCCACCCTGAAAGCTGCACGGTCCCGCACACCTTTAGTGGCATGTTCAGTTTCAGTTTCCAGGTCTCAGAGTTGATTTTTCTTAGAGAATACTTGGCCACAGGTAAGACAAGCAAGCAAGCAAGCAAGCAAACAAACAAAGCAAACAAGTAACGACTGACTTCCATAGTAGAATATCAAAATCCCCAGTATGGGTTGTGTTTACAAGTTTGCTTTGATTTCATTGTATGGTAAGGTATTAGCACTCTGTGGCCAACATGCATCTATCGCCCTGAAAATAAGCAGGCACCACAAACCGTCCACCTGAAGCCTGAGCACTAGTACATTATGTATAATTTGCATTAAAGTCTTCTTTATCAATTCAGATATAACAACCCACTTTAAAAAATGCTTTGATGGCTCTAGGAATTCCCAAAGGTCTCCAGCACCCCAGCACAAAGGCAGGTGTTGTGGTTGGAATCTAAGAGAAGGGCTGCCAGGGCCTGGTCCCGTGGGGAACTAAAGTCCCCATAGAGAGACCACGTTTCCCTTCATTGAAAAGCTGGAAAATGATCCCAGCTCATCAAAGGTGAGCCTATGGCATGTGCTCTGGTTCCACAGGATTTCCATAAAGTTACCCTGGTTAGACCTGGAATGATCACAGTTACGTGGCAGAAAGGGGGCAGAATGGGGGACACAGGGGTTCTAGGGATTGGTTGACCTGGGGCAAGTCACAGAGCATCTTTGGGCTTTTTTCAATAGTCTTCTTTATAAAATGAGGACACCTGCCTAGGTGATCTCTAAGGCTCCCACCTGCCCTAAAATTCTGATTCTGCTTGGGAAGAGTTTCATGGATACAAGCAGACTTGACTAGGAGCCTCTATGGCAGTAGGTTTGGATTAGAGTGAGCAGGGGAGAAGGAAGGAGTAGCTATGATTAGGCGGGAAGTGGCCATACCCAGCCCCCAAGCCAAGGTGTGAGGGAGGAAAGCTGCGCCGGGCGGTCTGACCAATGGACAGGTCTGAATGCCATCACAGTCATGCGACCCAACCAACAGACAGGGAGCCACAGTAGTCTCTTAAAGGGAATAAGATGATCCAAATACTACTTTCATAAGGTTAAGCTGGTGTCAGTAAAGCAAGGATCAGAATGGGACTGGGTCAGAAGGAGAAAAGTAGGGAGGCAGGACTGAGAGGCAGCCATTGGAGTAATCCGCCCAGGAGGTGAAGGGAAGGTGGCCGAGACTTGGTTACTACCTGTGGGAACTGAGGAATAAAGGAATCAAATGGACTGCAAGGTGTATTTTGGCAAGAACAACAAGAGTTCATGCTCTTCACCATACGCAATGTCTGGGGTCATGCCCTGGTCCAGCGGTTCCCACCTCCTTTTGCTCACGCCTGTGCTATTCTCACTATGCCCTCACGCGGCTACTAGAAATTTGGCCCGAGAATGTGATCTCCACTTAAAAATTTGGTGTGAGTTAATTCCAGTTCTCTTTGTCTTCCCTACTTTTTAACAACTGAATTTATTTAAATGTTAATATAGTATACCACCTGGCTTCTAAACGGGAGTAGGACAGTAGGCATATACCTTGAATATTTTCCAAGCCCAAACAATATATTCTGGGGATGAAGAGAAGATGCCAGACAATAACAGGAAATATGACCAAAACTGCTTTGAGAAGAAACCTTCTCATTTTTATGCTTCCTTAACTTGGTCCTCCAACTTTCTACTTCCTGCTAAGCGTCTTAACTCTTTTCAAGATTGCCCTGCGAGGAATAATGAACGTCAGATGGCCCCCAGTTAAAAATGACAAGTAGAATTCGTAACAAATGTGATACCTAAGTATTTCCTAAGCTTGGTTAGTGGGTTTAACTTCTATACCGGATTTTAAAAACGGTCAGAAAATCACTCTTGGTCTTAATGCTAAGTCTTGGTGTTAATGCTCAGTTTGTGTGTGATATGCTTTCATAGGATAGTTAACGGCTGCACTTACAACACCAATCTTTAAAACCTAAACTAGAGATGATAGTAAAAATGACTTCTAACAAAACAGCCGATTACCACAAAACCAGGTGGGCCACTGAAAATGCATGACTGAAGGATACAGTTAGTGGTCCCAGGTGAAAACAGGCTTTTTATCAATGACTCGGAAACTAGGTGTCTTCTCTGAACAAATAAAAAATCTTCTCTTTGAAAACCTCCCTACCCCTTATTGAGACAACGGAGGAGAAGCAGATCCTCTGGTCTGTAGCACTCTGAAATTACCACCAGGCTCTGGATAATGGATTGCTTCACCGATTTGTTCTGTCTTTAATCTGAGGGAGGGGCTGCAAATCTCCCCATCTGTCTCTCCCGCTCTCTGGGCCCCTCGTTGCCATGGTCTTTCCCACAGCGTCTGAAGGAACAAGATTCCTTTGACGTCTGACACCGGACCTCTGCAGGCAGCCAATTTGTTTTCCTTTGGCCTCCCCACCCCCTCCTCCTCTCTCCCTTTCTAATCTAGGATATTCTTTCTGTGCATCCACCAAAAGTAATGTGTCAAACTATGATTATGTTTTCTTTTATTAAACAAGTAGAAGAGAGACAGATTGCTTTCCTCCTTTGACCAAGTAAAGGTAATAAAAGGCCCAGGGAAAGCGTCGGGGTAGGAGGGGGAATGGGGGCACCCGCTGTCCTGGGCTCGGACAGCTCTGGTCTCGGTTCATCTAAAGGAATTCTGGGCTGCCCGTTGCCAACTTTACTCAGTGGCCCACGGCCAGCAGCACTAGCTTCTCAGTGTTTGTGAACCAACTGAACCTGTGCAGTCCTCAGTCGGTCCAGCCTGTGTTCTGGGGAGAAGCAAACAGGCAAGAATAGAGGAAGGCCACGCCCTCCAACATGCAGGGAAATCGGTACTTAAATAAAATAATGGATTTCCTAGATTCCTAACGATCTGAGGGAAGTTAGGAAGTTCAGGAAAAAAACCCATTTAAACCCTTAAAACTTAATGCATACTTCTATGCTACTGAGAAAGCAAATGTACTTTGCGAGTCTTGTGGGTAAGGAGGGAGGAGGGTACAGAGCACAGGACAACCCCTTTCCCCTCTTAGACAGGGATTTTTCCTTCAAGTGTTTGTATCCCTTAAGCGAATGAATTTTGGGGGCAAGAACTTTTAGAAACGCTGCATGATGTTTGTTCCTTGCACATGTGATATAATTAGGGATACTTATAAAGAGCAGCGGGAAGGCACACGCAGACGTGGTGGCCCCTGGCTTGGGGGGATGGCAGGAGAAACTGCCTGTGCCAGTAACACTGGCCTGTGGGACACTGGCTTCCCCCCAGTCAGAGGTTCTCTTCCATCCTTCACATTATCTGGGGGCTCATGGAGAAGCGCATCTTTGGGAATTGAGGTTTACAGCACTTTGGTCATAGGAAGAGACAAGTTCTAGGTTAGAGTTTCCACTGCTGGTCACCACAAGTCTTGATGTTTATCACTTTCCTTTCGTGGGCTCCAAAGAAATAGGCCCACCCCTCAAAAAGTACCAAGGACTTGAGTACCAGGAAGAGGAGCTAAAACCTGAGAGGGATGGAAGTCAGGTCAAAACCACTGGCGAGAGGATATCTGGTCCCAAAGAGCAAGAATAGACAGGAGGGAGGAGAGGGGAGGGCAAAATACATGAACAGAAATGGTTGGAATTGAAGGAGCAGGATGCTACTGAAGAAGAATCGGCTGGGAAAAGTTCAAGAACGGACCCTGGCTGGCAGGTGCCTTGATTCCTGTTTGGCTTGGAGACATGCTCATCCAAAGTTGTGCTTTCTGCTGTCTAGATGTTCGGGGAGTGGGGTACAAAACAAATATGTGATTGGAAGGAACTTACTTATTTTTCTTTCAGTCTGAAAGGAGCTTTGGATGCTTGAATAGTTTCAGATGAGTGCTCCTGGGGTTTTGGATTGTAGAAGGGTAGGGAAAACGAAGGAAGGTTTCAACCTGACCAGATATTTCCTAGGCAGCCATTCTCATGCCTGCAAACTCACCCCAGCTTTGTTCTGCTGGCCTCAGGAAGAGAGCTTCTTTTGGGCACCTCCCTTTGTGGGCACACTATTTCTGATGCTGCATCACTGGCCAACAGATTGGGGGTAGGATCTGTGGCTGCTTGAGCCCTTGGAGTGCCAAAGGCACCTCCTCTTCTCCATCCGGCTCCCCAAACACTCAACAAAGAACAGTCTTACTGCTCTAAACAGAGCTCAAATGGAACCAATGTTTTATTCCTCAGGAAAGACTGGGAAAAATTTCACGTTGAAGAAAAACAAAGGATGGATTATGAATATATAGTTGCTACATTTACAAAGATATGATATACCCTGATTATGTAAAATAAGGGTGAAGGGGGGCACCTGGGTGCTCAGTTGGTTAAGCAGCCAACTGCGGATTTTGGCTTAGGTCATGATCTCACCATCAAGAGACGGAACCCCACGTTGGGCTCCATGGCTGGCTCCGTGCTGGGGGAGGAGCCTGCTTGGGATTCTCTCCCTGTGCCCTTCCCTGCAGTGTGCAGGTACACTCTCAAAAAAGAAAAAAAAAGTAAGGGTGAAGTTCATATTTGTCCTAAAGCTTTTGCTTTTCAGGGTTTTTTTCCTTCCATTAATGCAGATTTTTAAAACATAAAACACACATTCATGCTAAAGTACTAAAAAAGTTTTCCCTATGAGAAATGGCTACTTAAGCACCAAGGGGCCAAGTTATAGCTTTTGTGGCCTTAACATAGATATTTGCATGTATTTCCTTCCTAATCTGTTTTCTCACAGATCTGAGTGAAAATCTGATTGTTTTTTGAGGCAAAACGCAGCCACAGGAACAGCTCGTAAACCTCATCGCAGGCACAGTACTCAGCAACAGGAGCTGTTTCCTCGGGCTTCTGAGCTCTGGTATCTGTCAAAGGGGGGCCACCGATCAGAGAAATCTGGAACGACACGCGTCTGTCAGAACACGTGAAAGGACGTGACACAGAGGCCACGTTCGTGTTGCACAATTTGCATGAGCACTTCTGGACAAATTCTGTTTTCACATGCAATTCGCAGACGCGCAGCAGCAGTGCTAATTGGTGAGGTTGCCACTCAAGTGTGGTAGCGAATAGGCGCTCTCACTACCCGGATGCATAATAACAGAGTTTTGAGCCATGCAGCAATCACTTTATAGTTATTTTGCATCACCACCACCGCTTTATCTTTGTCCCCCCACCAGTCCCCGTACCCCACGGTGGAGTCGAATGAGAAAATCACCACCCGCACCTCCAAAGTGGGATTCATTTGATCTGAAATCAGCTTAAGAATCGGAAAAGAGATGGCAAGGGAACAGCTATCGTTTCATTAATATGGATGGATTATTCATGTCACTAGAGTGACAGTGAATTTGATTGTACCCTGAAGTGCCAATAGGATGCCAAACACAGCCGTGAAAAACACGAGAAACTCTGAATGGCAGAATGCTTTGGAATTCATCTGTGAGAATTCCAGTCCCTCAAGATAAGGTAGTTCATGGCCCACATGATATTTCAATGCTAAGGGAAAGGGAGGGGAGGCTTAAGATCCCCTAGGTGCCTCTCATAGCTACCTTAAGAAAGGGAAGGGAGGGTGACAATGTCCCAGCCCCTTCCTGGGTTGCATTAGAAGCTTTAGAAACTTAACACAACACGGGTGCTCTCCTGTGGGTCACTCTCCATCTCCAATGAAATCAATTGTTCGGAGGGAAGGAGAGGCCTTCCAAGATCTTCACTATTCCTCCTCCTGCCGACTGTGCAGTATTACCTCTGCACTTAATGCAAACCAGACGAACTCCACAAAAGGCCTTTGGGGCAGTTTTGGGTTTTCTGCCCCTTTGTTCCTGGGAGATATTAAGCCTTAAATCCTCTTTGGATCTGAGAGGTACCAATGGCGCCTTATTTAAACCATGTCACGTCACGTGATGAAACCTGACACACTGGCATTCACTCGTCCATTGTTCCCGCTGTCTGACCTCAATGCAGAAGTCTACCCTGTGCAGCTGAGAAAAAAATACATTTAAAGAGCTAGTTAGGCTCTCTTTAGGTTCAATTGACCTCTTTTTATATTCTACCTAGAAATGGTCTAGGACCACTCTGTTTTCAATTTCAAAAGTTAGTGATACATTTTCACAGTAGCATTTCCCATCCTCAAGCTTTATCAGTTACCACCCCCCCCCTTTTTCTAATGGGTGTGAGAGGAGGTTGGGGAAGAAAGGTTTTCATCCTGCTCTCACATTTCCGATTTCAGCCTTAGTTGACAACGGTCATCCATCTGTGGGTAGCAGGAGTGGGGGGCATCTCTTCCCCTTGGGGACGGCAGGCAAACTGTGTCCAGTGGTTCAACTGCTCATTTCCACGTGTGAAAGACTTCCAGACCTAGAAACCAGCTCCCAGGCTTCAGGCTCTAACTCTGGCTCAGACACGCGGAGCAGGCAAAACAGGAGTCTCAAGTGTAGGTGCGGTGGGTCGTTACCCGCAGGTATGGTCTCTCAGGTAACAGAATGCCTCATAAAAACTCTCGCCCGTGTCTCTGTTGCAATATAACATATTCACATTTGGGTTTAAGTATTCTAGGCGATTACTATGATACTTAACATATGACTTGGGGAGGTCGGAGCCCACATAGCCCCTAACCCTAGAAAGTGCTTGGGTTCTAAGCAGGAGGAACAGGATGGGCAGGCGGTGGACTTCGGGAGGCTTGTGCCTTGCGGTGGGGAAGAAGACGCAGATATAAACCCAACCCAGGTCACAATTTCACCCACAGCCAGTCATAGTGTCACAATGGCATCTTTGACCCCTAATCCACAAAGGAACCATTCATTTTTCTTGTAGCCTGTGCAATGCAAGGCTACCATACAGCCCCTTTGATAAAGAAAGGTACACACTCAAACAGTGACCTCCATGGAGCCCCGTGCATAAGTAGGCCTGTATTGCATTTATTACTACTGTGGTCCTGGCCCAGCAGCAGAAATCTGGAGCTCATAATTACCAGCCCGAGTCTAAAATAGACGTACCTTCTCCCTTGCCTGTGATTCAGGGATTTAAATTCTAACTTTCCTTGCAGGTAGGGATTGCAAAGATTTCTACAAGATGTTGCAGATGGCTATCTTTAGGTTCTCTCTATGTATTGTATTTCATCAAGTGTAAGACTTCTAAATTTTAAGGCATACATTATGAACTGCTACAAAGAGGAAAAAAGTTCCCACCCAACTACGGCAAGCTATCGGCTGTCAGATGCATCACGATTTCAGAGATGTAGAGCTGAGCATCTCAGGATCAGTGAGATGGGGTATTTAGGTTTGTTGGTTACATGGGCTCTGGCCTGAGCCTAGGCACTTTGTACAACCCCTAGGACCAGAGTGGTGGTCACTCCTCTGTCTACGGGTCGTTTCTACCCTGGACCTGGCCAGGCTCTCTCTGGGCTCACAGCCCACATCAGAAAAGGAGCGAGATGATAGCCTGTCTTTGCTCTCTTCTCTGGGAACCAAGAGCCGATGGCTGAGCAAGGGGGAGGCAGGGCACCAGAAGCTTGGGAAGCTCGGGCTTCCCTCTCCTGGCTCCATTCAAAGCAAGACTTCGCACAAAACCTTTTGCAGTTTTCTAAATGATAGTTAAAAAGAATCTTTACCACACAGCATTGCACATATTTCTTCCAAGAGAACATGTGTATAGATAAGAAGTAACATGCCACTCAAATAAACACAGGATTACCACCAAAAGGATTTTAGATGGATTCGAGAAGGAAAAAAGCCAGGGGCAGGCAATAATTTTAAGGAAAAAAAATGACCTTCTACATTTATAACCATAGTTCTTCAGGCTGCTAATGCTATTGGTCATTGGCTGCTTCGCTGTGGTGACAGTGGGAAGAAGTGAGAGGAAGAAAGAAAAGAGGCAAAGTTTCTGCAGCTGGGTGATTTTTTTTTGGCTCTATCTGCTAGGTCAAGATAATAGGGTACAATACAAACCTGAGGAATTTATTCTTCCTGTCCTCAAAAAGCCTTACTACAGTCCTGAATCTTGTTGTTCAGGAAAGGGCTCAGCTAATAAAAACCAGATTTATAGAAAGAGTGGGTGCCACCTGATGCAATTTTTATTTTCCTTTCATTTCTCTGATCCTCCTTCCTTCCTTCTTTTTTATTGTGGCAAAATATATACATAGCCTTTATAATTTTCATCATTCTTTTTCTCTTCTCTTCTTTTCTTTTCTTTTGGTGTGTGTGTGTGTGTGTGTGTGTGTGTGTGTGTGTGACAGAGAGAGAGAGAGAGAGAGAGAGAGAGAGAGAGCGAGCGGAGCAGTGGAGGGGCAGAGAGAGAGGAAGACACAGAGTATGAAACAGGCTACAGGCTCGGAGCTAGCTGTCAGCACAGGGCCCGACACAGGGCTCGAACTCACAAACTGTGAGATCATGACCTGAACCAAAGTCAGAAGCTTAACTGACTGAGCCGCCCAGGTGCCCCTGTAATTTTCATCATTCTCAAGTATCAGTTTAGTGGCTTCTAGTACCTCCACAGTGCTGTGCCACCATCACTATCTCCTTCCAGAACTTTTTCATCATCCCCAGCAGAAACTCTGCACCTATTAAGCAGCCTTCTTGTCTTTGTTCTTTTCTGTGTTATCTTATTTATATATTTTTGTTAGGAGCATTTTAACTCTTATGGATATGGATATAAATTTGGGAAGGAATATGTGACAAATGCAAGATGGGAAAAATCCTGACCAAAAAGTGAAAGACGAGTATTAGAAGCTGGTAAGAGAGCTATTATAAACAGGCCTTTTATAACTCAGGGCCTAAAACTTACTCTGAAAATAAAATATGATTTCACCAAATGACCAAAGGGGAAAACAAATCTGTGTTCGGGCAGCGGCAAACCTTTTATGTTCCTTACACTCATGCCTCACTGAGGCTGAGGTTGGGATCGATAAGTTTACAAGGCTTCTCAAGCCAAATAGATATTAAACCATCAAATCCTAGCCCTGTTCACTTCTCCTGTCTGTCCATTGGTCCACCTGTCTTTCTGTTCATGTATGTACCTTTACTGAGCAAATGTTATGCATGCGCCAGGCACTGTGGCTCCGAAGACACACAGGGGCTGGCCCGCCTGAAAGTAGGGAGACAAGTACGGAAACAAAGAATTATGCAGCAAGCAAGACACACAGAAGAGGGAATGATTAATTCTGTCCAGGGGCTGGAGTCGGGGGAGGGGGTAGGAGTTAATGAAAACCCTCTTCACCCGTGGCAGACTTGATATTCCCTACTGTGTGCTGTATATTAATACAGTGTAATGTTATAAACTTATAACTATGAAATGATAAGCTGTGTATAATATGGAGCCATAGTTGAAAAGCAGGATATAAAATCGTCTGTGCCTTATGACTACAACTGTGTTAAGACTTAAGCGAGTATATCATGCGGAAAATATAAATATGCAAAACGAAGTCGTGTTAGGGTGGTGAGTTATGGGTGGCTTTTCAGTTCAGAAACATAAACATGCTCTTATGTTATATCTCCTTAAAACTGTTTTTCTTCTTGATTATAAATTTATCCCCTGTGGGAAGGTTTAAGAAACAAAGAAAAATTCAGAATGGGCAAAGTCACTGGTAATCATTACCACAAAATGGTAATCACTTGGTTAATTGTTCCAAAGTACTCAGTCAACTAAAATAAGGATTATATTATTCCACTCCGTGGATGCATATTTTTTTTAACCAATCATCTATTGTTGGATATTTAAACTATTTTTAATTTTTTTTTTACCATTTTAAATCATGCTGAAATGAGCTTCCTTGTACATAAGCCTTTGTGCATGTCTCTGATTACTTCCTTTGAATAACTTCTCAAAAGGAGGAGTTCTGTGTCAAAGAGCATGAATATTTTTAAGGCTCCTGTGTTTGGAACATATTCCCAAATTGCCCTCTAGAAAGATTTAACGTATTTACACTCACATCAGGAATACACAAGGGTCTCTGTATTACCCTTTAGATTCAATTTTTTAAAGTGATCAATTGCCCCAGTGCAATTATGAGTCTGGGTGTTTCCTTCCTAATGAATATAAGAGAACTAGATTGATGTATAGCATGTAGTTACCTAAGCTTTTCCCTCTGTTTCTCTTTCTCTACCTGTTTTTCTTTCTCTACTCTGCCCTGCCAATAGTCATGGTCAGCCTTTGCTTTTCCTCATCAGCATGCTGACAACAGATGTCTCCTGCCCTGCCTCTTCAGGGTGGTGAATGCCTGAATGCCACAAACACTATTCCCGGGGGCTGTCACCTGAGATTCTTCAGCTGTCTGCTCAGAGGCAAGGCCCCTGTGTATCAGAGTGAAAAGGCATGTCTTTATTCCTGTAGTTGGCTTGGCCAGCTGGCCAGCACCAATTCTTATGAATGACAGCTGGTTTGCTGTTCCATATTTCAACAGCCTTAAGCCAGGATAACACCTGTAGGTCCTGGGAAGGAAAAGCACCCGGACAGACACTGGAGAAAGCCTTCCCTTGTTATTTGGCATGGACCTCACACTACTTAGCATCTGGGATCAAAGATAACCATGCCAGCAATAAGGGCAACCAATCAAGTTAGAATCTACTGCTCTGGTACAGTTGCAACGGATTTGATTCAGGGTTTCAGGTTACTTTTTTTGGTTCCCATATATGGTTTATTATAATAGCAAAAAAAGAAAGAGACAGGGAGCTATTGCTCAGTATTAGGTGAACATAGATGCATATAATACAGAGACAGTGGGTGGTTCTGCTGATGAAAGTACTGGAAGCTAGGAAGTTCTACCGAAATTTCTGGCTGTCTCCATTTTAGACAATGCATCATTTTAGGCAATGGCTCAAACAGAAACAAACAACCCCCCAAAACTCTGAACTCCATCATTTCCAATTCAATTTCTTTAATGGGTACTGTGGGGATCCAAAGCTGGTTGAGAACATTTTAAAAAATGTTTATTTTGGGGAGGGGAAGAGCTCTAGTGGGGGAGGGGCAGAGAGAAAGGGAGACACAGAATCCTAAGCAGGCTCCAAGCTCTGAGCTGTCAGCACAGAGCCTGACACCGGGCTAGAAACCAGGAACTATGAGTTCATGACCTGAGCTGAAGTGGACGCTTTACCGACTGAGCCACCCAGGCACCCTGAGAACATTTTTCCAAGTTTGAAGTCAAATTTCTAGTTTGGTAGAACTTATGTTAGAACACCCTTAGCAGTCTGGGGAGAACAGATGTAAGTGTGAGAGTGAGGAATGGAAAGTTAACTCAAAATTATTTGTTCATCTCCGTAATTCATTAGAAAATCTGCACACAGGAGAAAAAAGCAACTTTGGGCAGAGCATTGGAGCATACAGGTTGTCCACAGAACGCTACCTTGAATCTTCTCATCCCAATTCATTACTTGTGTCACATGTTTTAAAAGTTACTTACTCTCCTCATGAAAGAAGTTGATGATTTTGAAAAATATGATATGAATTGATCTATGGTTATTCACTTTTAAAGTCTACCATGGTGTTGAATGAAATGGATCTCTAGTTTTGAGAAGATTTTTACTATGCCTCCCAAGACATATAAACTAAAGCCAAAGTACGTGTCTATGTAACAGAATCACATATGTCTGGAGAAAGAAAAGAGGCCTTAGAAAGTTGGCCCTCTGCTTTCTCATAGACTATCCCGAGAACTATACCTGGGAATAAAGGTCTCCCAGCCTGAATCTTAAATGGACTCTGATGTACCAGCTAACTTCAGCCTCTCATGGGAAGCTGACTTGGAGAAGCCAGCGCATAGATTCAAGCTGGTAATTGACTGGGACGTGTCTTAGCGCTCTGGCTGTGTTAAGCCAGTTTAGGTTCCTACTAGCATGAGCAGCTTTTTGCTGATTACACACTGCTCCTGTCCCTGCCCTGCCTGCAACTTCTTGCTCTGGACTGGGTCAGTGTCTGACTGCTTGGCATCGTCAACCAGTTGTTAGCAGGAATATCTATATCCTATCTATATCCTACAGCACACAATATTCTTGAGAACCAAAGTAAGAATAATTCCTTAAGGAAACATCCAGGTTTTGCTGTTGTTGTTGTTAAAGTTTTAACTTATTTAGTCTGAGAAAGACAGAGAGCACAAGCCTGGGAGAGGCAGAGAGAGTGGGAGAGGGAGAATCCCAAGCAGGCTCTGCACTGTCAGCGCCCGATGCGGGGCTTGAACTCATGAAGTGTGAAATGATGACCTGAGCTGAAATCAAGGCTCAGATGCTTAACCAACTGAGCCACCCCGGCGCCCCACCAAGTTTTGCAAAGTGAAAACCCCCTGCCCTAAGGTTTTCTTCCAGGGGGAAGGCTCTCTAGCTTTGCAGGGCCTGATATGAATGCATGACTAAATCTCATGCCAGTACAGCTCCTACCATCAGCAGTTTGAAAGCAAATTCAAATTCATAGAAAGCAGTTGTCCCTGTGGAACCAGAATGAAATCGGTTCCGCCATATCTCCCTTTACCCTTCAGTCCAGCCTCAAACTCACGGCTCTAAAAATGGTGCTGCCATCTTGCCAACCTGGTTACTTGGCCAGGGAGTCCTCCCAGACTCATCCTTTCCCCTCCCATTCTTCACGTCCAATCCATTGAACAATCCGGTCGGTTTACCTCCTTCATATCATCCCACCTGGCATTTTCCTCAGTGCAGGTCATCAACACTCCTCTTGGATCACTCTGCTTGTCTCCTCACTGGTTTTCCATTTTCCTTTCTTGCTGTCCTCCCGAACACACTCCAGCCACCCAGTCAGGAGACTGACCTTTCTAATGACGCTTGTGCTCCTCAGTCCTCTTCCTGTGTCTACCTGCAGTAGAAGTCCTGTTCCTTAGCAGGGCACACTCGCTGTTCTAGCTCTCCAGCCTCATCTGTTGACTGCCCCCACCTCAGCCCCATGCTAACTCTGGCCCTACCAAATCACTTATATTTGGCTGAATGCGTCTCGCCGTTTGACGTTTCCTCTGCCTCCAGTCCCCGCCCCCCCCCCGCCCCCCCAATCTTCATTCTTCACTTGTCTAACTCTTTCTAGTCATCCTTAAACACCCAACTCTCACATCACACCCGGGACACATTCTCTGTCACCAGCTCAGCTACTTTTTCCCCTCTGAGCATCCAAAGCACCCTCTGATTTTCCCTCCACTGGCCTCCTTATTGCCTGTATTACAACCATGCGCTCACCAGTCTCTCTTCGTTGGTCTGTAAGTCCCTTGCCAGCCTTCATTTTTATACTCACTTGCTTCTCACAGTGCCTGTCACATAGGGGGCACTCAATGAATGGGTAAAGGAGTGACAGAAACTAGGTCCATGATTAGCTGCTTCAAATAACTTTCCTAAATTCCTCCCTGACCCTTCCACAGATCCAATATTCTTTTTGTGTTGAGAGAGAGAGAGAGAGAGAGAGAGAGAGAGAGAGAGAGATCCATTTATTTTTTTTTTTTTTTGCTGAGGTTCCTATCTAAATCATTGTTCCCAGCAGCCATGGAAGAGAAGGTTTACCTTCCTACTTGGCAGATGTGGGCTGTGTACACACTGCTATATAAAAGAAGTGAGTAGGCAGTATGGAATCTGAATATATCTTTTAAAGTCTTTTTGATAATATTTTAAGATGAGGTTTCTACAGCTGACCGTTATCTATGTGTTCAGGGGTGGCCAGAAAGACTGATGTATGCCCAAGTGTTCATCGGGTACGAGACACATAATTTGATTTGGGTCTGAAACTTCCACCTGTGTGACCTACTGTTGTTTTATGGGGTGCAGCTCTTGACACCCCAGGTTATTGCAATTTTCCTGTATCTCTTCCTGCGAAGTTCAAATGCAGGATTATTTTTTCTATGTTATCAAATACTTCTTCTGGCCCTCTCTTGATTCCTCCCGCCCCCCCCCCTTATTTTCCATTTCCTACAATAGGCTTTTCTACGTTAAGAAAAAAAATCTATGCCATCTGATGACTAACTTGTCTCTTCTGCAACTAGCTCTGTAGGATTTGTATCTTCCTCAAGGCTTTCCCTGGACTGTACTAAAGTCTCACGAAGATCGCCAGCCACTGACAAATATGCCAAGTGATATCCCAGTTTCCAAAATATCAATCACACATTCAAAGAATCACTGAGCTGGAAGGGACCTCTGGGCAGCCTGCACCTGAACTTCTCTTGATGAGAATCTACAAGACATTTTGTTAGATGTTTGTCCATCCACCCATCTGTGAAAAATCTCAGTGATTGATTGAGAGATTGGTTCCAAACTGAACATAATGCATTTGGAGACAGATGTCCAACATATCACAGTCACCCAGAGGGAACCTTCTCGCCCATATGATTCCTCTTCTAATCCCTGATGTACAAACTGACGTTTGAGGAGAAGAGAGAAATGTGTCCAGATAAAACTCTCAGCCTGGAGACTATGGAGCACAACAGTTTTGACAGAAAAAGGAAAACCACAGCAGAACAGCAGCCTGGTAACTCTCCTGGGGACACAGCACCAAGGGGGCTGGGGAACCACCATGTGCCGCATCTGCACACTGAGGGACAGAGCGTACGCAGGACGGACCTGCCGAACAGAGATGTCCTCACGGATCACATGATGGGGAGAACCTGCCTCCCACTGTTCTACAGTCCATCCCATTCTTTTTTTTTTTTTTTTAATGTTTTATTTATTTCTAGGAGAGAGAGAGAGAGAGACAGCGTGAGCAGGGGAGGGTCAGAGAGACAGGGAGTCACAGACTGAAACAGGCTCCAGGCTCTGAGCTGGCAGTCAGCACAGAGCCCGACGCGGGGCTCGAACCCATGAACCGCGAGATCATGCCCTAAGCGAAAGTCGGACGCTTAACCGACTAAGCCACCCAGGTGCCCCAGTTCATCTCATTCTTGCCCTGGGGCCCCAGCCTTCCTCCTCACCTTGAACTAGCATCCCTCCCTTACTAATTCTCTAGCTGCTATTAGGCAGTAGCTCTTGTTCTAGGTGTGGGAAACTAGCCCTAGATCTTGACTATAAATTACTTCAGCATCCAGGAAAACTGCCTTCTGTATTATAAAGAATTAGTAGATGTCAGAGGCTATCTCTATACTGGACATTTTTTAGGTGCTTTTTTAAACCTGTATTTGTACTTGCCACATTTTCACAGGAAGTATGCATTATTTTAATGTTTGGGGACAAGGAAAAGGATTTTTTTATTTTTGCATCTGTGGTTGTGGAAACATTGTTGATACTGAGAAAGAATGAATTAATAATGGAAGACTGGAAGGAACGATGAAGAGTGGAGACAAGGCAACAGCTCACTTTCATGATGGTGGCAAAGAAAGGTGAACATGATATTGATTTCCAGTAAAACTTTAGGATGAAAGATTGAACACAGAATTTGTGAGAATATATAAAACAAGAGGCCACCTTTCACACTATTCCTTAATGTGGTTAATCTGCTAGAGCAGAGGAATTATATGTATTTGACATCTCCCAAACCAACATGGTACATAACAAACTTTGTCAGGATGGCATTTAGACACCTTAAATGGAAAGAGGTGTGGAGAATTCAAAGGTAGGTTGCCTAGAAGCTGTTGGAAAGTCTGGGCTTTACTGGATCCCCGCTGGTGTCACCTGGGAAGAGTTCTCTGCTGGGGAGTCATCGCCCAGTCATTGATTTGGATGCAGGCAGCAGTGAAAGCTGATGCTATAAACCTGAAAAGATGAGCTAAAACTCTGCCTATGGAGTTTCTGAGATGCCAAAAAGCTGAGTAGAAACGGAGATCAGACTTAACAGAAAAGTCTGGAATTTAGGTGAAAAAAATAAGCTATATAAGTTCAGAACTGGAGGTAGGGCAGTGGATTAAATAGATGGCGGGCTTTGCAGTCAGGTAGTCTGCTGGGTCCAAATCCCAGCACTTAGGGTAAATTACTTAACCTCACTCAGCCCCGGCGTAGATGAAAGAATTAGGGAATGTACTGAGAGAACAGTGATTATCACTGCTGTTCATGGGCACAGGACATGCTCGATAACTGGTAGCTGCTATTATTAACCGTGGTCTGACAAGAGCTCATTGTATGCAGAGCACTAAGGAATTTCACTGTCCACAAGAGCAGCAGGAACTGACAAAGTGATGAGGCTGTAAAACAAGTGAATCTGAACTTAAGCTGTAGGTTCAGGAAAGAACTTGTACCAGTATAGTCCATACTGATAAGAAGCCACCTGGGATATTGTTTCAGTTCAGGATGCCATGTTTAGACATCAAAAGGCTAGAGGGTGTCCAGTTGTGTGACATGAGAGAAAGAGCGGAGGACACTACAATTATTTGGTAAGAAAAAGTGAGTCTAACACGGGTCACGATAGCACTCTTTGGATACTTGAAGGGTTATCATAGAGAAGCGGGAGTCACATTATTCTGTTGTCCTAGAGGACAAATCTCTAAAAGTCTTCAGCAGAGTTTACTTAACAAAAGGGAGAACTTTTCAACAGAGTGACAGAGGAACAGATTGCTTGATGAAGCAGCAAGTTCTCGGTCACTGCAAGTGTTCAGAGAGAGTCTGGGTGGGCATCCCTAGGGAAGCTGGAGAGGTTTGTACCACAACTGCCTCCCTTCTTCCCCCGCCGCCCCTCCCCCCCACCCCCCCCCCCACACCCCCCCCCCCCCGCCCCGCCCCGCCCGGCAGTCTCAGCCTTTTCTGCCCCACCCGCCAGGCTCCTATGTTCCCCCATTAACTGCTACTAGGTAAAATAGAGAGTCTCTGGCTTCCTAACCTTTTCCACTAGGGCAGAGATGCACATTTAGCCAGCAAGCATTCACTGGTAGCAGTCCGTCAGGACCCACACTACTTAACAGAGGCAGCAAAGATGGACCCAGCAGAGACCCAGAGCACCCAGGCTAGTGAGAAAACACACCCCGCAACAGATCCCTGCTGGGTGGTGAGGCCAAGTGCAGGGACAGAGATCAGCACCACCGGCTCTGGAGGCACAAAGGAAGTTCAATTAACACAGCCTAACTGGGGCAAGGAGGGTTGGGGAAGGTTTTTCGGGGGAGTGGATTCTGGAAACTGTATAGGGATTGGGTAAGGAAAGCATGAGAGGCAGTAGGGACAATATGAGCAAAGAATGGAGGTAAAAAAACAGCTCCGTGGCCAATCTCACGTGTTGCTGGACTGTGAAGTACAGGGCATGGGATAGGGGCAGATTGGGCTGGAGAGGCTGGAAGTGGGGAGAGCTGAGAGAGTCCCATGTGGGTTTCTAAGGGCTCGCACACCACATGCACACACTCATACTATGAGGGACTCTTGCTCAAGCTGCAGAGTCTCAACTGGTCCCTGCCCTCTAGGAATTATTTGTGCAATTGGTTGCTTCATTGCCGTATGTCTGCTTTGCTCCGTGAGAGCAGCAACTTTGGCGACCTCGTTCACTGCTCTATCTCCAGTGCCCTAACCCAGTTCTTAGCACATAGTATGTGTCCAGTACACACTGTATGTTTCCATTGAAAGAAAGACTGCAGACAGAAAGGATGCAAGCTCATGGGCTTGCTGGGAGGTTTCTCTGAGTCACTGCATGTATGCTGATGAGAGCAGCACCTGGCTCTAGGAAGCACCAATAAGGGGGAGCTGTGGCTGTTTTTATTCATTTGCATTTCTTATTCTCCTGTCTTGTTGGTTTTGCAAGCCACTGTTTAGTACCTTTGTTTTTGTTGCTTCCTCTGCTTAATAAATTTTGATGAGTAATGGTGCTTGCCAAGCAATAATAGCCCAAAAAGAAATCCTCAAAGAACAGAGAGTTACAGAAATATTCAGCATCATAAACCACAAGATGACATGAGAAGGAGAGGCTGACACACTGGTTGACTCAACGGGGCTCCTCAGGCTTCTCTTTGCAAGTGTTCTGGGGGGAGTGTGCAAGTGTCAGATACAGCGCCATCGCTAGACTGATGGCCAAAACTTGTGCCCCCAGCATGAACCGTGGATACAGGGCAGGTAGAAAACTGGTGGGTATAAACAGTCATCTGCAGCCCCCACTGACCCTAACCACCTTCGGAGGCGACATTCGTCTGGTGGGGTGGGACTAGACATTTTTCCGTAGCCTCCCTAAGGAGGGCAGGAGTGGGGGGTGTGTGAATATTTGGTGGTCCATGGGCAAACGCCTGGCTTCCTTGCTTCATTTGGTCTGGCTTCTCCCAGCATGGCGTCTTCCTGGCCTGTGGATGGCCTGGGATTGGCTAATCTTGGTTATAGGGAAACCCACCAGTGGCATTGTGTATCCTGCTGGTTCTGAAGATCCCAGAGAATCCAAGGACTTACTCAGGAGTGACGATGTAAGATTTTAGGCTCTGTTAAAAAGGTCAATGCATCCTTTGTGGACAAGAATTCCGGAGAGGAGCCTTCTCCTACTACTGGCCTCCTACTAGGCCTGAAACATGTAGCATTCTTTTCCTTTTCCAAGTCCCCAGAGGATATATTCCTTAAAAAAAAGCCCTGGCATCCCTCTCTTCCCCCGAATGATGAAGGCACTAGGCGAAGTTGAAGAAGGGCATGGAATCTGCGAGGGCGTGTAAGGTGCTGCCCTGAGTTGGCTGCTGTGGGGCCATCTGTCTAACCAAGCACAAGTCCAGGGCTAAGAGAGGCTCAGTATCCAAACATACCTGGTCTAGGTCTCTACCGGGGCTTTGGCTCAGACTTGAATCAGGAGAGAAAATGAAGCTTTGATGTCCACTGCTCAGGAGGGGAAGGTGAAGCCGCTTCAATTGCCAAAACAAACACAGTTGCCTAATTAATCTGACTGATAAAACCTGTTCAGCATTGGATTAAAAAAAGTCGTGTTGATGCTGCCCCTGTTAATTTGGCTGAGTGCTGGACTGAGAAGGTATATTTAGCCTCAATGTGCTTGCAGGATTGCATCTTGCAGCTCAACAGGAAATATCTGGAGTCACAGCTAAAGATATCTCTGCATGTTCGGAAATTTACGAGCAGCTGTAAAAGTGGAGCTATGGTGGTCAGAAGGCTGGAACCGACTCCCTTTCAAATGAGAGAGGCCGCTGAATTAAACACTTGAATATACCAAGTTCATGGCAGGCAGAGTGCACCTGACAGGCTAAAAATAGCCAAAGCAGAGGCTTCTGTTGCTAAAATAATACTGAACTGATATACTCCTTTTTCTAAACCTACAAAGAAATGGGTGAGTGGGGAGAGGGTGGGCTCTGAGATTCCAAAAGGTGTGTTAGAAACCATGCCAAAATGAAGGAAGCAATTTCCTGCCTTTGCCACTTTTCAAAAATAGCTTTCCTAAACTGGGTTCACTGAAGTAGCAAAGTAATCAATATATTATTTTTTAATAACACAAGACAGAAATGGTAGCACCAAAAAGACACCACATCCCCGATCTGTATAGTCCTGCTGACCAGCAAGCTTTCCATCCTGGTGACGAAACACTTTTTTGTTTTTTAATGTTTTATTTATTTCTGAGAGAGAGAAAGACAGTGTGAGCAGGGGAGGGGCAGAGAGAGAGGGAGACACAGAACCCAAAGCAGGCTCCAGGCTCTTAGCTAGCTGCCAGCACAGAGCCCAAGGTGGGGCTCAAACCCACGAACTGTGAGACCATGCCCTGAGCTGAAGTCGGACGCTTTTAACTGACTGGGCCATCCAGGCGCCCCAACGAACCACTTTTTTAAAACATCATTTTGCTAGACTCCCTTATCAGCAGCCCTAAGCCCTCCTCAGTAATGCCCGATGGGAATGGTCCCTATTTACTTGCGTCACATGCTTGGCAAAGCTGTTTGCTTGAGTACGGCCGAGGGGGAGTGTGCGTGATTGTGTGCTGCCTGACAGAGTAGGTTACTACACTTTCCAGAGTGGCCCAGTGCATCTAAGACCAACTTCACTTTCATTCTGTGACCTAGGACACTGCCTCAGTGTTTCCAGGTTTCAGTCTGCCTTTCACATAATGTGGAGCTCAGCAAGACCACCCCGATGACCTCCTCAGGTTGTCGTGCAGATAAAAAGAACGCATGCACGTGAAAGCATTTTGGGAACCTATAAAGCTGAAGCCCCCTGGAAGATGTCATTGCTGCTGTTATTGAGCATTCTACTGGAAAGTTGGGCAAAGAATCGCAACATCTCCACGTGACTGTAAGGTGCTGGGCAGCAGACCGCTAGACTGTGTTCTTTTTTGTGGGACGGTACCATCTTAAGCAGGTAAAAGCGGTGTCCGTGCCCCAGTTAACAGCAGGAGGGGTCACAGGAAATCTGCTTGCTTTCGATCTCAGCATGGCTCACTGCCGTCACTGCTGGCTCTCCTCCTCCTCTGCGTGGCCCACAAGGCAGGGCTGGCGCTGGAGTCCTTGAGACACTGGGAAGGAGCCAGGGGTAGACGCAGCCTTGATGTGAAGACCTGCTAGGTTATGGGCAGTGCCCACCCGAGGACTGGTGCCCCAGGCTGGTTAATTCTTGGTGGTAGATTGAGAGATGCCCACCTTCTCTCAGCCCCACTAACAGCTGCTGTTAGGCCATCGTTTAACTAGTCATTATTTATTTTCTTTGGTTGTTCTCTTTTTCCCCTCTCATTTGTCTCACTTGTTACATCTAAAGCTGATTTAAAAACCTGTGTTTACCGTGATGGTACCTGTGATGCATATGGACAAAAATATGCATGCTTATATGTCTCAATCTGGGAGGGAATTTTAAAAAATGAAATTATTTGTTGCATTAGGATGGAGGGATTATGGATGTTTCCCTTGCCTCTTTTTCACACTGTCTATAATGTTAAATAGTCTTTAAAATAAGAAAGGAAAGGAACTGTAATTGGAATTTAAACGTTTTATAAAATGGCATCTGGTTACCCTGATTTTGATTTCACTGGGCTTCAAAGTGCAAAGGTAAAGAAATGCCACGTAGGCTAAAGTATTTGAATGTAATAATTACATTTTCAGCCTCTAAACTATTTTAAGGGTGGCTACTTTAATTTCAAGGTATTTTTTGAAGTATGCAATAAATGGCAAAGCCAGTTAGATAAAAGTTGGAAATCATATCATAGTTTTTTTTTTTTAAATTTGGAAAACCCATCGTTAGAAGTCTACGTATGATCTTTTCAATCAACAAGGAATTAAATATTTATTGAGCACTTACTACGTGCTGAACATTGGGCAGGGATTTGCGTATTTCCCTTTAGTTCATCTTTTCTCCTATTTCTCTTCTCCAAAAGTGATTCCCGCCGGTTGTTTTGTAAGGCACTCAGCACTCAGATGTCAGCTTGCTTTGTGTACAGTTATTGTTTGTTTGTTTGTTTGCTTAAGTAGTAGGTGTCAGGGCACCTGGCTGGCTCAGCTGGAAGAGCGACTCTTGATCTCAGGATTTTGAGTTCATGCCCCATGTTTGGTTCTAGAGATTATGTAAATAAGCAAAAAGTTAAAAAAAAATTAAGTAGTAGGTGTCAAGACAGTGGCAGTGAAGTCAGAGTGGCTAAAATGAGCAAATCAGAGAACTCTAGATGCTGGCGAGGATGTGGAGAAACGGGCACCCTCCTACACTGTTGGTGGGAATGTAAACTGGTGCAGCCCCTCTGGAAAACAGTGTGGAGGTTCCTCAGGAAACTAACAGTAGAACTCCCCTATGACCCAGCAATAGCACTGCTAGGAATTTACCCAAGGGATACAGAAATGCTGAGGCATAGGAGCACACGTACCCCAATGTTCATAGCAGCACTCTCCACAATAGCCAAAACATGGAAAGAGCCTAAGTGTCCATCAACGGACGAATGGATCAAGAAGATATGGTTTATCTATACCATGGAATACTCCATGGCAATGAGAAACAATGAAATCTGGCCATGTGTAGCAACATGGATGGACCTTGAGGGGGTTATGCTGAGCGAAATAAGTCAGGCAGAGAAGGACACATATCATATGTTTGCACGTTTAGGAGGATTAGGAGGAACTTGACGGAGGAACAAGGGAGAGAAGAAGGGGGGAAATGGTGGGGGAAAGGGAGAGAGGCAAACCATGAGAGACTCTTGAATGCTGACAAAATTTGAGGTTTGTTGGTTGTGGGGGGGTGGGGGGGATGGGCATGGAGGAGGACACTTGTGGGGATGAGCACTGGGTGTTATATGGAAACCAATTTGACAATTAACTATTTGTAAAAAAAAAAAATAAAATAAATTTCTGAGAAACAAACAAAAAAAGACAGTGGCAGTGAGGGGAAGTTCTAATAACTTGTGGTTCCTCAAATAAATAATCATAAGCCACTACAAAACAAGGTTTGGCACCTTGGGTAGCCAAGCACACCCCGCTGTTTCTTCAGGGATATGACGACAGAATGGACAACTGCTCAGAGCTTCTAGTTTTCCTCCAGGTGGTCCAAGTGCACTATGTCCTTTAGCTTGATTTCAAAATTCATTTTCTGTGTTTGACAAGGAGGAAAGTGAAGACAAGGTGAGGTGAAAGTGCCAGCTTCAGGGCACTGGACAGAACCTCTCTGCTCACTGGCTCTAAACAGGGCTACGGGCAGCTGGTGACCTGCGTGAGACTTCACATGGGAGCCTGGGCTAGGTACTTTCTGCATTTCAGGATATATATGTGGGAAACTTCAGGTAATGATACATATTCCCCCTGCATCACAAAAATGTCTTGCGCACACATAGCAAATGTATGTATCACCATAGTACGGCCCATTTCATTACCGTACCATTTGGTCACTTTCATAAATGCATTTATACCCCAAAGAAACAAGCAGACACACTAAGACACCAGTGGCACAGCAGCTTCCCAGTTGGTAAAGGTGATCAATTCTAAACTGAAAAACTCCACTGTGGGTCAGGCCCACCATCTGTCCATTCAGCTCAGCACTGAATCTCTTTTGGTGGCACCGAAGGACACGTTGTAGGACATGTTAGGAAAGATGGCTATGTTGACAGGGGTGTTAGGGCCATACACGAAACCACTGCATTGTCTCTAACATCTCTCGTCATAGAGCTATCATCCATGAAATTCACTGAAGTCTAAAAGCTATTCATAGTTCTGGTCTTACCACATCTTAAGTTGATAAAATTCTGCGTTTATGAAACCAGCCATGTAAATCAGTAATGCTATTTTTAAATTTTTGAGTTTGTTTCTCTTTCTTCTTTTCTTCTCTTTCTTTCTCTCTCTCCTTCCTTCCCTTCCTTCCTTGAGAGAGAGTGCAAGCAAGCAGGGGAGGGGGCAGAGGGGGAGAGAGAGAGAGGAGAGAGGAGGGAGGGAGAGAGAGAGAGAGAGAGAGAGAGAGAGAGAGAGAGAGAGAGAATCTTAGGCTCCATGCTCAGCATGGAGCTTGATGCGAGGCTCCATCCCACAACCCTGAGACCATGAACTTGGCCGAAATCAAGAGTCAGGGGCTCAACTGACTGACTCACCCAGGTACCCCTGAATTTGCCTCTTTCAAACTTTAGGGTGGCCCTCCTGAGGTTGTCTTACTATCTCAAGATATGGTGAACATACCCATGTCGGGACTGATCACACACTTGGTGATTTAAAAAATTGTGACTACATACAGCTTCTCTCAGTCTTAATTATTCAGGAAAAAGAATCCAAATTTTTAAGCTTTTTCTCACATGGTGTTTTTTAAATCAAAGGTTCTTAATTTTGCTCTGAATACCCCAAGTTAGCCAAGTTAGCTTGGCATGAAATTGTGTGCAAAGTTGCGTGTACACATCCGTGCATTTCTCTGAGGTAGAGGGTAAGAGAGATTCTCAAAGGACTCTACGACTCCAAAAAGGTTAGGAACCACCACCTTGGATCACTTAGCTCCGCCCTGAAGCTCCTTTAGTTCTGGTTTGTTATTTCCTGAGATGAGGCAGCCAGAATGGGATATAATATTATAGATGAGGATATGTCAAAATTCTGAACAAAATTATTCTGCTATATTTGTAATTCTCCACACAGAAAAAGTCTGCTATTCTGGTGAGTTATTTTGGCTGTATTAGCCACCACTGTATCCATGCCTTTAGAGAATGGCGTATAGTGACTCTCATTGTCCACTTTCTGAGTGGAATGTGATACTATGGAATATTCCCTTGCCTTTAGTACAAACTAATGTGGATTATTTTCCTCAGATGCGTTGCTTTGCATTTCTCTATACTGAGCTTCATCTAGTACTTGTCTGCTTCACAGCTGTAGTAGTATCACATCTTACGTAATTTATATTAGTTGAACTTGACTTTTCAGTGTGATAAGGTGTCCTCTGCAAACTTGCATGTTCTCCTGTGTACCAAACAATTAATAAGCAAGTAACCAAATCCATATGGCAGAAACAGCTGACTGCTCGCAAAATATAGTGCTCATCTTTCCAGAATAGGGAGGCATAACTGGGAAGGGGGCTCCCCGGAAGAGACCACAGTTCCCAGAATCTCTTGTGTTTAGATAGGGCCAAATACCAGTTCTCACCAGGGGTGGGTGTAAGCAGAAGTGAAAGGTGTTCTTTTGGCCAGAGGTGCTACAGAAATGGGGTGACCTTTCCATCATTTGCCTCCTTTGCTAATGGGATACAGAGGCCCACGATGGCAGAGGCCCATGAGGGAACAAGCCTGGGCTCCTGCGTCACCAGGTGAAGAAAAACCACCGATGACCAAGAACACCCACATCAGACTATCAGGTCTTGAGTGAGAAATGAACATTTATTGCTTGACTGAAATGTAGCAATTTTTTAAAAAATGAGAGCAGATGGTATTCATATAGGCCATCACTTAAATTATTTCCATTCATAGGAAGTTCCATTTCTCTCTATCCTTTGTCATATATGGCAATGCCATGTCCCCTGAAGCACTGGTGTCTGAAGCATTTTAAGAGGTTTTGTATAAAGGACCATGTTGAAGATACTTTTGATAGTCTTATGCCATAGATTTAACATACTTGCCTAAATCCTGGTTTTAGTAAAAGATAACATATCTCAAAAGTATTTTGGATACTTAGATAACAAATTGCCTTATAGTTTCCACATTTTAATATTTATTATTGCTCACATTAACCTGGCCTTCACAATATAATAATGAGGGCTTTGCCGGTTAAGTACAAACACCTAGTTTTGTTTATATGTGTAAGTACTTCTTTATGAATCAATAGCACTGTAGATAAGGAACAGCGAATCCTTAAACTGTTCTACCAAACATTTATGAAATAAAGTAATATTGACGTGAATTCTGGTGCTGCTCTTAGTAGCACACTGATGGAGAGAAGGTGGCTTGGGTGGGCCAGAGTGGTGGGGCATGGTCCTTCCTGGCAGATATGTGGGGTCTGGGTAGACAGAAGTCAAGGCCTTAGAGTGGTCATGGCTCTTCTGGACCAATAGCTGGAAATTCATTCTTCAACAACCTGCTTACACTGAGATCAACAGCCTGTCTTCCCCCTTTCCTCCCAGGAGGTAGTAGAGGACAAGACTGTTTAATTTCACCTGGACTCAGTCAGCACTGGAGCAAATTGTACATGACTCTACATGGAGGGACAAGAAGCCTGAGTTGAGGTTGGGCCCAGTCCTGGCTGTGGCTGCTTTTGGTAAGAGCATAGTATTTAGGAAGAACAGTCTAGTCTCTTTCTTTTTTCTTTTCTTTTTTTTTTTTTAATATATTTATTTATTTCTAGGAGAGAGAGAGAGAGACAGCGTGAGCAGGGGAGGGTCAGAGAGAGAGGGAGTCACAGACTGAAACAGGCTCCAGGCTCTGAGCTGGCAGTCAGCACAGAGCCCGACACGGGGCCCGAACCCACAAACCGCGAGATCATGTCCTAAGCAAAAGTCGGACGCTCAACCGACTAAGCCACCCAGGTGCCCCAGTCCAGTCTCTTTCTTAAGCTTACCCCCTGGTGAACTCACTAAAGGAATTCTAAGTCTCAGCAGAAGCAGAGGCCCTACCATCAACAATGGTTTAGAGAACTCCAGGTTGGAAAAGAAACCCTTACTTAAATTATTTCCATTCATAGAAAGTTCAAGGGTTTCAAGGACTTATCTGGGAGCTGGGAGGAGCAGACAGGGCTACAGAGCTTCATGCCGTTCTCCCACAGGAGGGCTAATGGCCTCTCTCACTCAGAGGGGCTGTGAGGTCCCTGAATCTTCATGTAGCAGCAGATGAGGAAAGTCAAAACACACTCTCTTGAGGACACACCACAGGGACACTGAACACAAAAAATGCTGCGTTGATGCAGTGTGCCCTCCTGTCTATTTTGTACTGTAACCCATGGGAGAAGGCTATTGGCACCACCGTGACACTCTCCAGTTTACCCTTATGAGGCTTTTCCAGGAAAACCACTTTGAGTGACACATCTTCAAGGAGACTACAAGACTTTAATAGCATAATCACCAGGAAAATCTACATATACATATGATGCTTACCAACCAGCAATAAAATATGAGTGATTCTGAAGAACTTTCATATCAAGTCTCCTTTTCTCACGTAGGAGGATTCAGAGACGTCCTGAGAAGCCTTTTCACTACCTCTGAATGCGAATAAAGTAAATAATGGTGGTGGAAAAAATCCTTGGGACACTTCTGGCTGAGATGGGCTTAGGGAGGAAGTTTTTCAGAGTCCAGTAGTTATTCTCATAGATGGGACAAGGGAGAGAGAAGGAAACGAGAATTCCCCACTTTAGTACTTAACTTACACTCTTTCTTTCAAAAGGACTATGCCGTTTGTGTCCCTGGTAACAAGGTCGTCCCAGGCTCCTAAGGGAGCTGCTAGACAGGGAGAAGGAACAGAGCTTGGCCGTGGTTGGTTGAATCAGGACAGAATAGGATTCTGATGTCAGAGGGCGAGGCAGGCACTCGTTGAAAAGTTGTTCTTTGTTCCTAAAAATAGAACATCTGACCCTCCTTTTTTGGATCCTTTGCTGGAACGAAGCCAGTCAACTGCTGGCTTCTTTTTAGGATTAGCTCAATAGCCCTCAGCCCAGAGGTGAACTCCAAAGGCCCTCAAGATTCTCTGCCCCTGATAAAATGCTACACATTAAAGTGAATGACTTAAGAGAATGTTTCCCTTGAAAGGATATGGCTGCAGTACACATTCATAAAGCAAAAGAGGCCCAGCAGAAAGGGCGAGAGGACAGGATGAGGGAGAGAAACCATGTTGGAAAGGCTGGCCACAGGTTGGGAAGGGGCTAATGGCTGGTTGCAGCAGCGTGTTTAAGAAAATTCTCTAGGAGGCCAGGTGGCAAGGGCTCCTCATACAGAGACCCCTGCCCCCATGAAGGATCCACACCAGACCCTCTTTCCAGAGAGTTCTCTACAGCACACTCAATCTTTTCCAATGTTTCTCCATTCATGAAGTCTTCCCCCAAAGTTACAGTTTTGACTTATAAAATGACAGTGATGTATTATGCTACATATCCAACAAATACAGAGGTCATAGCCCCTTTCCTTTGAAGCAGCTCATTTGGGGAAGGTTTGGGGCAGCTGTTGCATAGACATCTATGCCATTTCTCAGCACTCTTCTAAGATTGAGCCCCATGTTGATGGTCCTGTATATAAAGAGCTTTCATAACATAATGGGACCCTTTTGGCAGTGTCTTCCCCAAGTATCTCATTGTACAGCTATTTTAAGACTAAACACATACATAAAATGTCAGCTAGTGAGGAAGATCTTTCTTTCCCTGGAAGAAGAAAAAGATTCCATGGGCACTGACATCAGCGAAAACTGGGAAGAAGGTTCACTAAAAGCTAACCCGTTATTTCCTATGTAAGTAGTTGGGACTATAGGATGTCAAATAATGGGCAAAATTCACAAGTTAACATACATACTATGCCTCCAGAGTTTAGCTGTTGGAAGTAATATTCTGGTTGGGAAAATAAAGATGTAAAATTTCCAGCCTAGACCAGAGTTTCCTCACTAGGTAGTCCAGCAGACCAATGGCAACAGAATCAGCTACAGGTGCTTTGTAGATACAGATTCCAGGGGCTCATCCCAGACTTGGCTCTCTGGGGTGGGTCTGAGAATCTTCATTGTGCATAAGCTCACTGGGTGATTCATTAGCACACTGATGTTTAGGAATCACTGCTATGTCTTTAATCTCCTCCTATTCTTTAAAGCAGAAAAAAAAAAAGATATTTAGGTCTAGTTCTTGCTCACCTAGTTCATGGGCATTTTTAAGAAGCTATCTTAACATTATTGGCCTTCCATTAACTTTTACATGTATTATAGTAAGACCTAAAAGGATGAGCTGTCCTAAATGGAAAGGGTTAGTGAACTTTCCATCTGGAGATGTTTGAGCAGAGGCTGGAAAACCACTTAGCAGAAACACTGTAGAAAGAATTCAAGTACCAGTACAGGGTCCCAACCTTGAACTAATGTATTATGTTCCCTCCAGCTCTATGATCCTATGATAATATTATAACAAAATCAGCTTTAATAGATCAAGTACTACTTTCCTTTTTTTTTTTTTTTTTGGTCTAAGCTTAGAAATTTTATTGGTAGTTTGTAAAAGAATCAAGAAACCCAGTCAATAAAACTGAAATTCAGCGTCTCCTGGGTGGCTTAGTCGGTTGAGCATCTGACTCTTGATTTCGGCTCAGGTCATGATTCCAGGGTCATGGCATGGGATGGAGCCCTGTGTCAGGCTCCATGCTGAGTGTTGAGCCTGTGTAAGATTCTCTCTACCTTTTTCTCTCTCTTGCATGCTTTATCTCTAAGATTAAAGAAAAACAACAACAACAAAAAAACTGAAGTTCAGAAGCTGGGGATAGAACCAGCAACAAACTTGGGGGTTCTGAGCTTTAAGCCCAGCTTTGAAACTTACTGGATAACCATGTACTCACGAAGACAAAGAGATAAAAGTCAGAGTCTCATCTTCATAATGGACTCTGAGTCTCAAGCATCGCTCTATCTGATGATGATAAAATGACTGTTGAGCCTTTTCATTCTTTGACTTGGTGTGCATCGGATCAAAGATCTTAATTTTTTTAATGTTTATTTTTGAGAGAGGGAGACACAGAATCCAAAGTGGGCTCCAGGCTTTGAGCTGTTAGTAAGTACAGAGCATGATGTGGGACTTGAACCCATGAACCATGAGGTCATGACCTGAGCTGAAGTCAGACACTTAACCAACTGAGCCACACAGGCACCCCAATCAGATCATAGATCTTTTTTTTTTTTTTTTAAATGTTTTATTTATTTCTAGGAGACAGAGAGAGAGACAGTGTGAGCAGGGGAGGGTCAGAGAGAGAGGGAGTCACAGACTGAAATAGGCTCCGGGCTCAGAGCTGGCAGTCAGCACAGAGCCCGACGCGGGGCTCGAACCCATGAACCGTGAAATCATGACGTAAGCGAAAGTCGGACGCTTAACCAACTAAGCCACCCAGGCGCCCCAGATCATAGATCTTAAATCCTTCCCAATTCTTCAAGGTTCCTCGACCCCAAAGAAGGAAGTCATTAAAAGACCAATGGAATTGGGGCACCTGGGTGGCTTAGTTGGTTGAGTGTCTGACTCTTGCTCTCAGCTCAGGTCTTCGTCTCAGATCTTGAGTTCAAGCCCCACACTGGGCTCCACACTGGGCGTGAAGCATATTTAAAAAAAAATTACAATTCCCAAGGGGATAAATGCCTGCCTATGTTGGCTGATGCAGCTCTTTTCCATTGCCCAAGAGTTTACTCTTTACTAGTCAAGAATATATGTGTATACGAATCTACAGAAAAAAAAAATGCCAGCATAGATGGAGGTGAGGGGGGTAGCAGTTAACATATTACCAAAAGGCTCAATGTTGATGGGAACAGAGGACGGGCCTGTGCAAAACAAAACAGAAAGGAGATCCTAAAGCTCCGCCAGTCAATAATGCCAACAACTCAGATAAAGCAAGAAGTGAATTTGTGGAGCCTGAATTATCTGATAAAACCATTTACGTGGATCATGTTGATAAAATGAATGCCAAATTGCCCATACTTCAAGTCATATTGTGTGGATGGCACACAAGCACCTCAACAGCTTTCGACCTCAGACTTGAAATGACTAAGAAATGTTCAATTTGATTAAAAAAAATTACAAATAGCAGGACCACAATGAAGTCACATTTATGAATTATTTCTAACTGTGCACTTCTTTTTAAGATTAATTAATATTTTTTGAGAGAGAGAGAGAAAGAGGGTGCGCGCGCGCACACACACACACACACACACACATACACTCACGAGACTGAAAGGGGCAGAGGAAGAGAGAGAGAGAGAGAGAGAGAGAGAGAGAGGGAGAGAATCCCAAGCAGGCTCCACACTCAGCATGGACCCTGACATAGGGCTTCATCCCACAACCCTGGGATCATGACTTCAAAAGGTTTGGTTGCTTAACCAACGGAACCACTCAGGTGCCCCTCTAACTGCATTTCTGAAACAGTTTTTAAGTTTTGGAATCTAAAACAAATGGTTAAGATCTGAAGCAAGCCACACCTGGCCAGCCCAGCACGTGCCTGCCACATAATAGTTCAATCCATCGTTGTCAAAAAGATGAAGGCATGAGTGAATCAACAATGAATGAAGGAAGGCATGGAGAGACAATAATAGACTCCAAAAGGAATTAGGGTTCAATTCTGTAGCCCACTTCTAAGACTGACAGCACTCAGGGGACCTTGGTATTTCAGATTCAGAGATCTTTAAGTATATACTCTTCTGATGCATGACAAGGATTTGAAGTCTGTGTTGCTCCATTAATGATGGAGACAGGAGGACTCCTAAGAAGGGAACAGAAAGTGAGGGAGGGGAGGGCAGTAGGGGGAAAATCGCATTTAAGAACTAATTGAAGATTTATGGTAGTAATTTTTAAATCTTAGACACGAATTATCTGACCATGATAACTAAATTCAGTGCAAATGGCGGTTATAGGACAGCCTGAACAGTTACATGATATTTTATTGAATCTTCACACTGCAAAATTGGTAGAAATGAAGCCGTTTGTAACTTACTTTGGAGGAAAGAGAAATAAATGTGCATGTAAACATTAATCAGGTCGATGACCTATCTTTTCGTGCAATTTGAGAGCGCCACCTAGGATCGGAGTCCAACTCTCTTTTGGGGGAAGACTTGCTTTTCTAATACCAGCAATCCCCCAATCCATAAATTGGTGAATTACACGGGTCTGAGAATCAGAGAGAAAGCCACCATGACCAGAAAGAAAGGATGATGCAGGGGTAGCTGGGCTTCTCCGGCTGCATGGGATATGATTCTCTGGGTTTTATACTGCTCCTTCCTCAGCCCTCAGAACTCTTAATCCTTTTCATTGCCCCAGGTAAACTGGGAAATATTTTCTCCTCCTAGACTGCAGTTACTCACACAATAAACAGGTAATAAACATTTTACTGCCCTAAGCAACCTCCTGCTAGGCAGGCAGTCAGAAGAGAAAAGACTGTGCACAGAGTAACCCCCTACAGGACAGACTGCAGGGGACAAAGGAAGTGAGTAAGCGTTTAACAGCGCGGCCCCTCTCCGGGCTGTGGGAGACGACTGGGAACTGCCGGCGTGCGCATTTAGCCAGCCTGTGGTCTAGGATTCCTCTCTGCTTGAGGCTAGTGGGGAAGATTTGATTTCACCAAAAGGTAATTTAGTTGCCATTTCAAAGCTCTGTCTAGCTAAATTAAGGATGAGGAATGAAACCGGAGTTTACAATCTCCCAGGTTAAGCCACGGGTTGTGAGACTGGAAAGCACAAGAAGGGACAGTTGGCAACCGACCGAAGTGGTTCTGGGGGGAGAATCATTCCGTTTGATTTCTGTTTGATTTCAGGTTTGCATTTTATTTTCTAACACATCCTGGTCTCCTTGTTATTGTTTATATCTCCCCCACACATCAAATCAAATAGCTGTTATCATCTGTGGGCTATGTGAAAGGCACCGTGGCCGTCCTTTGACATCCTATTTTTCCACCGTACAGGGTTCCCTCAAAAGCCTATTACCTTCGGCTTAGTTTAAGGCATCTTGTGGTTCCGCCTGCTTGGGAGATATTTTGGTTTTCTTTCATGCTGCAGGTACAACTTGCAGCTGCTGGACATCTCTGCACAATTCCTCCCCTCCCCCAAATCAGGGAAACAAGGGCAAAGCCAAATATAATACAATAAACTCTGCTCCTACTTTTCCCATTTAACTTATGGGACATGATAATCTCACTTACATAAATGTTTTCCACCAACGAGCACGCCACGCACGTCTGGATGTGTTAAATACACCCAAGGTAAATGATAAATGCATCGGCATAAACAATTTTCCAATTCAAGTAGGTTGAAAAAAAAGATTATTTTGTGAACCAACAGTTCTTTGACATCAATTGCAGTTAACGTACGGTACTTTGCTCGAATTTTATTTTGGAATATTAATTTTTGCTGTACTTTGCGGCAGAAGTGCTGTGGTTGTCTAGCAAGAACCACGACACACTGACATGCCTAAAGAGACCTATTGGAGACATGCTAGAATCCAAAGGGGCTGCTGTCTTGAAAAGCAGCCCCAAAAGGGGCTGCTCTAGAAAACCCATACACCCCTTTCTGCTCTTGTTTCTCTTTGGAACCTTTCTCAAGAGGGTTAAGGAAGGGACTCTGCAGATCGGGCGATAGCGATTTGATGATGCACCCTGGCAGGGCAGGGAGAAATAACGAAGCTAGTGGCCACTGTAGGAGGCAGCAGGGGGTGGCAGTGAGGCTAGCGGCCACTTTGGCCGAGGCCCCCAAGTACGGAAAGTCTTTCCCTGAACCGATTTTGGATGACTCCTACAAAACCAGGGTGGAAATCTGCCCAACGCTGACACTTGCAAAGTGGAGCACTCAAACTCCCAAACAAAAGCACAGTCACTGGACGGCAACGCATGGGCACAGACAGAAGCAAAGGGATGGTGATCACAGGTGGACCAAGGATCCAAGTCAGGGCCTTCGTGGAAAAAAGGACATGGGATGGCCAAAAGACGGAGACAGAAAGGGCAGGAAACAATCCTGTTTTACTGGCATTGGACTGTTATTAGACTTCTGTGCCCTACTTGGCGATAGCATTTACAAAATGACATGTAGAAAACTGGTGAGACCCAGAGGCCAGCAACAGCCATGATTAAAGGGATAGAAAAATGATCCTCTGAAGCAAGATGAAAGGAATTGTGTTGTTTATCTTGGAGAAAAAAAGGTTAAGGGGTGACAGTGATTGCATTCAAATACATGAGGCGATCTGGAGGGGCACTGATCAATTCTTCCCCACACGCAAGGGAGACGACGAGAAGTCACAGCCTTAAATAAGCTGGAGAGTGTTCGTGGTCTAGAAGGAAGAACTTACAGAAAGCTGCAGGCTAGTATGGATCTGGGACTTAAAGAGAAATTCCAAAACAGAATTTCTCTTCTTCCCTGGCCCTCCCCCGACTCCTGACAGTCCTGAAGTCTTCCCTCATTCAACAAATAATACCAACATTTAACCGGGCCAAGTAAAAAATAATCCAAGGAATCATTCACGTTTCCACTCCCAATCCAGTCGTTCAGTAGATCTCGTCAGCTTTCCTTAGGAGTTTGACCACTTTTCAATTTCCACTGTTACCTTCCCAGTCCAAACTATCATCACTGCCTGCCTGCTTGACCCAAGCCAGGAGGATCCTTGTATCCGCTCTCCTCCACATGGCTGTTTTTAGAGCCTAAATCAGCCTAAATTCCCCTGCTCAACCCTATCCGAAGACTCCCATCATGCTTGGAATAAAACTCATACTCTTTACCACAGCCTTCAAAGCCTTGCATCATCTGGCCCCTGCCCAGTGTTCTCTTCCATCCCTCTCTCCCCACTGCTCACGTTAACCATACTGGCTTTCTTGCTGTTCCTAAATGGGCCATTTTTGTTGCATCCTTGTGCCAGCTGCTCCCTCCTCCTGGAACATTCTTGCCCTAGGTCTTTACTTGGCTGGCTTCTTTTTGTTATTCTGGTCTCGGCTTAAGTGTCACGACCTCTGCAGACTTTTTCCAGCCACTAGAAATGTGCACTCTGAGAGTGGGAACTTCATCTATCTTGTTCACGACGGTATTTTCAAGCCTTGAACAGGTATCTGACACTTCGGGGTAATGCAATAAATACTGGTTAAATGAAGAATACATTGATTATAAAAGCAGGTTATTACTTGCCATCTCAAGAGAGCTGGAGATGAGAAAAAGAAGCTTCTGTGAATGAACTAGATGTTCTTCTGGTCAGGGAGCCACAGGGCTGGGTACTTTTGAAGATGCAGAGGGAGGCCTGCCTTGTCCACTAAGGTCCCAGTGAAGAGGTAAACCCAATGGGGCATCATCATTATTAGGGTCAGGGAATGTTGGGGTGTTACCCTGAGCAAGAGAAAAAGCACTGACCTTGGATCTCAGAGGGCAGTCACAGTGGGCGGAGAAAAGGATGGAGATATCAGGTCTACTACCCCATTCCAAAACTATTAAGTTGGACCACCTGTTAGGATGAACTGAAGTTTCTATTTTCCTTCTTCTTCATAGAGAGTCACGATATTCTCATTTAGGTTGGGCATGAGCTGCAAATCCCCAGCTCTACCTCCATAACATTTATAAGGCCTGGTGGTTTTAAGTTCTCATAGGAAATGGGAGTCATCTTAAATCTACCTTCACATCGAGTACTCTGATTCAGGATTGTTCTAAGGAGGGAGAGGGAGGACCACTGGAAGGCATGATGGCAAGATTTCTGTAGGCCTTGCATGCAATGACTTGCCATTATTCCCAGCCAGCTAGCCAAAGCTTTACAACCAAGGCCAATGGCTTCTATTTTCTTTTTGTTCTTAATCCACCCCCCACCCCCCCACCGCCCCAAGCTGAGGTCTGTCTTTGACTGGGGACTCTATAAATGATCGATTTGACTCACTGACCTCACAGAATACATAACTCTAGTAGCTTTTTAGTTGGCTTTGTTGCCCTTCAGTTCAAAATCCCAAAGTGTTATCATCAGGTGGCTGACAGGAATGGAGTATAATTAAGATAAATGTAGAAACTTCATTTTATTTAAAAACTTTTAAAAACTGTTTATTTACTTATTTTTGAGAGAGAGAGAGAGAGAGAGAGCATAAGCAGGGGAGGGGCAGAGAGTGTGAAGGAGACATAGAATCCAAAGTAGGCTCCATGCTCTGAGCTGTCAGCACAGAGTCTGATGCAGGGCTCGAACTCACAAACTGTGAGATCATGACCTGAGCCAAAATTGGATGCTTAACCAACTGAGCCACTCAGGTGCCTCTATTTTTTAAATTTTTAAAAAATGTTTATTTATTTATTTTGAGAGAGAGAGAGAGCACATAAGTAGGGAGGAACAGAGAGAGAGGGAGAGAGAGAATCCCAAGCAGGCTTTATCCAGTCAGCATAGAACCCAACACGGGGCTTGATCCCACAAACTGTGAGATCATGATCTGAGCCGAAATCTAGAGTCAGAGGCTTAACTGACTGAGCCATGCAGGCACCCCTAGAAACTATTTTAAAAATAATTTATGACTTCCATCTTTAATAAACCTCCAAGTGGCCACAATTTTAATTGTGCTTTTTAAGGCTAGTGCCCTAATTGTCTACATTTAACATTTTTTGTATGATATTTGAGAAAGGCCAGTAAAAATCTCCTCAAATTTAGAAATCCAAGTTAATATCTGCTCTCCATTTCAAGAAGTATTTCTTGGACTCTATCCGTATCCTGAGATTTGCCGGTGATACATATGACCACACGATATGATGACAGACTGCAACGTGGACTGAGTTCTTTATAAATCAATAATTGGAGGAGGGGTGAGGGACTGTCCGCTTTGGTGATTTCATTTTCAGCCACAGCTGGCCAGATTGCTTATTGCAAAATAAAAGTCATGGCAAATTGAGCTTGACAATAACCAGGCTTGACTACATAGGCCCTTTCTCCACTCTCTGCAATTAGAATGAGCGGAGGAGGGGAGGTCGACAGGGAAAGACTTTTCCTCTGCTCTGTCACAGATCAGTCTTAGTTTATTTTGCAGGGCACAAGCCATATGTTGTGCGTGTAAGTGCTGTTCTCTGTCAACTTGAGCACTCTGCTGTTCTTGTGCCTCTAGGCTACGGACGTGCTGCCGTGTTGGACTTCCAGGCTCCTCAAGAAGTGCGTGAATGCTGAGAGCCATGCTGTATAAGGCTGTACCGGTATTAAAATTAAAATTAAAATTAAATTAAATTAAAGTCGCACTAGCCACTTTTCAAATGCTCACAGCACGAGTGAGTGACTGTATGGGACCATGTACATACATAATATCTTTCAGATTCCAGAAAGTTCTATTGGGCAGCCCTGATCTAAAAAAAAAAAAAAAATAGCATCACTTGGTTCCAAAAGACCCTTCCTTCTTTGTTCACAGATTCTAAGATCATGGCTACCTTTGTGGTAAAGAAGAGAACGGAATCTATTAGCATTTGAGAATTCTCTGGGTGCCGTGCATCTACCTGGAATGCAGGTGCCACAATTCTGTGATTGAGGACTCACACCAAGGACAGACTCTGAACTAACCTCAAAACTTTTAACAGGTACATCAACTGTGAAAATGTGGGGGCGCCTGGGTGGCTCAGTCAGTTATGCGTCCGACTTCAGCTCAGGTCATGGGCTCATGGTTTGTGGGTTCAAGCCCTGTGTCGGGCTCTGTGCTGACAGCTCGGAGCCTGGAGCCTGCTGCGGATTTTGTGTCTCCCTCTCTTTCTGTTCCTCCCTCATTTGCACTCTGTCTCTCTCTCAAAAATAAAGACTAAAAAAATTTAAAAATGTGCAAATGTTTATTCTACCAAACTACAAAAGGCGCAGGAATGCTTTACTGTGTATTTGCCACCTTCTCATTGTTACTTCCGAGTACTCTTTGACAAACCTGGTTTTCATCTTCTCTGCGGCTGTCCATGTTTTCCGTCTCTGGTGACAAGGAATTATAGAGGCTTTGATAATCCAGCTTTGCTCACAGGACAGTCACTGAAAGCATAATTTCAATGCTCAATACCTTCTGCCCGTAATCCCAGTGACTATAACTAGTTCCACCAGCTTCTTACCTAAAATACATTCATCTCTAGATGTTCCTTGCATTACCTATTATGAATTCCTAAGTTCTTACATTTAGTACCCTAACACATGTTACACGTGTGAATTGAAAAATTAAGTTGCAGAAGAAAACCCAGAAACGTTCTGAACCATGAAGCAATATAACCCACCCTTCCTATTTGGATAAGGCTTTCTCTGTACAACTCAGTTGCTGAACTCTGGGGGAGTGAACAATGGAAGGGAGATCTCTCAAGGCTGACAAACTGATATAAAACTGGGGAGCTGTACAGTTCAAAAAGTTAAGATGTGTTGTTTAAACTTGGCAAACTTCATAGTATTTACATTTGGCAAACCTCAAAATCCCAGTTCTACTACTAGACTGAATTTATGGTCAGAACTTCCTTCCCATGACCTTAAAGCATTTTCATACATAGAGTCTGCCTTGCGTACCCATTATGGCTATTTTCTCTGCACTAGCCTCATTTGTTCTCCTGCATTAGGCAAGATTAGCTCTTATTCTAATTTCATAGGTGGGCACATGGACGCGGAAAGCCCGTAAAAGATGCACGCCTCCCACGGGGCAGTGAAGTGTGGTTTTACTTCCAGGACGCTGGACACAAGCCAAGCTTATTTCACGGCTGCGGTACACAGGCACTGGTTTTGAAACTACTCCATTCATGGTAATGCTGCCTCTTCTCAAATACTTGAGAAAATACCTGGCATCCTAAGGTCAAGGCAATTGAGTAAAACTAATAGCATAAAGTGTTAAGGATGACAAAAATCCCTTCACAATATTTAGCCTATGGGCAAACACCCCATTTATATCATTTGATTAGAGAATATACATGATTATCTGTTTGGTCCAACAGAAGCTGAATGCGATGGATGAAGGGGGGTGTTGGGTCCCAGGGGGAACCATACTGCATAGCTTGAGCATCAAGGTAACTAGGTAGGAAGTGGAGGGAGGGAAAGTGATGAGACTCAACAATTACGGTGAGATCTATAGGTCTAACTCACAAATCATGACTGGTCATCATATCAGCTGTAAAAAGAAATCAGCCAGAACATGTTTCGAACAATTTAACTGTTTGTTGGGCCAACCTGGCACAGTGAAACCTATAGTTCATGTAGACAGAGACAAAAGTGTTGGATCACATTTGTCTATAAAAAAGACTTCCTTGGGGGCGCCTGGGTGGCTCAGTAGGTTTAGTGTCCAACTCTTGATTTCGGCTCAGGTCATGATCTCGTGGTTTGTGGAACAGAGCCCCGTGTCTGGCTCCATGCTGACAGTGCAGAGCCTGCTTGGGATTCTCTCTTCCTCCCTCTCTCTCTGCACCTCTGCCGCTCGCTCTCTCTCAAAATAAATAAATAAACTTAAAAAGAAAAGGCTTCCTTGGATGATTCTCCCCATGTTAATAGGGCTCTCAGGAGAGGTGGCACACACACCATGTGGAGGTGGGCCTTCCTTGTATGTCTTCCAGTTGGCCGGCAACGAATGGCAAAGCCAGGCCAGAAGCACCTGTAGGCTGTGCTCTTTCACCACGGAGCTGGTGGTCAGGGCCCAGTGGCGCGTGTGCCCAGAACCTGCAGCATCTGTGGGCATCGCCTCACTGTCAACAGGGGGCCTCTGCTGTCACCTGTGCAGCACTGAGCTGCGGGAACATGTTTGGGGCTTAATTTGGGCATCACTCCTCATCTAAGGGTGTTTTCTCCCTTCATCTTTCAGATGGGGATTTGTAGCATCCAAAGGAGGGCCTTACAGTTTTATTCGCTGCTCTTTCCTGTGCTCCAAATTTGGCTGTCGGCTGCCTATTTTCAGAGTCTGGGAACCTCAGGAAGGGAGCAACACATAAAACCTCCAGCAAACATGAATCCTTCCCTAGGGCTTGGCATTTAGCTGCAGCTCCATCAGGCATTTTGAATTTAGGGGAAGAAAAAGGCACACGCAGCCTCTCTAAGTACAGGGCCTTAAAGAAAACGTGGTCCTTATTAGCTCTTTTGTGCTCTGACTAGCTGTAGCATAGGACAATGAAACCGGACACATGGTGCCTGTGGTTCCTATGTAAGTGCTACCTCGAGGATACAGTCTTCACCAGGCAGATGGCTAATTTCTCTGCTCTAACCTCATGTCTCCAGTGTTCCAGTGTTCCTGTGATGTCCTGCCCCCAGAGTCAGGTCCTAATTGCTGTCAAATGTTCAGAGACAAAAGTGGTGCCTACACGTCACTCATGCAAAGGCTGTTCCCGGCTGTGACCTATAGCGGCTGCAACATACGCGGTGTGGTGGGCAGTACCTGCCGGTGCCCGGCGGCTCAGAGCCGGCTTTTCTGCTTCTGCGCGTCAAGCTGAACACTTCCCTTTGTTACTGCTTGCAGCCCTCGGACTCCAACACGCTGAAAGCCCCGTGTCTTTCTGTTGGGATCAATATCTACTTCCTTAACTGCTCCTCTCTAGTTCAGACTGTCTCTTGGCATCAGTCTGACTGTGCAGGTTTGGGCAGGGTCAGGAGAGGGCCCATTTGTCTCGTTGCAGATTTAGGGGGGTTGGTTAATGTGTGGCCCCTCGGGAGCCCTGCTGCCACCGAGCAGACAGGTAATCCTAACAGCCAGGACCCTGCCAGTCAGTGACCGGTCGTCTGATTGGATGCACATTCATCTTCAAATTATGTTGTGTGACAGCCCGGGCTGCTGAACACCATTTTAACATGCAGATTGACTCCTCGGAGGCTCTTCATTATGCATTTAGCGGTCTGTTTTCAGACTAACCAGCATGTCGGAGAGGCCCGCTATCCTTTTTCCACCTGGGTGGAAGAAATAGCTCACTGACTGCGGGGGAGCCGCAGATATTAACATGCATGTGTTTACTTTCCTGGGCATCGGCACACAACAGCGTTGCCTGATGCAAGAGAAGGAGAAGAAAAGAAAAGACCCTTGATTCTGAAATTCGAGGAAAATGGCTATGCAGAACAAGGGAGCCTTTGTGGAGGAGAGGAGTCAAGTAGGCCAGGCCCCCTTGATGGCCGCCGGGCTGCCCACTAGCATACATACAAGCACTCTTCTTATCGACACACAGACCCGCTCTTTCTCTCTCTCACACACAGCCTGAAGTATTTTAAGCAGAACACTTCCAATTTCCTGTTTCTAAAACTGTCTTGCATCTCTAACGGCATTCCAAACGATCCTGGGGATTTGGGACAGCCAACTTGGAGTGAGTGAGTACAGTGTCTGGTGAGGTGGCTTTGGGGTTATCTAGGAGGCTCTGGGGCCCTCTCTGCACCCCTTCCCTCTTCTCTTTCTGGTGTGATTTACTTCCACTTGCTAAGAATATTTCTCTGTGGCCTTAGGCCACTACTGCATGAACATGGATGTTTTCTTATTAGACTATGTATGAGCCCATGCATGGAGTGTATGTGTATGTGTGTGTGTGTGTGTGTGTGTGTGTGTGTTTTCTTTCTCAAGGATCTCTTTCCTCTCCTCAAAAAGGAATCCCATTTGCATTCCTTTTTAAAATTCCCACCTCTTCCGGGGTGCCTGGGTGGCTCAGTCGGTTACGCGTCCGACTTTGGCTCTGGTCATGATCTCGCAGTTGGTGAGTTTGAGCCCCAAAGCCGGGCTCTGTGCTGACAGCTCGGAGCCTGGAGCCTGCTTTGGAATCTGTTTCTCCCTCTCCCTCTTGGCTGCTCACACTTTCTCTCTCTTTCTCTCCCAAAAATAAACATTAAAAAAATTTTTAAAAATTCCTACCTCTTCCTATTTTGTCCCCCAGTGTGGTATGAAGGATGCCCAGTTTCGTAGGCTTTACTTGGAGCTCTACCTTGGTCCGGTAACAGCTCCCTTCTTCTGCCTCTGATTGGAGGGGGCTTCCAAAACTGGGGACGGAAGGGGCTTCCCTGCTTCATTTCTTTGTTGCCACCAGAGAAAGATGCTTGACAGGTTTGGAAGGCTAGCTTGAACACAAACTTATGAGGCCACCTGACAGCCACCGTGCCACGCTGTCTCAACAACAGCCTGCCCCATAGCTTCTGGGTCCTCCCAGGTAATGCTGGATCCTGATATCAAGGCCATGGATGGAGTTTTGCTATTTACATGTTTAAAATATTAAACAGCAGAGTTCATTTTAGTAAGGCTCTGGGCAGAAAGAAAATAAAACTGACAGCAGAGCTATATTCCTAATCTCCCTGGAAGGCTGTGAGGAAGAATAAAATGGTTACCAACGCTTGCTCTGGGATCAGAGTGTTCCTGATGACTGAGTTGGGCAGTAAACGCAGCTTTTTATTTTTGTGTGGAATACGGTGATCCCCACTGACAAGAACAGGTTGCATGTGGTGGCTGGGCTGTTGCTCGGCTGGTGTCGCACTGTAGAGTATTGTTTGGAAAGATATCACCCAGCACGAACAATATGGCTACCCAGCGCCTGAAGCGGTGTGTGGAGAGATCTGTCCCCTCATTCACATATCTCACTCATTGTTTCTTTCTGTGATAAAACAAACGGATTTCCTGAATTTAAACGCTACTGCAAACTACTCTCTGTTTTAAGAAAGGTCCTTGAGTGACAAATGAAGCAGGGGGCAACTTGTGGTTTGCAAGCTTCCCATCCATGTGAACAAGGGGCCTGAATTTCAATTCTGACTGTAACAGTTACTTGCCACATAACCAGGAAAAGTCACTAAATCCCGTGTTTTGAAGTCATGGTAGTAAGGGGTGCCTGGGTGGCTCCGTCAGTTAGGCATCCGACTTTCGCTCAGGTCATGATCTCACTCACGGTTTGTGAGTTGGAGCCCCGCGTCAAGCTCCCTGTCAGCACAGAGCCTGCTTCCGATCTTCTGTCCCTCCCTCTCTCTGTGCCTCCCCCCACCGTTCTCTCTCTTAAAAACAAACAAGCATTTAAAAAAATTAAAAAAAAAAAAAAATAAAGTCACAGTGGTAAAATGGGGGTGTTATGGGCAGCATTGTGTCCCCCCAAAGTGACACGTTGAAGTCCTAACCTCCAGTTGCCTCAGAATGAGCCTGCATTTGGAGACAGTGTCTCTATCCAGGTGATTAAGATGAAATGAGATCATTAGGGAAGAGCCTAATCCGGTGTGACTGACGACCTTATAAGAAGAGATTGGGACACAAACGCACGGAGGAGACCTTGTGAAGACACACTGAAGATGGCCGTCCACAAGCCAAGGAGAGAGGCTCTCAGAAGAAACTAATCCCGCTGACACCTTGATCTCGGACTTCTGGCCTCCAGACTGTGAGGAAATAAATTCCCGTCGTTTAAACCACTCCGTGTGTGGCGCCCTGTCATAGCAGCCTTACCACTTCAAGGATGTGAGAGACAATGCAGGGGGGAAAGGGGAATTTCACTGTATTTGGAGGATTTCAAGCGTCATTGCAGCTGATAGATCGTAAGAAGGGTGGCCCCATAAATCTCAGCCCAGATGCTAATTTCACAGACTAGGTGGAAATCAGGTTGTATTTCTGTTGGCAAAACACCTGTAAAAGTGCACTTGCTCTTTAGCTTCCTGGTTTTAAGGCAGAACTGACATCTTGAACTGAGAAAATGCTGTGAAGGACCTATCTGGCCCTTCAAATAAATCTCTAGATTTTTGTTTGAGCCAATCAATCGGTTCTCCAAGGTGTCGGCTGGCAGCAGACATATCTGTCAATACAACAGTATCGCAGTCACCGGGCAGGTTGTGTTCGCAGCAGGAAGCATGGCTCAGCAGTTACTTATATTTGGAAAATGGATAACTCGGGATTATGTGTTTCAGGAGATGAGGTTAAAGTGGGGTCAAGGGCCAGGTTAATGCTAGTACCGTTTCCACTGGAGAAAGAGAGCGCGATGTATTGATTCCAGGGAAATGATATGTGTTTCTAGCCTTGCTCCCCAGCCCTGCTTCTCATTCGTCCAGGGACGTTCTTTGGCAGAGTCCTAACACCCTCCGCGTTCCGGATGCACCCCTGCCAATTGTTGCTGTAGGAAACGCTGAATCATGAGAGCATAGTTGGAGGAAAAATAAATATTCTGTATGGAACAGAAACACGTCCATGACTTAACTGGGCTCAGTTTTTTTCTCACCGGCTGCCAGCAGCCCTCGGCTAAGCCTTCCCCATTTTGTGCACTGACTCGGTCTAGTATCCCACAGGGAACTTTCTTACACTTCACTTACTCATTCTCAGCTGAACAGGCACAAATGTTAATGTAATTCTGTGCCCCTTAATCAAACACAAGTCCCCTCCTGGAACAGGGAAATCTACAACTTGAAGGAACACTGGTTAAAGATCATCTTATATCTTTGTTTAATATTCTTTTCTGTTGAATTCACCAAGTGCTGGCTTCTCATATCATGCGACACTGGAGCCGGGGAGGAAGTATCCCTTTCTAAATTGTTATTCCTGCTCTCTGTATTGCACCTCTTCTTCTTTCTTCCAAAAAGCCATTTTCCAAGTCAGTAAGCTTATATAAACCCCAAGTCTCCCAACTTTTTAAAAACTATTTTCAAGTCCCTTTTCTGGGATTTAATATCTCCTGTGATAACCCAAACTGGACACAGAATAGCACTATTGTTTTATATGTTATCTTAAATTTTCTATATTATTTTTTCTTTTAACCCCCAAGCATCCTATCGGGTTTTTAAATTGCTACTGCATACCAGACAGATATTTTCCCCAAGTTATAAGCCATGACTCTTAAATTATTTTACTATGAGTTCAGAGCCTATCAGAGATTATGAGAAGTTTAGGTTATTTTTCCCAAAGTGCATTATTTTACACTTAACCAAATTAAATTTCATCTGCTTTCACACAGCCCAATCCCCTAGTTTGCTTAGCTTTGCCTGAAGTGTCTCATAACAATCCTTAATTTTTTATTAAGCGTGCCAATTCAAAGCTTCCTACTTAACTCTCTGCTTTACAACTTTTGCCCTCTACTCTCTTCACACTTTTGGAAATGAGCGGGACTTAAAAGGCTCGGAATGAAGCACTATTTGGTAAGATTCTATGCTAAGTGGGTATGTGAAGAAAGGATCCCAACAAGTTCATGACAACGCTCTTGACGTGAGGCACCAGAGTCAAATTCCTCCTCAAGAAGCACCATCCTTCCTATGCTGAGAATAAGTGATCCTAAAATGTTTCTCATTTCATTTGGATATTATGTTAAAAACTCAGATAGGAGTCCTAGCTAATCTTCCCGGAGAGCCACCCTCTGTTCTTGCTTCCTGTGTAGCCTGTGATGACAGCAGGGGGGCCTGGCAAATTCCTGCCACACTGCTGTCCCTCTCTCCTCTCCTCTTCTTCATGGTGGCTTTTCTTTCAGTTGAATAGAGAGTAGAATCAGTTGGTTCACTCGATGCTTTTCTGTGGGTTGCTTCCTGGTTTCTTTTCTCAGAGAGCAAGAGAAAGAGATATATGTTGCATCTTGGTTCTAGTTCTTTGCTCCTAGCTGTCTCCAATCCTTTCCCCTACAGGGCCCAAAGAAAGGGTATTGGACCTAACAGAATAATATCCTCCCAATTTAAAAATTGCCATAAGCAATTGAATGTTGCCATACGGAAACAACCTAGGTGTCCATCAGTGAATGAATGGCTAAAGAAGATGTGATATATATACATATACACAATGGAAGCTTGTTTAGCTATAAGAAAGCAAGAAATCCTGTTGTTTTCAACAACTTGGATGGAACTTGAGGGCATTTTGCTAAGAGAAAGAAGTCAGACAAGGAAGGACAAATACTGCATGATATCACTTATATGTGGAATCTAAAAGAGCTGAGCTCAGAGAAACACAGTAGAGTGGTGGTAACCAGGGCCTGGCGGTAGGGGGTAAGGGGGTAGGGAAATGGTGACATATTGGCCCAAAGCAACACACTTCCAGTTATAAGATTAACAAGTTTTGTGCATCTAATGAACAACGTGGAGATTATAGGTTATAATACTGTATTATATACTTGAAGGTTGCTAAGAGAATAGATCTTAAATGTGCTCACCATAAAAAAGAAATGGTAATTATGTGACCAGATGGAGGCATTAGCTAATGCTATGGTGGTAATCATTTTGTAATATATAAATGTATCAAATCAACCAGGTGCATACCTTAAACTTATAATACTACATGTTGATTACAGTAAAGCTGGGATGTAAAAACAATGTGGTTGAGGCTACTAGTTGCCTATCAAGTATCAATTTTTTCTGGGGCGCCTGGGTGGCTTAGTCGGTTAAGTGTCCGACTTTCTCTTAGGTCATGATCTCTCGGTTCGTGGGTTTGAGCCCTGCTTCGGGCTCTGTGCTGACTGCCTGCTCAGAGCCTGGAGCCTGTTTCAATCTGTGACTCCCTCTCTCTCTGACCCTCCCCTGCTCACACTGTCTCTCTCTCTCTCCTAGAAATAAATAAAACATTAAAAAAATATACATATATTAAAAAAAAAAAGGATCAATTTTTTCCCATTTTTACCAAGGTTTACTGCTCTAATCTTCAACTTCTGTTGCAGATAAATGTGGCCAAGAAATGAAGGTTTGTCCTGTACAAGGTAAGTGGAAGTTTGGGTAGATCTTTTTGGGAATTTCCTTCAAAGAGGGCATGCTTTCTTCTGTTCCTGGAAGTTCTGCCTGGAACACTGATGTGATGGATGGTGCTCTAGAAGCTATTATACACCATGAGGGTCACAACTTAGGGAGGGCAGAACAGAGAGTTTGAAGAAGCCAGAGTTCTTGATGACTTTGTGGAGCTGCCAGATTAGGCCTGGAATGCATACTCCCATACTTCCTTTATGAGAAAAAAAAATAAACTATGATATTTAAGCCACTATTGCAGGGAAATCTAGTCTGTGTGGGAATTGCTGGTGGTCCAGCGTGACCAGATGCAGAGGGTGTGAAGGTGCAAATAGGGCAAGGCCTGGATGGGGTCTTAGAAACTGAGTCTGTAGGTTTTGGAATGTCATGGAAACATTTTTTATGTTAGCTGGTAAGTACTGGGGAGCCATCAAAGTTTTCTGACCAAAAAAGTGATATATGATCATTTTTTTAAAAAAAGTCTTGGAATACAGAAAATATTGGAGATCAGAGAGAGCAACAAGAAGGTTACTCCAAAGATATTTTACAAGCTCAACTAGGGCAGTGTTGGTGAGTTCAGAAAGGAGGGAAGCAATGCAAAAGGCATGGAAAGATCTGGATATGGAGGTTGAATCTGACTGAACATAAGTAACAGAGAAACTTGTGACACTATAAAGTAGATTTTGAATAAGTGAACTTGAGGTACCGGAGCAGTATTCTGAGTCTAGCTGACTGTAGGAATGTAGGTTTAGAACACAGGGCATTCAAATCTTGTTTGGAAGCTCAAGTGGAAAACTAATTATTCAAGCCTGCCCAACCAACAACTCCCCAAGGATGCTGGTCAAACAAATCTCTCTGAGGATGCTAGAAACAGGCAGGGAGCAGTGAGGGGTGAAGCAGCCATGCATCCAGGCTGTAGGAGTAGCTGAATCCACCTTAAGTGACCAACAGGGAGAGAAAATGTCCATATCGGAATGAAGTAGGGTGTTGGGTTGGGGCGCGGAAGGAAACCTAGAAGGCACTGATTCCAAGGTGAACACTGAACACGTAAATCAGCAGATGGAGAGAGTGATGAGTGGGAAGAAAAGGAAAGGCAGGTGGGTCTCTGGTGAACTTGCCATTTAGGTAGAGTGGGGAGGGCAGGGGGATGACAAAGACCTAGATTAAGGAGCAGGAAGAAGAGAAATGCCCTGGATGCCAAAAGCTGGAATTTTCAAGAAGGCAAATAACTTTCTTATGGAAACAGCATGGGGTGTTAGAGAGGGTCTGGGCTGTGGACTCAGTATAGCTTGGTGTGGGTCCCAGCCCCACTGTTTTGTGCCTTGGTGACGTCAGGAAGGTCAGGTGAATTCTGTAAATCTCAGTTTTGTCTATGTAAAATCAGGGAACTAAAAGTACTAACTTATTAGGGTGGGTTAAGAATTATAAAAAGCTTAGTAGGAAACCTGCCCTACAAATCAAACAAATCAGTGATGATAAAGAAAACCCTAAGAATATACTATTTCCCACCCCCGTTTAAAAATTGTTTTAATGGTTATTTTATTTTTGTGTGTGAGAGAGAGACAGAGCACTAGCGGGGGAGGAACAGAGAGAGGGAGGGAGACACAGAATTCAAAGCAGGCTCCAGGCTCTGAGCTGTCAGCACAGAGCCCGACATGGGGCTCGAACTCACAAACCGCAAGATCATGACCTGAGCCAAAGTTGGATGCTTAACCGACTGAGCCACCCAGGTGCCCCTTCCCACCCCCGTTTGAAAAATTTCTGGACTCTTTGTTGTTTTCTTCATGTGGAGATAAAACCATGTTTTTGCTGCTTTGAACAAATCAGTTCAAAACATTCATTCATTGAGCAGCTGCTAAGTCTCAGGCTCTGTGACAGGGGCCAAGCATGTCATTCTGTTTATGGAAATACAGAGAGCAGAATGAAAATATGACCACTGTCATCTATAGAGGGCTGAGACTCAAGTTCAGGTATGCTAAATCTAAAAGAGACGTAAGAGGCCATTGACTCCAATTACTCTCTTAAAAGCAAGCAAGTGGTATCTTCTACAAAGAACGTATTTTAAACAGTAGAGACACATGGTTTTGGGACAGAGATTTAAATAAATAAATAAAACTTAAAAAAAAAAAGAAGAAAGGAAAACACCTGGAGTGGACTCCTCCTAGTGGTGGCATCCTAAAAGCCTAAATATTACTTCCTGTTCAAGAGCCTTAGAGTTCTCTCATTCCCAAGTTGTCTAAACATGGGTCTCCAGTGTTCTGGAATCTATAGGCTACCCTAATAGTTTTTTTACACACACACATATATATATATATATATATTTATAAAACAAATTATATATAGTTATTTTATTAAATATATTAGTATATCATATACTAAACACACAATTATTAGTATGCTATATTATTACATATAATTATTGTATATGATTACATTATTAATATAAAATATTACATATGTAATATATATAAAATTTAGTTTAAATTCACCTGAATTGATCTTTAGTCCTTTCTACCAAAGAGCCTAACTTACACACTATCTTAGCCCAGAAATTCAGATCTTCAGCTCTGGAGGGTATTATACACATTCATCTACAATATGTTCATGAGTTGTTAGCAAGCATCTACAAGTGAGTAATCTGAATGTTCCGTCTATAGTGTCTATTGGTTGCGCACAACCCCAGAAGAATAGTACTATAGCTGTGCACTGAGAATACATTCCTTTTAATTAGAAGGAAAAGGAAAAAACAATAGTACTGTGAATCTTCACGACTCACCTTTTTAACATTAAGCAAAACTCCATGTCATTTACCTAAGGAACGGTCCTACTACATGTTTGTGCCTATGACCCCCTGGCCTTGTTATGATCCCAAAGTGATTTATAAATCATTATCAAAGAAAGATTACATCATACTTACTTCTTTTTAATGTAATGCATATTTTGAAAACTTAGAATATTCACGTTCGGGATTCCAGTTACTCTAAAGAATACGAGAATACCTTATTTCCTTAGAATGGCAGAGAACAGACAAAATCATCATATATCCTTGGCCAAAAAATGATGCTCTATGTGGGAAGGCTCTCCTTCTCTCTGGCTTGATGGGGAGCTCTAGGAGAGGCATATGCAGAATGGTGAGGAGGGAGGCCAATCACCTAGTCAGCTGGTTGGATCAGTAAAAATCAACCTATGTAACCAATGGGGTAGCTAGTATCCTCACACCCAAGCCGACTATGCACCCAAAGCCTGGGTGGCTCACTCACCTCCCTCTGTTCCTGGCCCTGCCGAAAATGTCTACACACAAGGCTTGAGGCATGCTGGTATTTCTAACCACTTCCATCTCCATCTGAACAGTTCCTTGTCCCTATAACGTGAACCCCTCTGACTTACTGAGATGGCCTCCAAACTTTGGCTTCCATTTGGTCTGAAAAGCCCTTTGAGTTTTCAAACTGACTTCCCATTGGAAGAATAGTAGCCTCTCTGCTCCCAGTTTTGTGGCCAAAAGGCAACTTGAGGGGGCACATCCGCATTCCATGCTGGAGGAGCACATTTATATTCGATTCTTGCTGCTGGCACTGCCAACAGTCTTTGCTCCTCTGTGGCCAACATTATTCCTGTCTTCACGCTGCTTAATAGACTGGGGTCAGGTGCCAAGAGGTTGCCTGCCCTGAAGGCTTCTTTTCTGAAGGAAGGTAGGAATTGGTGGCAATGACAACTCGAAACTCCCAAATAGCTGAAGTTTTCGGGGAAAAAATTATTCTGCCTCACCAATATAGTTATCTCTCTTAGAAAGCGACGGAAACTGAAGTTATATTGCTCTCTCCCCAGGGCTCAGAAAGGGCAGCCACACGAAGTTAGGTGAGAAGGCACAGTTGAAGCGATGGCAGATTTGCATCATACCTGTCAGGTATGTCAATAATCCAGCCTGAGATTCAGGAAAGCCTAAAAAACTGTCTAACTTGAAATTTCATTAATAATACTAAAAAAAGAAAAAAAAAGGCTAACCCAACGACAACTCTAACATAATGTTGAATTTCACAGACATTTTATGGAAGGAGAAAACAAGCAAGTAAATTTGGAAGCCCCTTAAAATGTAGACGTCTGGCTGTTGTTTTTAAAAACAAAAGTATAAGGATGTCAACTAAATTTGAATTCGATTGAGTGGGTCATGCTTTATGTGTCATGCATATTACACATGAAATGTTTTTGAATGCCTTTTAGTGAGTGTTAAGGGTGAAATTAGAATGGTTTAAAAATCAGAGGCAATTTCCTGTTAAATTGTCAAAGCTATTTTGTTATAGGAGCTTCTGGGGAATGTTTAAGGCACCACAGTTCTCGCATTCTCTTTCACAAGAAACGGAAAAAGTGGAGGAAATAGTCAGTCACATTTTCTAGTAAGGAATGGACTCCATTCTTTCCTCTGTAACACAGAGAGATTCTTGGCATCAGGTTGACAAACCTCCCTACAAAAGAGATGTAGTGTCTTGAAAGCTGCAAGCTGAAAATGAGCCTCCATCTTTTTAGCAGCAATGTTAACTGAGGTTTCAAGCTTGACCCCCTTACAACATGCTTAGTGTTGCTGTTGAGACATGAAAACACTTCTGGAGGATCCTAAATTTTACTCTAGGACGGGGTAGGCCCACAGGTGTGTTCCCACGCATGTATGTGCATAGAAATGCACCCACAAATTCAAACATCTTCTCTGTCTCTCCCAAGCAGATATTCCCACTTCACACGCCCACCTACCTACCCCCATCGTAAGTACTGCTGTATCTTCTGCACAGGTGTATCATAACGCCAGCATATGGTAGGGTAAGTTTTAAGGAGCACATGGAAACCTGTCTCTAAGGTTGGAAAGCTAGTTTCTCCTGGACAGGCAATTTGAGGTGAGATTTCACCAGATAATGGAAACGTGGGGGTTTTATTGCTTTGTTCTAGAATGCCTTTTCTATAATTTTTTTATAAACAAAGGATGAGATCCGTCTCTGACATTGAATCAGATTCGTTACGCATTATAATCTTTGGCTTACAGACATGATGGACTATTATGAGGCTTCAGGAACTGCTAATATCTGCTCGGGTTTTAGAAAGAGAAAACTCTTTGAAAAAAGAAGATATTTTATGCTTCATGTGCCCGACAAGGGTGTGTGGGGCCAATTTACAGCAGGGGCTTAATATATTTTTGATGAAAATTGCTGCAATGTGGCACACAGATTAAAGAGAAAACAGCTATTTTGTAATGACAGCGGTAGATTTTGAAATGCAGCCCAGCTGGTACAAAGATCCTACATGGATTTTAAGAGATGCTACACTCTTCCCAGGCTTTTCAGTGGCAGTTAAAAGTTCTCCAGGCAGGAGTACCCTATCAGAGTTTTCTGTGGGCATGAACACTATTGCTTCTCTAAAGGAATTGGCCCATCATAATGGAAAATCAAGTTATATGAATGTGTTAAACAAACAAACAGACCAACATGGATTTGGACCAGCCGCGATTTGGCTCACCCTTCCAAGAAACTACAGCAAACACCTAATATTAAATGATAAGCTGTAAAGCAGAGCCTACTTCTATCCTTCCATACTAGCAATTGTAAAAAGGTTACACTATATATGCTTTACAGTGATCACAAATGAAAAGAAAAAGATATTCACCAAAGCCAAGCGTAATGCCTGAGACACAGCAAGCATGAATGAACGAACAAACCAATGAATGAATGAACAGTGATTAGCACAAAGATTTGGTAGTTAGGTTTTCCAGGTCTTATTTTACACTTGAGCACTGGAGTTGGATTCAGAGAGCCTTAGGTAGATTATCTAATTTCCCTTAAACTCAATTTCCTCATCTGTAAAATGGGCCTGTAATCCACAGGGCTGTTGAGATGCCTTAAAAGTGATAATATCAAAGTGCTTGGCACAGTGCAGTTACTTCATAAGCGACTGCTTCTTGAAACTGCAGCTTTCAACTTGTCCTTATAAAAGAATAATATACATGTCATGTGAAACTTCATAGTTTTATAGTTTGCTTCAATTAAAGTTAGCATTATGTTAAACTAGTGAAAAGCAGAATAGATACATATGCACGTGGATATTTAACTAATTAGAGTCTGGCTAAGCAAGCGGTAGTCCTGGCCATCTGAGGTGATGAACAAGTCTGTAGGTTCATGCTGTGGGACGTGGTGTAGGGCACTGGGCTTGGGGGCAGGGGAGTGTGGTCAGAGGCCGAGGTTAGGATCACTTACAAGTTGACAATATCATGTGACACTGAAGAGATAGACCTAGAATGTGACAGGGGAAGACTGACGCAATTTCTTCAACAAGGGCGTGTAATAAAAAGGAGGTGAGATGATATACTGCTCCAGATTAAAAGAGACTTAATTCAAATACCGCATCCTTGGTGGAAATCCTCCCATTCTCGGCAGTGAAGGATTTTGGGCTGGTCAGTCCCCACATGGGGAGGCAGAGATCAAATTCAGGTGTAACTGGAGTTTGCTTTAAAAATACTTCAGCAAGAGGAGAAAAAAAAAAAAAAGAATAAATGAAATAAATGTGTCTCCCCTCTGAAAAAGAGACTTAAAGTAACACCTAAATGCAATCGGCAGACTTCATTTAGATGATAGTCAACCATAAAACCAATCATAAAGGCCATTTTGAGGTCATGTTGATCTAGACTAAGCACTTACTAATAACTTTAAGTGTGATAACAACACTGTATTTACATAAGAAAATATCCATATTTTAGACTTGAAAACATATATATACAATGCACTGGTGAAATAACCTGAAGTCTAGAACCTGCTTTAAAACACTTCAGTTTAAAAAAAAATGGGGAGGTAATCGATTAATCAAGGAGGTGTGGTAATACCTTGATAATTGAATTTCTAAAAAAATTTTTTTCTAAATGTTTTATTTCTGAGAGAGAGAGAGAGAGAAAGAGAGCAGGGGAGGGTCAGAGAGAGAGGGAGACACAGAGTCTGAAGCAGGCTCCAGGCTCTGAGCTAGCTGTGAGTACAGGGCCTGACACAGGGCTCAAACCCACGAACTGTGAGATCATAACCTGAGCTGAAGATGGACGCTTAACTGACTGAGCCACCCAGGCGCCCCTTGAATTTGGGTGGTATGTCTATAGGAGTTCATTCTACTAGTTCCTTATCGCTTATTTAGAATAAACATTTTCATAATGAAATAGGAACAAAGTAATTTATTCTTTCTGAGCCTTGGTGGCATATGAAATTGCCTTTTTTGTAGATCAAAAACAGTTGAAGGTCAGCAACTTGATATGGTTCAATCCAATCCAACCCAAAGACCCTCAGAGTGCCATTCACTTCTGACATTCTATCCATGGTCCAAGACAAAGTTCAACTTTGAACACTGCTCCACGTCCAAAGTTGTTGGACAGTACTCTACAAGGCTGGGCGTCGGACGTTAGATGGTTGGCCAGCCACCTTCAGTACCTGCTTCTCTTATAACTGGATTGCATTTGTTAGCACTGAAAGGCAATGGGCCCAACTACACCTGCGACGTAGCTTAGGATTTTCCTTATTTCTGTCGCATGAAAAGTAATTATCCATCTCTAAGAGCCTTTACATCTATCTTTAAAATGGGGGTTCCAATGCTACTTTCCTCACAAACTAGTTCAAGCTATATTGAATTTTAGAAAGGGTTTGGTTTTTATTTTTAAAATTTTTAAAATTATTTAGTTTTTTAAAAATTTTAAATGTTTTATTTATTTCTGAGAGAGAGAGAGAAATAGCATGAGCAGGGGAGGGTCAGAGAGAGAGGGAGACACAGAACCTGAAGCAGGCTCCAGGCTCTGAGCTGGCTGTCAGCACAGAGCCCGATGCGGGGCTCGAACCCACGAACCGTGAGATCATGGCTTAAGGTGAAGTCGGACGCTCAACCAACTGAGCCACCCAGATGCCCCCCAAAAACGGTTTGGTTCTTAAACTTTCTTTTGAACCACTCTAAAATATTAAATGCATGGTATGAAGTAGAAGTAAAACCCCCAAATTTCCTTTCCTTTTGTAGCCTACATCTTATTTATTGGAAAGTATGATGGAAAGATAAACACAAAAGCCAGAGCTGTTGCCTGCTTTGACTTTTTACGGTCAAGCCCATCAATCACTGGTCACGATGTGTTTTCCTGATGTGATTTAACCCCAGGATTCTCCCTAATACATGTACTGCGTGGCTCATAATTTATGAGATAAGACAAATCAGGGCCAATCCATTAAAATATGCTTCCACCAAGCATGGAAAGAAGAAGCCATAGTCCAGGTCTCACCTTCAAAATTAAAGAAAATAACAAAACTACTTTTGGTACTGTACTTTAAAATAGGAAAGATTATCTAATTTAACAAGGATGTATAAGCACTTCCTTTTAAATCCTGATCCTCCACCAGGACCATTTGTCACCTTCACCCATTAAATTTTATAATATTAAATATCTCATAAGTTCATCTCTTTATCTGAATTGGGTGGATTAATAACAGCTGAATCTGTTGGCCTATAAGTAATTAGTTTAGGCAGTTAAAGAATCCTAAACTTCCTTAGGTTTTGAGTTTCTTCCCAAAGCTTTCTTCTCTGTACCATGGTTAATAAGAGCATTCCAATCCCAGCCAGTCTTGCTGTAACCCCTGTTCACCCTAGGTTCAAAGACTGGGTGGAAACATTCAAAAAGTGTAAAGTGAATAGGTGACTAGGGCAATATTTTGTGAGTAAAGCACTACACAGAACTAAACGACCAACTTCTAAAGTGAATCACTTCTATGAGTTATAACCATCTCTCTTTGTTTGGGATCAACAGTCCTTCAAGTGTTTCTTGCAAGAAAAACATCCCGACACTATATATCAACCTAATGCTACAAATTGTCTAATGATAAAGGTGGCTGTTCCACTGCCAAGGTTGAAGCAACTGAACTCAGAAAATAACTAGACAAATGTTCATAGATAAAGTGTGCACGTGTGTGTGTGTGTGTGTGTGTGTGTGTGTGTGTGTGTTAAGAAAAAATAGATGGTTAATTTGAACCAGGACAGTGGGGATGACACTCAAAAATCCAAGGAAGGCATTAAACAAAACTCTTTCTGTCCTCATAAGACAGTACATATCAGGTTCATGTAAGGAAACTAGGAATGGAGCTTACAAACCAGAAGCAGAATGAGCCTGGGACAGAAAAGGAAAGGGGCGGGGGGGAAGGGGCTTGAGTTGAGTCCCATCTTTTCTCCTCAGGGTAAAGTGATATATGTCTTCTGTTCTGTAGAAATTAAAGACTGCACTTTGAATCAAGTGGTGTCTGGTACATCAAGTGAAAACAAAGCACAACTATAGCTGATTTCAATTGTGGTACTTTACGATTATGTTTTTCAGAGGAAGGACTCTCAGTCAGCCTGTGACTCATATTTAAACAGAAGCAAATGCACTTTAATATTTACCCTCTCAAATTTCAGAAGTAAAGGAAATAGGAGAAAAAAAGGAATAGAAGACCAAATACTTATCATATCAAGAAAAAAGTGCACATTTTTGTCTGAAACATAACTGCACTGCAAAAGACTATATTTATTCTTCCATCATACTAAATATATAAGCATATTATTATAGTATTAAGTCTATGACAAAAATTATTTTAATTTTGGAGAAGAGTAGTCAGGTTATTTTTTTTTTCAGAACTTAACCTCATACACTTTTTTTTTTAATGTTACATGCACCACCCAGAGTAAATATTCTTAAATGTTTTCCTGTGAAGGTTGATGAGTGCAATGACTTAGGAGTAGTTAGAATTGGAAGAAGGCCATTTCTATGTCTAGATTTGCCTAATGATTACCTGTCCCATCTTCTTGAGAAGTCAGAGTCACACAGAAGACTATGTGTGTGGTCTCAGCAAAGCAAACTTAAAAAGATGTTGCCTTCCTAGAATATAAGCTCCTGTGTATGGGGTTTTCTTGAACACCTGTATACTTAGTATTTAGATGATGAGAATAAATAAAGATGAAAAATAAAGCAAAATACATAACTCAATAAAAATGATAAAGTTTGTTTTAAAAGTTTTACAGATCAGAGAGGTTTAAATTAAAAATATTTTTAAAAATTTAATTTAATTTTATTTAAGAGAGAGAGAGAGAGCGAGCAAGTGAACAGGAAAGAGGGGTAGAGAAGAGACAAAGAAAATCTTAAGCAGGCTCCAAGCCTGATGTAGGGCTTGATCCCATGGTCTGGGGATCATGACCTGAGCGGAGATCAAGAGTTGGACGCTCAACCGATTGAGCCACCTAGGTGTCCTGAGAGGTTTAAATTTTTTAAAACTTGTTTATTTATTTTGAGAGAGAGAGAGAGAGGCAGAGGAGAGGGAGAGAGTGAGAGAGAGAGAGAGGCAGAGGAGAGGGAGAGAGTGAGAGAGAGAATCCCAAGTAGGCTTTGCAATAAGACTGCAGGGCTCAATCTCATGAACTGTGAGATCATGACCTGAGCTGAAATCAAGACTTGGACACTTAACAGACTGAGCCACCCAGGTGCCCCAGAGAGAGATTTTACGAAGAGGGGAAAAGACAGCTTCAGCTGCCATTTGGACCTCAAAACGAAGAAGGCCTTCTTCCCTGGAAGATTGCACATACAAGACAAAACAGAAAGAATCAGAAAGGCCTCTGATTTGTTTTCATTTGAAAGCTCCAAGTCAGCTTTAATTTTTGAAAGGAATGAAAGATAAATGAGTCAAAATACGGCAGACTAGTTTTACAAACAGCCATTTGCCCAAAATGAATAATAATTTTGGATGATGAGTTGTAAACAACACTGATTTCATTTATTTTGTAACCAGTAATCCTGTTGGGAAGAGACAGGGCTGGCAAATTGTTTGAGTTATCTGCCATATTTTGGGCCCTTATTCAGAGAGTTGGAGAAAATCCTGGCAGAGAGAAAAATGACATTTTGATGCTTCTAAAGAGCTATTTCCAGGTAGGCAGATTTTTGGGGATCTGGCCTGGGGCTTGGTGGACTTCAGATGTGGCTTGGCTGATGGATCAAGATGCAATCTGCTTAGTTCTTGGAAATAACTAGGTTTCAAAGGGGCACCTAAAAGCCCACTATGGGGTAGGACAGCTTCAATGGCAAAGGTGACCTTTAACACAGGGTTATGACCATCACCAGATCTCTTCCTGAGAAGGCATGTCCTTTCCCAAAGACAGGCATGGCTCCCAACGGAAGTTATCAGATAAAATATAGGGCACTCAGTTAAATCCGAATTTTAGATAAACCAGTTATACTAACACATTTACACACATATTAAAAATTTGTTGGTGTATCTGAAATTAAAATTTAACTCGGCTTTCTGTTTGCTTTTTAAACCTGGCAACCCTACTCCCAAGATAAGGTAACTCACCACAGGGGATGGTCCCACTGCGCTGCTGTTGTGGGGGACGAAGGCCTGAGGCAGGAGTGGGGGCAGGAGTGGGAGCGAGGAGGAGCGTACACCAGGGGCTCAGAAACCCAGGGCTTTTTTTTCTCACCCAAAGGAAGGCCACAGTAGGTGTGTCTTAGTGAAGATGGAAACACCAAGCATGGATTTTAGATTGAGGTCAGCATCCAAGGGAGGCCCAGATGTAAGGGAGCAGGAACCAGGTGTGTGTGTACACACGGAGCACACATGTCTGTTCATGTTCTGCTTCTCTGGAAATTCCAGGCAGCAACGATGCATAGCATCAGGAGCAGAGCAAGTAACTAAAGGGAGAAAGTTGTTTAATGAGAAGAAAAGATGTTAAGCGGGAGTAGAGTCTTGTCAAGAGTTAATTCTCAAGTATAAGGTAGGTGGTAGCAAGTCTAGGCCCTCCAGTTGCCCAAGAGACCTGGACAGAAGGTGCCCAGATGGACAGACAGACTGCCCCTTCAGGATGAGGTTGGGTGTGTGGTTGAGGGTGTTGTGGTTTACTTCTAAACACGAATGCTCTCTTTCGCTATACGGTTTTGATCCTAGGGCTCAGTTCAGCATCAGGGCACTTCCCAAACTCTCTAGCTCTGCTGGGATCCAGATGGTCCTGGATGGGGTAGGTAGAGTGCAGGATGGAGAGAAGGAAGATGTCCTGTAACTGGGGACATCTGGAATGGGCTGGCTGGTTTTGAAGCGGACTAGAATCTCCTACTGGAAGATAGTATACATCTTATGTGTATCTCCCCTGTAAATGCCTGGCACAGCTGGGTAGGTGTCTGTCGCTGTGTTCCTTTCTCTCTCTCCTTGATTCTCTCTCTCTCCTATCCAAAGGTTTCTGTTGAGTTTTTTTCAGTGTATTTCCATGAACAACTCACTACTTTTTGCTTTCTTCTATGCCTGTCTTCCTTCATTGCCTTGGTTTTGCTTACTTGCCTTATTGTTTTTTCTTTTGTTTTTATTTTTCATTCTCTGGATACTTCTCTTTATTTCCCTCTATCCAATACAGCGAAATAATACAAATTGCAAAAGGAATCCACAATCATTATATTCTCTTAAAAAAATCAAACTGAGTATAATTGTTTGCTCTTGGAACAGACTTTTCCGGGTGAGGCTACCTTGCAGCCTCCAAGGGAGGGATCTCAGAGGACGGGGGTCAAGTCCTGGCCATGTTGATGGTCAAGTGTGGGCCTCTGGCCACTCCTTTCATTGGTTTTAAAAAGAAGGATGAATATTTCTTCTTAATAGGACTGTTGAGAAGATTAAATGAAATGTACATCTACACATCAAATATGATGTTGTAAACTGCTTTGGAAACCGAGCAGCACTTTCCAAATGTAAGTATTATTACCCAAATGACAAAAAATGTCTTTTGCTCAACTGCACTCTATAGCAAATAGTGCTCAATGAAAGTATGTTACAACGTTTAGAAATTATAAAACTACCCCTCTTCATACATGTTTCCCTCTCAAACACCCAGATTTGTGGTTCTTCCAAGATGCTTTCAACTCCCATGAAGTTTGTGGACCAATATAAAAGGCAGTGCTGCCAGATACAAGCTTAAAAAAAGTTTTTTTTTAAAAACCACAGTTTACCATAATCTTTCAAATGTTATAACTTACCACCTTCGGGAAAAAATAAAAATTTTTATAAAGCAAAACAAAACAAAAACAGAACCTCTATTATGAAGTTCTAAGAGTTACATGTTCTTTTTCCTAGGCATCACATCATAAAGGGCATTTCCATCAGCAGGCGTTGGGGAGATTTGGAAGTTAATGACCATGTTTGCTATCAGAGCAGTGGAGAGGTCACTTAGCACGGGGGGCTGGCCCTGGCACAGGCTGAGGTGTTAGGTGGATACAAGGTGGCAGATGAAAGGTGCTAATGCTGCCACATGCCTCCACTGTGCCTCCCTTACTGCGAGTCCCCCAGAACCATGAGAAAAATAGTAACTAACACTCCCCAGCACTTTATAGTTTATAAAGTACTTAGGAACGTATATACCTATACACATCGTTTCATTAAAACTCTATATGAGATAGGTTTTACTCCTGCAACTCAATGTCACAGAAGAGGAAACTGAGGCCAGAGTTGAATGGCTCGTCCAGGGGTCACAAAACTAGAGGGTCTAGAGCCAAATCTCAACTTGGGGCCTTGGCTCCCGATTCCATACTAGTTCCAGCACGCCCAGTTCCCATGAACCAGGCACACTGGGTGTACAGGGATATGACAGAATCTTCATACATGTGTGCAGAGAGGTGTTGCAGAAGAAGCTGAAGATCAGGAGGCCCAACTTCATGCTGTGGCCATGCCCAAGGACATGTCTCCTCAAGAACCTGGGACTTTTATTTATTTTTTAAAATCTTATCTGATCAGAGACAGGCTTAGGGTAGGCCAGTCATTCTCAACTTTTTCTTAGGGTCTTAGACAATTGGCAAACACATAAAATTCAGCCACAGACTTTCCCCTCAGAAAAATGCACACATGAAAACACACACACACAAACACAATCTCAATAACAACTTGAGGGCATTCATGGATCCCAGTAAGATTAGATGACATTGGGGGCACATTCCTGGCTCAGTCAGCAGAGCCTATGACTCTTAATATTGGGGTCGTAAGTTTGAGCCCCATGTTAGATACAGAGATTACTTTAAAAAAGAGTCTAGGGGCACCTGGGTGGCTCAGTTGGTTAAGCATCCAACTTCAGCTCAGGTCATGATCTCATGGTTTGTGAGTTTGTGCCCTGCATCAGGCTCTGTGCTGACAGCTCGGAGCCTGGAGCCTGTTTTGGATTCTGTGTCTCCCTCTCTCTGTTCCTCCCCCGCTCACACTCTGTCTTTCTCTCTCAAAAATAAAATAAACATTAAAAAAATTTTTAAAAAGTCTAAATGACTTTGGCTAGTTGCTTTTTAAGGTCTGTTTATGCTCTAAATTCTGTAATACATTCTCTTTCTATATTAGTTTATATATGCATATAGTCTTATTTGCATGTGTAAATTTAAGTATTACTAAACAAAAATATTCATTTTTATATTGGAAAATGTGGTTTTGGAAGTAGTAAGAAAAGTTTTGCTGAGGTAAAGCCTGAGACACGACTTAGGAGAGAAGTGTGACTTAGAAGTAGGGAAAAATGTAATTAGAACACTGCTGTTTAGTAATGACAAATAGCAATGTGTTCAAAAATAAACTTATCATAGGCATGAAGCTCATTTATTTCTCACTTACTCATTGACTAAGAGTGGTATGTTATTAGGGACACCACTGATGGTAATACATAAACAGCAGCTGGACATTTCTTGTCTGAGAAATAATACCTTAAAATGGGTTAATTTAATCCAATTAGTTTTCAGATGGAAATTATTTAATTACTAATGACTTCTAGCTTGTCAGGTTCTGTTGGGCTTTCTCATAGGCTAACCTCAATTTAGCTAATCAGGACCCTCCTTTTAAAAATGCCACTTTGCGATGATTTCAGAAACAGAAATAATTAAACACTTAAGTTACCCAGAAATAACCTTAATAAGAAATGAATAGGAACTATATGAAGAAAATTAGAGAATCATAAAAGAAGACTTGAATGAATGGAGATAAATTTCATATTCCTGAATGGAAAGACTATATACTGTATAGAAGTAAAATCTTCCCAAATTATTCTATAGATTTAGTGTAATTCAAATCAACATTCCAGAGGGATTAATTTATGAATTTAATGAAATATTTTTATAGTCATTCTGGAAAAATAAACTAGAAGGAAGAGCCAACGCAGCTAAAGATGAACAATGTGAACCATTAAAACTTACTTGAAAGCCAGAGTAATTTAAAATTGTGCTATTGAGGTGAGAACTGATGGGTTAATGGAAGAGAAGTGATAGTCCAAGAAGAGATCTTAAGAATTCATTGTATGTTAAAAATAGGGGGAGAGAAAGGATTATTAAATAAATAGACCAGAGTTGAGAGAAAAATTTAAAGGCAGATTTACAACACATAAATTTACCGAAATACATTTTCTGAAAACCATATAATTAACTGTAAAAAAATGAACTCTAAAAACATTTAAAAGGTCAATATTTAATGATTTTCACATAAAGTCTTTCTAAGTATAAAATAACTAGAAGTTATAGAGGAAGAGGTTAACAGTTTTCATTACATAAAAATGTTAAAATTGCCCACAAAGACCCTTAAAAATTAAGAGGCAGCTTAAAAACTGGGATAAAATAGTCACAAAAAAATGAAAATTTTAATATGTAGATTTTTCAAAAGAAGAACTATCCCATTCTAAAAATGGGGAACAGGTATGAATAGAAGACAATTTTTGAATGAAAAACACAATTTAGCCAGTAATTCTCAACAAAGATGTTCAATCTTACTAATGATCATACAATGAAAAGTAAAATAGCAAAATATATTTTTTTCACTAATATTGTTAAATTTTTTTATATTCATAATTCTTAAAGTTGGAAAGGGTATGGAGAGAGAGCTTACCCAATGGTAGGTATAAATTGATAAAATCTTTCTTTTTGCTTATTTTTAAAAAATTTGTGATTCATCACTTACCTACAACACCCAGCGCTCATCACAAGGGCCTCCTTGGTACCCATCATCCATCTAGTCCATCTCCAACCCACTTTCCTCCATCAACCCATAGTTTGCTCTCTACTATTAAGAGTCTCTCATGGTTTATTTCCCTCTCTTCTTTTTTACTCCTGCCTTCCCATATGTTCATCTGGTTTGTTTCTTAAATTCTACATATGAGTGAAATCATACGGTATTTGTCTTTTTCTCACTGACTTATTTCACTTAGTATAATACATGCTAGCTCCATCCATGTCCTTGTCAATGGCAAGATTTCATTCTTTTTTGATGGCTGAATAATATTCCATTGTATACATAACACATCTTCTTTATCCATTCATCAGTTGACACACCTTTGGATTCTTTCTATCATTTGGCTACTGTTGATAGTGCTGCTCTAAACACTGGGGTGCAAGTACCCCTTTGAATCTGTATTTTTGTATGCTTTGGGTAAATACCTAAGAGTATAATTACTGGATTGTAGGGTAGTTCTATTTTTAGTTTCTTGAGGAACCTCTATACTGTTTTCCAGAGTGGCTGCTCTTTTTTCTTTTTTAAAAGAATTTATTTTTAAGTAATCTCTACATCTAACATGGGGCTTTAACTCACAACCCCAAGATCAAGAGTCACATGTTCTACCAGCTGAGCCAGCCAGGCGGCCCAATAAAAATCTTTCTGAAAGCCAATTATACAACCCCTGTCAAGTTTTAGAGAATTGTTAATAACTTCCAACCCAGAAATCCCTCTTCTACATATCTATAACAGTAATCAGAAATTCCACTGAAGATTTGTTTACAAGGATGTACATAAACAAAAAAGGTAAACAACTAAAATGTTCAACAATCGGGGATAGATTAAATTTTAAATAATTTATGCTTTAGTCATACCAGGGGAAATTATGCAGGCATTAAAAATCATGTTTTATAAATAATGTTTAATGACAAAGAAAAAAATTCTCAATAAAATGATAAGGGAAAAAAGTAAAATACAAAACCAAATGCTGCATGATTTAATGCTGTATATATCAAAGCCTTATATGAGTCTCAAGTGCATAGAAGTGACTAGAATGAATCGCTTCAAATGTGAAGAAATCATCTTGGAAGGTACAATAATGCATGATTTAAAAAACGTGTTTATTTTTAAAACATTTCTGAGATAAGCATATTTTTTGCATTATAATATAATGTAAAAAGTAATTTGATAAAATTCACCACAATAATTTAGAGAGAGAATATATTCTCAACGGCAAATGAAACAAGATCTCTCATTACCTGGCTTCCATACCTGTTTCCGTTTTCTCTATGACCCTAAACAAGTCACTTAACTCTAAGCTTCAGTTTCTTCAGCTTAAAAATAGCAACTGACATGACCTGCCATATGGGAAATGGCTTTGCAAAGTGTAAAGTATCATATAAATATAGGCTATTATCATAATTTGTGTGTGTGTATGTGTGTGTGTGTGTGTGTGTGACTGAATTTAGAACTGCAACCTAAACAGATCTTGTAAATTAAAGCAAAAGTTTACCAACCCATATCTGTAGAAGCCTCGATCCTGGAAATTTTTAAATATCTGTACTTGTTTCATCATACACAGGAGCCATCTTGGGTCCTGTGTACAAACACAAGCTGATATGTAATCACTGGCTTGGTGGCCAAAAGAGGAATGACTAGTTACTTCTAGGGTTATGGGTGAAGTAGGTAAGAGAAAGATCCAACATAAGATGGGCTGAGCTCAGACTCCACAGGATGCCTCAAATGGGCATACAGGTGCCCAAACACCCTGAGCCTCTACAGCAGAAGTCACTTGGTGGAATGCATATAGTTTTATGTCCAGTGTACAACGGGTGGAACACCGCTCTTTGCTGACACTTCACTCTCCTTTTGAAGTTAGACAGTTGGGGTCAAATAAATTGCAAAATAAATAAAGAAGGTTGATTTCACTATTCGCTTGACAAAGGTGAAATGGGCTCTGGTCATGTGGGTGTACAGCATGTAAATGGCACATTCCAAGTGTGGTATTTTTTTCTTATCCAACAAAACAAATGACTGAATTCTAGCTTAGCAGGCTCCATGTTTGTGGGAACAGACGGCTCTGACTCAAGTTAGGGCTAGTGGACAGTCAGGACTGAAGGGTGGCATTGGGGAACACACACCTTTCCACTCATGTCCAGCTTTTCCTTTCCCTCACTTTCTCTTCTCTGTCCCTGGTCATATAGTGTGGAGGATAGTTATAACACAGCGCAGAGGATAGTTAGGGTGTGTGGAGAGGGAGAAGGCATTCATCTGTCACAGGAGCTCTGCAATTTTCCTGGCTTTTTGAGCTCTGCTCATAACACAGTACTGAACTCTCCTCATCCATCATTCATTCATCCATCTATCCATTCATGTATTCATTCATCCATCCGTTCATTCTTCAAACAGCTATGTGTGCCTACAGGACCTCCCCCTCCCAATCTCTGGTGGCCTCAATATTTTCAATGAACATACATCAGGGTACAAGTGAAGGGTGTATATCACCGGCCTGTGGCCAACCGCTGCAGGCACCACACCACTTCTAAGCCCTGTTATTTGATTATCACCATCTTTATTGGCCACAGAGGGGAAGGGATATTATAGCTTTGTGGCTTTTGAGAGTTCGGTCCTTAGTGAACTGCCAAGCCTCAGCAGCAGCTCCCAGATCACAGTGTGGGGGATTTTTATGACCACATCTCAGTTCTCACCAGAAAAGGCAAAGAGGAAGCAGGTGACACATCGTAGAATACACAGGAATGGATAAGCCTAACAAAGCCAAATCGTAACCACCCCCCTCTTACCTTTGTGTTTGCTCCCTCCCACTTTTCCTGTGAACCCTCCCAGGATCCCCTCCCAAACTGCACTCCAGAAGAATTTAAATTGGCTCAAGCTCAAGGAGAAGGAAACCTAAAACTGACTGTTCATTATATTCCGTGCCACACTTTTTTTTTTTTAAAAAAATATGGTTCACTGAGCCCACCCTGGTGTGAGGAACTCCTGAGAAGAGGGGCTGTACATGTGGGTGCATGTACAGGTGTATGGGACAAGTTAGACACCATGGCACAGTATGAGTGTGTGTGCGTGTGTGTGTGTGTGTGTGTGTGAGAGAGAGAGAGAGAGAGAGAGAGACAGAGGAAGGGAGGGAGGGAGGGAGGGAGAGAGAGACAGAGACAGAGACTGTCGGTGTGTGATTCTGCCCCCTCTCAACTGCGGAGCCTGAGAGGCACTCCTCTCTCAGAGCAATTACTACAAATGATTTATGTGGCCAGTCAAGAGGGCCTGCCAGGGTTCTTATTTCATCTCCAGAAAAAGGAACTCTGCTGGAATGTTATCAGGGAGGTTGGGATTAAACTGACAGCTGCCTTTTGTTTTCCCTGTGAAAGAGCTTCTCCTTTGGACTGTGGCATTTGGTTTCTACCCAGAGAGCCAGAACTCGATGTAGGCAAAGACCAACTAGAGAAGGGCCACAAAGGAAAGAAAACATTTTTAAACGGGAGAGGTTTCTTTCTTTTCCCCTCTGTATTTATCCCAAGAGGATGTGTTCCTAGTTGCTGATTTTAGAAGGCAGCATGGCTCAGGCGAGATTAGAATATTGTTTCTTTTTTTCACTGTACAGAAGCAACCACAACACAGAACCTCTCCCCTCTGTTATCAGTGCTCATTTAGCGGGAGAGAGGAAAACAAAGGTGCCTTCCAATTTACGTTGTTAAATGTGACCCTGGTCCCTGTCCTCTGTTAGACTGGGTGCAGTGGCACACGTTAGGTCACAGGGCATAGGGTGTGAAACAAGGCAGAGCACAAAGCACTCCATCGTACGTGCAGACAGGAAAATTCTATGGACATAAAAACACAGAAACCATATGTGTTCTCACCCTCTGACACCCCAACTCTAATAGACCATTGCAGTTTTCATAAATCCTCAGTTGTGGCTTGGCTGGCCACAACCCTCCCCTCACATTACCTTCCCCACCTCTCGGCCCAACCTGGTTTATAAGGGCTTCACACAGCTTTGCTTTGTGTGGAGGGAGCAAATGGGCAGTCAGTCACTGGGGTTGATTAAAGCACACACACACACACACACACACACACACACACACACACACACACACTGATGGTCCAATGACTGCATAATAAAGCTTTGTAGATAAATAATAGTAAATACAAATTAAAGAAGCTCTCAAGAGATCAAGGGAAGAGTGTGGTAAAAAGAGGTTGATGGGTGGGATAGCTATAAAGGCAAGGAATATAAAGGAAGATTAAGGATTAAAATAAAATACATGGACTGTAAAATCATCTTTATAGTCACGTTCTCTGTGTCTTATATTCAGACATTCTTACACTGACTACATTTTTCGACTTGTGATTCCCAAATCTCATTTTTTACTAATGCTTGGCCAATTGGTGTTGTATAATGCTCAAAACAAACTTAATTTTTATCAAGTAATATACATCTGTGTTCTTCACAGTATATTCTGACACTATGGTGTGTTCAGAAATCAGACCAATATTAGGCATCACTGAGAAGGGAACCAACATTTATGAAGGGCATTATTATTTGTCTGGTATGGTGCTATGTGTCTTATAAACATTTTCTCCATTTCTCATTGAAACTCTATGGGGTGGGTATCTTTAGTCTCACTTTACAAATACAGTTATAGAGGCTAAGTGAGATTAAATAACTAGCTTAAGGATGTACACCCAGTGTGGCAGACTCTGTTAGCTGTCTGGTGAATATTCCTAGTCCTTTCTTCATTAGAATTCTGATTGAATTTGAGGAGGGATTTCCCAGCCTCCCTTGCAGCTTGAGGTAGGCATATAACACAGTTCTGGCCAATGAGATGCATGCTGGGAATTTGTGATTGGCTTTCCTTGTCCTCCCTCCCCCCCCCTTCCTCCCTACCCCCAGCCCTGAAGGGCAGATGTTAGGCTAGTGGGAGAGACACTATCTTATGACCTTGAGATAAGAACTATGAGGATAAAAGCCACAGATGATGGAAAAAAGGAGACAGAGGTGGGACATATCTGATACTGTAGATCAGTTGCATTTCCTCTCACTTGCCTATCTCTGAGGAAATGAGATGAGGAAAATGAAACAATTTTAATTAATCTAATGCTGCTTTTATATAGACAACTGACATCCTACTAAGGGGTAGAGCTAGAATTAAAAACTAAATCAAATATACTTAAGAGCCTTGGTCATAATATGATACAATAATATACTATCATATTATGATATATTGTGTTTTCCAAGTGCCAGCAGTCTAGAAAAGCCTTAGACAAAGGGATGAGTGTGGTGTAATTTCTTCAGCTCATACTGAGACTCACAGCTTCGATAGTTCTAGTTTCCTATCCTGATGTGGAGTTTGGGGTTGGATCTCAGTCCAAAATCCAGAGAACTGGTTGGTTCTGATCTTCGGTGAGTTTTAGACTACTTATGGGTAAACCAAGAGAATCTGCCTTATATTACCTGGGATAGCTCTAGATCACACTGCATTTCTTAAGGGTATTCTGATGCTGACCCACATCATTATGGTGGCCCCAAGTGGAAGTATTTCAAGATGAGGGACTTGCCAAGTAACCCAGACAGTTTTATTTTGATGCAGAGAGAAACTGTGTATCCTTCAGAAACAAAAAGTTTGGTTCACAAATTGCAGTTAAGCATGGCAGACTGAATACGTTTATTTCTGCTCCTCTTCTACCTTACCTCCTTACACTCCACAAAAATGATAAAAGAGATTCCTTTAAAGAAAAACAACAACAACAACAAAGCTCTACATAGAGAGAATAGGAAAGTAGCCAAAAGCAGATATGAGATGTCAACATAATTTTGGAAACTGGAAAGCAGATGAATGAGTGGGAACTAATTTAGCAGAGCAGAAAAAGCTGAAATCTGAACTTTCAATGAGGGAAAAGCCAAAGAGAAAGAAGCCAATGTATGTTAAGAACCTTAAAAGCTCAGGGATGTATAACTTTGTGTGGCAGACACTATTGGAGGCACCAGATATCTCTGATGACATGGTGTAGATGGGGCTAAAACACAGGAGTGTTGGTTGAAAGTCTGTGTAAAAAGGGTCAGACCCTGAGACCCTTCTTCCGTGCTTGGCCATGCAACTATCTTTCCTCCATTCTGAAAGGGCTGGTGGTTTTCTTTTTCAAGAAGTGGAAGCAGAGGGATGTGGCATATGGACATAAAGCACAGCTGAATGTGGGGGTGCTATACTGGGAACAGGGGAATTAAGTGGAAATCTACAAGTCAATGGTGAGATAACCTTACTCCATTCCAAAGCCTTCCTCCACTTAGCTTCAAGATTACCAGCAGCCAGTCTTATGTCTCCTAAACAGAAGGTCAGTAGATTCCTCGCTAGGGAAATTAACCAGTCTATGCGAAATGACTAATCGATTTTGGATGGCCCATGGCTGAGTTCCAGGCCAATCACTACTACTTGAAAGTCCTCACATATAAATACAAGACTCCCAGTTACACTGTTCATATCTTCCTCTTAACAGTGAATGTATAGGTATGAGGAAAGCCTCTAACACAAAATGCAGAGTCCAAACAAACAAATAGAAAAGGGAAAACAGAAAATAAAGGTAACAGGCACTTAAAAAAAAAATCCTTAATAGAAAAACATTAATTGAGCCCATAAATTATGAATGGGATGGTATAAAATATTTTAAAAGCAAACATAAAACTTTTGTAAATTAAAAAATGTGGTAGTAGAAATAATATCAAACTCAAGGGTAGTAAGGTAAGGTTAAGAAATCTTTAGAACAGTAGAACAAAAACCAAAGAGATGGAAAATAGAAGAGAAAAAGAGAAGAAAAATGGGGATCAGTCTAGAAGGTACCATGTCTAAATAATACAAGTTCCAGAAAAATGGCAGCTAAAACAGAGTGGAGGAAATTATCAATGAAATCATACAAGAAAATTTCCCACAACTGAAGGACATGAACTTCCATATTGAAAAGGCCTAGAGGATTCCCTGAACAATGAATACAAAAGGGACCACACTAAGATATAGTACTGTGAAATTTCAGAAAGCTGAGGATTTAAGAAAGATTCTCCAAGTTTCTAAAGGGTGGGGATGAGAATAGCAATGGACATTTTGGCAGCAACCCTGGAAGCCAGAAGAATATGCATTCAGTACTCAAAATTCCTCCTGAGAGTTATTTATAGCTGAGGATGCTATATCCAGTCAGATATGAGAGAAGAAGAAAGCTATTTCCATACACGCAAGTCCTCCAAAATTTACCTATCGTGTAAATCCATGAGTTCTCAGGCAGTTGGTAGAGGATACATTCCGCTAACACCAGGACCAACTCAAGCTGGAGAAGACTTGGCTTCCGTGAACAGGGAACCTGACCTACGAGTGGGGTGGAAAGGGGGTTCAGCATGTCAGCTCTGCAGCTGTCTTAGCACCAACCCAGGTGGGAGGAGACAGATGCGGAACTCCAGGAGGAATAACCCCGTGAAGAAATGGACTGATGGCCTGATGTCTGCAAATGCACCGAGAGGAGATTTACACTGCTGATGAGGCTTCTGTGAATGACTTAAGGACCGGAACTTAAAAAATTAAGCAAACAAACAAAGCAATACAATCAATAACTGCAGGAAAAGCAAAAGATGTGCAAGATATAAATGTAATCAAAGCCTACCATTTGGCTCAGCTGTGAACATCTATCTACCCTCACTCACTCACTCGCGCACACACACACACACACACACACACACACACACAAACTGATTTCACCAAGAGTTGTGATATAACAGTAATTTGGAACATGGAGGATGAGGAAGCATGTTTGAGAGCCAGGAGGGGTAAGTGAGCTAAGTCTGTATTTCCTCTAAAAAATTTTTAAGTGTTTATTTTTGAGAGAGAGAGAGAGAGAGAGAGAGGAAGAGGGCGAGAGAGAGTATGAGAGGGGGAGAGGCAGAGAGAGACAGAGGGAGACACAGAATCTGAAGCAGGCTCCAGGCTCTGAGCTGTCAGCACAGAGCCTGATGTGGGGCTTGAACCCACAAACTGTGGGATCATGACCTGAGCCGAAGTCGATGCTTAACCAACCGAGCCACCCAGGTGCCCCTAAATCCATATTTTCCATGGTAAGGAATCGACAGGTAATATATACAACATGATGATCTTGAGATAACTGTACAAACATGTTATTTAAAAGTACCAAGGTTCATACCAGGAGAAACAGCAAAAAACTATCATAAAGTTTTATGGAACAGAAATCAGGAAAGGAAGAGATGTAGGGCAGAATTTCTTTACAGAACTATGGCCACCAAATTTTCAAACAATATTACCTGGATGAAGCTAATGACTGAAGAACAAAAGAGCCGACTAGTTATTGCTGAAGGTGACTTCGTGTGTCTAATTCTTTGAGACTTTGGAAGCCATCCTGGGTTGAGGAGGGGCTGGCTCCTGTCCCAGGAGGTGCAATGCTAATAGTACCGTGCCTAGCTTCCCCGAGTCCTGATTTGTGGCTGTTGTTTAGATATGCCCAGATTGCAACGAATTGTCATTCAGGTAATTTTTGATCTAGCTTCGATAGCTCAAAGGTGGGTGTTGCAACACTCTGAGATTTGGCAGGCCATAGTAATAATGTAGTTTCTGGGAGCTCACAGAGTTGCTGGGAGTTTTGTGAGGACCTTCTGGGATCCCTCCTGCATCTGGGCTCTGTGACCCTCCATTGTACTATTGCCCAAATGATCCAGCAGCTGGCTTTCCTTCCCACATCTAGTCCAGGAGGTAGGGCTGAAAGTGAGGAGGGGACACAGGTGCTGGAAGACAAAGGGAAAACGTCTACAGAGAGTTTTAGATGCAATTTCCAGAAGTGAAAGAGTACCATTAAGGTTTAGAGTCTAATGAGGCACCGTAAGATAAGGCAAGGAGAAGTTACTGCTTGTAAAATATGATAACTGGGAAAGAGGAGGAGGGTGGGGGAGGGGAAGGGAAAGGAGGAGAGGGAGGGGAAGGGGAAGAAGGAAAAGAAGAAAGATTACATGAGAGTCAAAACCTAACTCTCATGAAAGAGACTAAAATTCTGGCTATGTGCAAGACAGACTGGAAAGCTAGAAAGCTCTACTTTTGAATGACAGACAAAGAGGTCTGTTCCGTAACTTAGTGTTCACTTAGGTGTCCACAAAATGGATGGCTTATAAATTCAGAAATAAGGGAAGGTAAAATCCTGAGGTGTACTGGGCATATTAACAGGAAACTCTTTTGAGGACTTAATTGTTTTTGTTAAAACAGGAAATAAGACCTGTTGAATAATAATAGCCAACATGTATTGAGAGTTTACAATGTGCTAGACACTACTTTATAATATTAACTTATTTAATTCTCGAAACAATTCTGTGAGCTTTATACTTCTGATGTATGGATGAGAGGTAAAGGTCTCCATTTTACAGAAGGGGAATTAAAACACAAGAAGACTAAGTAGCCCAAGATTATGGGCAATAAGTGGCAGAGTGGCATTCCAAAAACCCAGACTCTTAATTTATATCTATTTCTATAAAGTTAATATAATTACCAGCATGTGGCGGCCTCGGTAGGAACAGATATTTTGCATTAGTGGTGCATTTTTCACAGGTAATATTCGGTTTGGCATATTGCTTTATATGGATTCCCGCTCAGGCTTCCAGAATTCTACCGGGATCAAGTTAAAAGTTTCAGTTCAAAACTCAACTTTTCTCTGAAGATGAGTTTCAGAAATCAGGTCAGGACTTCCTTCCTTGCCTACAATTCATCTTAGACCTCAGGAGATAAACGGCATCTTTAGCAGTAACAGAGCAACAATAAGGATGACGACGAGCATAATAAATAATACTTACAACGTCTGAACCCTTGTGCCACTAGAAAAAAAAATACTCATTGTATCTAATGGTAGAAATATCACATCTGTGCATATATTCACCTCAGCCCCAGTATAATTCTTTTAAGACTGCCAAACTCTGAGACCTAGAAATGGTGAGTCACTCAGGAGGGGAGAAAGGGTGGGTGGGGGGAACAAAGATAAAAATAGAGATGTTGATTGCATTGTTACTAATTCAGTTTAGCTCCAACAGCCCCAGCCTGGTGAGTCAACAGCAGTGACAAGGACACACAAGGGAGAAAGAAGCATGATGTTCTGTGGGGCTGAGCAGAGGGGATGGGGACGGCCACATCGGGAACTTCATGCCAAAACAAGACCAACAGCACTGAGACTGTGGCGGGAGTTCAAAAACAAACAAGTGGAAAGTGCCCAGGGATAAAATGGGCTCAAATCGATGAGCGGCAGTGCCACTGACCCTCCGGTAAAAGCTGCCTTTTGTAAAAATCCCCTGATTGTGGGGGATGGGGCCTGCTTTGGAGGCCAACTTGCTCTGTTCAAACAGAGTATTGTTTTCTCTGGGGTATAAGGCTTACTGTGATTCCAGACTTGTCGCCATGGCAGCGGTGCGGGAGGGAGGGAGGAAAGGAGGAACAGATGGGGGTCACCGAGGTCCTAATTCTCATGCAAGGACCCCCCTCGCTCTCCCTGCTCCCCTCCAGGAGTCCCGCACTGAGCTACATCTTCTCTCACTACCCCAGTGACGTCAACCCAATTCAATTCCATGGATCTTTTTGAGCGCCTACTGTGTGTAGGTCTTTCACTTCTAATTAATATCAGCTTCTATTAAAATACCCTACCTCTGCTTGGTTATGGAAAACTAAAAAAGGAAAAAGACCTAGTTTCCTACTCTCAAAGTTTATCTTTTCCTATTCCCAAACGTAAATAGGTTAAAGATATATAGCCTTATGTATGTAATATAATGAATGAATGTATATGGATTGATTGTCAACCCCTCATGTTAACCTTTTATTACAATTACAACCTTATATTACAAGGATGCAGTCCGTTCGCATCCCTAGAGTTACTGTGGTAGTCTTCCTCTAGTTTCTTGCCTGCGTATAACACTGCTAGGTCAATCTTCCCAAAGCATACCTCTGGCACCATGCTGCCCTGCCTGCCTTCAATGGTAAGCCTAAATCAGCTTGGAATTCAAGATCTGCCATAGCTGGTCCCATCCCACCTACTAATCTTCCTTCAAATGTTTCCGTGTTCTTGGGAGGGTGTATTAGGTAGAATGAATGAATGGATGAATGAATGAATCCATTTATAAAGAATAAGACAGGCAAACAAACATCAAAAAACTCATTCCTGTCTCCAACTTTTGGCTCATGCAGTTACCTGACCTTCCCCTCAAGAGTTATTTTTTTCTCTGGCTTTCATCCATCCAATTTCTATGAAGGTCTAGTTAGTTTTCAAAGGGTTCTCAAATTTAAGATGATCCAAGTGAAATACCTGATCTCTACGCTCTGTATCTCAGTGACCAGAACCACCACCATCAATCAACAAGTTTCACATTCCAGAAACCCAGGCTCCATCCGGACTCATCTTTCTCCCTTGGTCCCAATTTCAAAATACAGTCAAAGCCCTTTCACTGTTACCTCCTCAAGGAACCTCCACTCCACTCATCTCCCTTTGTTCCTGTATGCCACCACTCCATTCCACCAGTTTTCAAACTAGAGGACTGAAATCTACTTACTCTATCAGTTCTCCATGCTGCGGTCTGAGGGATATTTTCAAAATGCAACTGTGATCATATCGCACACCTACTTAAACTCTTCAGCAGCTTTCAACGGCTTTTAGGACAGTGCGCAGAATCCTCACCACGGGCACTGGAGCAATCTGACACAGGCATCTCTCCCAGCCTCCAGCTGCCCCGCCATCCTCTCTCTGGGGCCTTCTAGAAGCTCTGCTTGTTCACCCGGCAAGCTCACCATCTTCTTCCCAGCCTTGGCGCCTCACTACACTATTCCTTCTGGCTGGAATGCTCTGCCCCAGGTGCTCATTTGCTGATGCAGTGGTTCTCAAACTTTAGGATCCATCACAGTCACCTGGAGGGATGGTTAAACCCCAAATGCTCGGCCTTGCTCCCAGAGTTTTTGATTCAGTGGGTCTGGGGTGGGGCCTAATTAGTTGCCATTCTAACAAGCAAGTCTCCAGGTGATGCTGATACTGCTGGTCCTGGAACTACACTTCCAGAATCCCTGTCCTATTGGTTTTCTAGATCTTTGAGAAGTCTTCCTTGCCTGCTCCTCCACCTTCACTAGCCTATACATGTTTAGGGCCATCTATACATTTCCTTCACCACACTGGCCCTCATCCTGTAATTATGTATCTGTATGATTATCTCACTAATGTCTGTCTCTGTGTTAGATTCCTGTCCATGAGGTTAGGGCCCATCTCTGTTTGTCAGCATTTTGTCCCCAGCTTCTACTGAGTACCTGGCACATAGTATATGCTCAATAAATATTTGCTAAATGTGGATTAATTCCTTATATAATGTTTGCTCTAGTTAACTGAGGGTATATCACTGCTCCTTCCTGTGATGGTTAATTTTATATGTCAACTGGACGGAGCTTAGGGATGCTCAGACACCTGGTAAAACGTTGTTTCTGGGTGTGCCTGGAAGGGTGTTTCTAGAAGAGATTAATATTTGAAATAGCAGATTGAGTAAAGAAGATGCCTCTCAGCAAGTCAGGTGCATCATCCAGTCTACTGAGGGCCTGAATAAAACAAAAAGGTGCAGGCAGGGTCAGTTTGCTCTGCTTGAGCTGGGACATCCATGTCTCTTGCCCTTGGACTTTGGCATTTCTAGTTCTCAGGCCTTGAACTCAGACTGGGACCTAGATAATCAGCCCCTTGATTCCAGGCCTTCAGACTAGGACTGAATTACACCACCAGTTTTCCTGATGCTCCAGCTTGTAGATGGCAGACTGTGGGGCTTCTTGTCTTCCATAATCATGTGAGCCCATTTCTATAATAAATCTCCTCTGATGTATATGTATATATATCTTATTGGTTCTTTTCTCTAGAGAATCCTAATATGATTCCTATATATGACTGCTTTACTTATAAGAAGCCCATCTCACTTAAGAGTTGATATATTCTAGAGCTTTCCTAGAATAAGAAAATCACCAAATACTGTTGAATACCAATGATAATTGGAGAAAATGTGTCAGCACCTGATAAATTCTTTACAAAAGATACTAGCACCTCTTGTGAGGCCTACCTTCCTCGTGATTCAATTAAGCAGATGCCCAGCTGTCCTGCATGAATGATGGCAATCACCAGTGACCAGGGCCTCCTTGAGGCTAAGAGAGAGAAGCCCTGCAAAGAAGGTGTCTGTGAGGCCTCCCTCGGTTTCCTGGTTAAGAGGCTCCTCCAAGTCCTGGCTTCCTATTGCTAAAATGTAGATATAATAATAGTACTTAAACCTCATAAGGTTATTGGGATGATCAAATGGGCTATTATAGGGAAATAACTTAGTGCAATGCCTAGAATGTAGCAAATACTCAAAAATATTATCCATCATTATAGGTTGCCATTATGATAGCCTTCATAATCTGGGTCTTTTAGGACCAATATAATTTAAAATATTCTGCCCCAAGGTCATATTTCTTGACATTTTTTTGGTCAGGAAAACATGGTTACACATGGGATCTCTATCAAACATATTAATATTTATATAGTATCTTGTATTTGAATAAATTCAGCAAACATGTATTAAGTGACTACTGCACACGGTCATTTGGTTTGGCATCAGACACAGGTACAGGTGAGTAACAATCTTATGGGGGAGAGAAACATAAATAACCAGCTAAAATGCAGGGCAGAATGAAATAAACATTATGAAGGCACCTATAATAATCTACAGGTATGGCAAGGAAGGTCAGATCATTTCTGACTGAGGTGGTATCTGATTCGACCTGGAAAGTAGAGAGTGATCTTGAGGAGTAGAGAAGCAGAGTGTTTCAGGCCATTCCAGGCCTCGGTAACGTAATTGGCTGAGGCTCTGACTCCCTGAAGTGCATGGCTCACTCAGAGGAAAGAGAAAAGAACAGTGTGCCTGCAGAGATGAGGAGCGTCGTGAGAGGGAGAGGAAGCTGGAAAGGCATTTGGGGTCAGATTATATATAATCTTGAATGTAATGCTAAGAAGTTAGCATTTTGTTCCATAGGTAACCTGGTTCCAACTGTATCCTTTATATGAAGCTGCCTCAGTATTTTATCATTTTTTTCCTCAGGTTTGGCTTAGGGAGGACGGGCATGATGCCTGCCTGCAGTGATCTGATTGGCTGTATTTGCAAGACTAGCCGTTCACTTGCCTCTACTTCTTTTAGGGTATTTTCTTCCACTTGGGCTATGTTGCCAACAAGTAAGTGGTCACAGGTGGTTATGACTATTTTCTAAACACCCAAATGTTCTCAGGGATATGATTAATTATGAAAGTAGATCAGTGTAAATATCTAGATATAATTAGGAAGTTTCCTTACATATTCTTGACTCAGATTTCTCTCCACTATAACCCTACTAAGGTCTGAAGAGTTTCTTCAACTGATTCTGAGTGTTGAGTTTTTATACTTTATGTCAAAATTAGGGGACACGCAGAGTCCTCACCTTCAGCTTTCTACGTGTTGAACAACCTGCTCATTTTCTTCTGCTCTGACTCCTCTAGTAAGACAGTATTGTGATAACTTGGACTTTCTCACTTGGGCAATGGTGCTGTGCCCAACTTTCTCCCTCTCTTTCATCTCATGTATAATGAAGAAATGACCTTCTTTCCATCCATATGACTGCCACAAGAGAGTTAGGTGGATATGACACATGCCTTCAAGTCAGCAGTGCAAATCCTGGACATGCCATTTTTTTTGTCAAGAAAATGTCTGCAGCCCCTTGACCAACTTATTTGAAGATCCTGGCAATGGAGTGCTTGCTGCACAAATGGCACAGAGACCTCTGCTTTGCTTTGAAAGACTGCTATTGAAGGAACATGAAACTGCAGAAATATTGGCTTATATCAGACTATAACTTCACGTTAAATGTGTTTTAAAGAAAAGAAGAAAATTGAAGAGACACGTGAAGTAGTTTCAAGACTGATGCTGAGCTACCCGATCACTCATTTCACTGGAACTTAGTCTGATGAGAGAGAATATCTCTTTCACTGTCACAATTTTCTCTAGGTTATTTCTGAAAATCTTTATTCTGCTTTTAGTGATAGGAGGAAAAAAAAAAACCCAAACCAACCTTATTCTCCATTTCACTAAACCGAAAATCCAATCTGAAGTTGTTTACATTCTCAATCTTCTTAAAATATTGTAGTCCCATGAGTTTTACATTCTACATATTTTCACTTATTAGATCCTGGACATTGGACATTCCCCATGTTCTTTAACACTCTTCTAAAATACTTTAACAGCTCTGAGATACTCTTTCAGTTGAGTGTACCATAATTTGTTTAACCAGTTCTTTTGGTAATACAATTATTTTTTTCCAATTTTTACCACTATAAATAATGCTGCTATAATAACGCTAAATAATATATTTTTAATATATATACACTTTTATATAATAAAATTTTTATTTAAAAACAAAATTTTTTTTATAGAGAGAGCTCTTTGCTTGAGCTTAGGGAAGGTTTGGCTCAGGGAAGACAGGCATGATGTTTATAGTGATTTGACTGGCTATATATTAAAAAGTATATATACATGTATATACACATACATAGCATATAATTTTTTAAAAGTCTCATCACGGATCGTGTTGTTAAGATTTCCTTAGGGGCATCTGGGTGGCTCAGTCAGTTGAGTGTCTCACTTCGGCTCAAGTCATGGTCTCACTGCTTGGGAGTCCGAGCCCCGTGTCGGGCTCTGTGCTGACAGCTCAGAGCCTGGAGCCTGCTTCAGATTCTGTCTCTGTCTCTCTGCCCCTCCCCTGCTCATGCTCTGTCTCTCTCTCTCAAAAACAAATACAAAAAAGCTTCTTTAAGTAGAATTGCTGGGCCAGGGGATAGGAGTCCCTTTGAGGACTTCTCTACACACACTGCTAAATTGTCCTATGCTTTTTTCCTATGTGTGAAATGTTTGGTGACACTGCTTGAAGGTTCCAATGAGAAAACCCATTATCAAATTGACTGGAAGCAGCAATTTCTGTTATCAGAGTAAATCTATTGTTATCATTATCAGAATGGATTATTTTGTTTGCCCGAATGGAGCTGATCACTGAGTTTCATTTTAAGTTAATTAGGTGAACTATCAATTGCAAAGGTTGTGAAACACGTGTATTAGAAAACAAGCTAATGTAAGGAAAGCACACCCTGCTGCTACCGCATGCCACCCAGGACAATAGCAGAGGCTGAGAGCAGGACAGTTAGGGAACTTGGCCTAGCTGTCAGAACATGCCGTTTCTGAGTTCAAAGCCTGACTCTGCACCCTGGTAGCTGGATGACTGTGAGGTAGGCTCACTTTTCTCCTCTCTGTCATGCGGTTAATAGTACATCAATTCAAAGATGTGTGAGGATTGAGTGAGTTGTAGCATCTAGGAAGTACTTATGTTTTAAAAGTATTAATTCCAAGCTCACAACTGCCTATGGAACTTCAATATTTGGAGAGTAGATGAAACCAGAAATAAACCATCTAATTGGGACCAGAAGTTTCTAAACTTCACACCACCCTTTTTGTTGGTTAGGCAACTGGAAGTCAAAATGATGATGATAATCATCATCATTATCATCACCATCATGGCAGTAAACAAGGCAGTAGGGGCCTTAGAGACAAGGGCTCCGGGAGACAAGTGCCTCCCACTCTGTGTTTGGTGCTGACTTTCTGGTGTGCGTTCTGGGCCTCAGGCCTCCGGCCAACCCCACTCTGCCTCTTTGGAAAACAGGTTTGTGGGAGGAAGAATCAAGCCTCATGCTTTTGAGTCCCAGGAGTCCACTCATTGGCCCTAGACTGATAGGCAGGGCATTTCAGCCAGGGTAGATGTTCTCCACACTTAAGCACAGCATCTGCTCCGTCAGAAACTGGGATCTGAATCCATTCCTTCCTTTTGCTGATCACAAACAAAAAAGGAGGCAGCTGCCGAAGTACACATAGACATCAGGGTTTGAGCAGGGCGGCTGCCTGCACTGGGGAGTTACGGGCCCACCTCAGTGGTCTGCTCCACATCTAAACCCTAATCAGGCAGGAAGCTGGGAATCCTAATTCTAGTCTTAGTGAAGGAGTGGGGAAGAATAATCAGAACTCTTTCTGCTTTGCTCTTCAACCAAATCGATGTCATCATCATCTTGAGAGTGATGCAGGAAGCACAGCCTTGACTCTGAGGAACAGAAGAAATGCTTGTCTATTATTTCTCCCCAAAGTACTCTAAAATCAGGCAGGGGCGTGGGTGTGCCTTGATCCTTCCTATTTAGCTGCAGGTGTGGAACACATGCAGGGATGAGAAAACAGTTTTAAAGTGAATAAAATGGACCAAACGGATGGGAGACTTGGGCATTTTGTACTTTTATCTTTGGGGTGTCACTGGGTGTTAAGAAACTCATAGTGTTGGCTTACTCCTTCTTAGAACATCAATAAATGATTCTTCATCATCCAGCTCAGCTCCATTTTAACACGTGTACCTTGTGATTATATGAATATGGTCAGTGTCAGAAAAAGGTAAGTTTCACAATGCAGGTTGTGGGGTGAACCACTGGCAATGGCCGGAAAGGAACACAGAACTCTAGCTGGGGATCCTGAACTGAAATGGTACTGCTGAGGCTAGCCCCCCACCCCAAGGGACGATTTTCACCATCCCTCGCCTACCTTCCAACTTTGTCCTTTTTCACAGACACACGCACAGAGCACCACTGACCGTGGCAGCCAGGGCTGGTGCGTAATGGACTGTGGCTGCTGCTGCCTGTGTCATACCTCTTGAGGGTCTGTGTGTGGGTGTTGACCTTCCCTGTCCTTCGTGTTTGTGTGTGGGGGCTCTGCTCAGGTGGGAGGCAATAGTATAGGAGTGGGATTTAAGGCATCAGTAGCTCATAAACCCATTGCCCAAGATCTTCACTTTATCTTCTGTAAAATTCATTAATCAAACAGGCCATTAGCCTGAGATGCTTCTAATACCTTGACAGCCTAGTATGCAAAAAAACCCAAAAACCAAAAAACAAAAACTAAGTCTGTAAATGCCTTCTGAAGAAAACAAAACCTAAGGACAACCAATCAGAAACAGCCAACTGGGCTTTTCCAAGTAAGACAAATAAGTTAGAGCCAATCAAATAATTTCCTTGCTTGGCCTCTGCCTTTTCTCTATGCTAAGTCCTTCCCTTTAGTTCCTGTCTGTGCAGCACTCCTAACCATCTCTGGTTTGGCACTGCCCCACGTGAATTGATTTTTTGCTCAAATAAACTCTTAAAAATTTTAGTATGCCTCAGTTTATCTTTTTACACCTTCTTCACCCTACTCTATTTTTTCTTTTTTTCCCACAGCATTTACAACTAACACACCATATAATTACACTTATTTATTTTGTTTAATGTCTATTAGAACAGAACATAAGCTGCTCAAGGGCAGGGATCATTATCTTTTTTGTACATGGATATTTTAGGCACTTAGAACAACAGTGGCTGGCACACAACAGGTACTCAATAAATATGTGTTTAATAAATGAATGCTTATTAGCTATTCTAATTTAGTTTCTAGTTAAGCAGTTAGTTAAGTCCAGGGACCAAGACCCATTCATCTACTTGAAATATTTACCCCCACCTCCTCACCCCTCAGGCTCAAAGCTGCTCGCGGCATCCACAAAGCAGTTAGCTGTGACACTGCCAAACAATCACTGTCACTTGGTAAAATTGAGGAGGAAGTAAAATATTTACTGAAGCAGAAACTCTGGGGGGCAGTAGCCTGGGTTGTTTTCACTTAACTAATGATACCCATGGACACCCCACACCCACTTTGGTATTTATTTCAGAAGCAAAACAAGCAAGTGTATGATTTTGATCTGGGATTCAAGAATATCCAAGGTTTTTGTTCCACCTACAAATTGCTTATAGTGCCACTAACTAAAATGAGAAAAGATCCTTGCGTAAATGGCTTTCCATCCTCAGAATGCCTCATACATTTATTCCTAGTACATGTTAAAGAATGGTCTTGAAAGTATGCAAGAGAAGAGAACAAAAAATAAAATTATACTGAAGCTGGCATGTCTCAGCTTCTCCCAGTTGCTGAAAGGTAGATGTAGGGCAAATATATAATTTTTTTTCCCCAAACCAGGACAAGTGGCATTAACTGGGACTTCTTGGGCAGATTATACATATGGTTGTCTTAGATATAATCAGCTTCTATCACATTCGAAGACGGGGGAAGGGCTAGCAAAGATTAGTGCATCTGAAATGTCAAAAGTTCTGTGGTTTGCATTCCTACTTGGTTTGAATTCAAGGGTCACAGATGTTGATCAAAATATTCATATTGCCAATTTACGCTAATTTCACTAGTTTGTAAGTATCAGGCACGACTGTTCAATAAATGACCTAGCAAATTAATCTATTTCCCCCCATTAGTTTCTGACTCTTTAGCGTGACAATATCAGATACCCTGTTCAAGCAAAGGCCATTCAAGCTGTGTAGCTGACGCGTTCTGATTCCTCCTCAGAGACGCATCTGTCTACTTACCACCAGCCACCACCCCCCACCCCGGTGCACAGCCCCCCTCCTCGCCCTGATTTTTCAGTTCTTGCAGTACAATCAGAATAAGTGAAAGAGGACCCTGATTTTCCGGAGGGATCAGGCAGTCTGAAAAGGTAAGGATGTCTTCAACATCATTAGCAGTTCATCTTCTCAAACCTCAGGGCAGCCTCTAGGCAGCCCCTCCTGCGACACCCTCCTCCCCTCCCCTCTGCCATTCCTCTCTTTTGGTGTCGGCTTATCAAATTAATGAAGCCTATCTAGACGGGAGGAAGTTGGGGCAGAAGACTGGCTTAAAAGTGATTCAATGCAAGCTCTCCTTCCCTTTAAAAAAGAAGTATAAATAATGGGGGGGGGGCAGAATTTCTTTCTCTTAGGATGGGAAGAGGAAAGGGAAATGGTGTTGAGGGTAGGGAGTGGGGTTGCTCCTAGATTGTCTCCCAGTTCCCTGAAGGAGGAGATGTCTATTTACTTTCCCTGACTGAACATTTGCATGTTAAAAAGGCGCTGTTCCTTTGTGGGCAGGATTTACCAGGGACGCATTTTCTACTTGACAGAGCAGAGTGGTGGGTTAGGGCTCCAGGTAAAAGACGAAGCGACGTCCTATGACTTTCTCTCTCACCTTTTGGTAAGACAGTGTTCTCCTTCACACACAGCCTCAGCGGGGCAAGGGTGAGATTTCTGTGACACTGTGTGGAGTGTGGCAGGGGGCAGGAGACAGATCTCACCCTCTGGCCGTGGGCTGTGAGGCTCCTAAGCGCAAGGCAGCGTCATTAGAGCCTCCCCGTTCCCCGGATCCAGAAAGGCAATTTTCAGCACGAGGTACAAAACACATCAACATCTCTCATCACGTCACTGACCTAAATATAGACAGTGACTTCAAGGGGAAAGAAGTTGCACATTCTTTTATACCTGCAGACGCTGCAGAGCTCTTCAAACAAGCACTGGCTGTGAGGAACAATAGATAACCAGTCAGATGTGAAGGGAGAAGAGAGGAGAGAAGGGTGTTCTAGAATGATTGCCATGATAAGGCCATTACGGTTTCTCAGCCTAACATCAATCCTCATTTGTAACCTGGGGCCCGGATATGGCCCTGGGAATTGTTTTGTGTCCCGTGAGAGCTTTTCCATGGGGAGCCCTGGGGGAGAAGGGCGGGGGGGGGGGCATGTACCCTGTGTCTTCCTGGCTAAGCCAGACTGGTCTCTTCATTGGGCAGGCAGGTCTCTGGTTCAAAGAAAGGGGCCACTTGACTGAGAAGCCATTTCCTTCCCATCTCAGAAGAGAGTATTGCTGGTCTCTTTGTTCTTGAGCAGCGGTCCCTGGCCTGGCAGCCACTTTTAGCCATCCCCCAATCCCAGCCTGCAACTTTTGCATCCTGACTCAATACTTTCTCCCACGTCATTTTAGGCAAAACTTACAGCCAACTGGGAAGCTGACGTGGGTTAGCTTACTTGTTAGCGCCATGAGGGGTGTCTAGAAGGATTACTTTTCCCTCATAGTATGAACTCCCACTTGGGTAGAGTCTTTTATTGCTAAGTTCATAAGAGTGCTTACCTTTTTATTAACTTGGGAATTATTCACCTGCTGGGTAAGCAGAAGGACCACATTAGAATCTTTTATGAACATGAATCCCATAACTAGGGACCTTGAGAAAGATATCTGAACAAAACGTTAAGTATGGAGAGAACCGGTGTTGTCAGCAATTAGGACACGATTGTGGGTAATCCATGGCTGAGAAGTCACATGTCTCTCACACATTTCTATTCTCTTCCTGTTCACTCAGACGACTATCTGCATAAGAACAGCCTGTGCAGAGGCTTCCCTAACATAAATGCCTGCTGTTAGGGAACCGGCAAGCACTTCAGGCTTAAGCTGTCCACAACTCCAGTATTTAGGTTGAAACACAAACTCACGTTCTTTTGTGTTCGCAAAGCGGCCACAAAAGCGGCCATCACCTTGTTTCTTCAGAGAACACATAGGCGACTATTGCAGGAACATAGTAGAGCACCACAAAAAGAGCCCTACCCTTTGGAAAAAAATTCTAGAAAATAACAGAAAAAACACATCTTATTCCAGACAATAAAAGGAAGCTAAAGACATCACTACAAATGAAATTACATGAAAACAGTGAAAGAATTCCAGTGAGAGCTGAGGACAAAAAGATAGCAAACCAGAAGTTCTAGTTGAAAACAACAACGAAGAAAAGGTTTTGGCTAAAGCAGATCTGTTTGCGCCCAAGATTAGTACAATCTCTGATTATCAGTACAATATCAACATCTCCATGGCTTCCCTGTCACAGTGAATCCCGTGGTGCTCACTGCTCTTTTAAAAAGTGAGGCTGAATCAGAGCATGGAAGACAGAATGCTACACGTCCTCAGAATGAAAGACACCTGAAGGTTGACAGAAAAAAATGGCTCTGGATTTCGAATACCAGTTTTAGGTTACCAAAACCAGAACAGGAATCTACTGTGTTTATGATTTGTAAAAAGAGAGAGAGAGAGACAGAGACAGAGAGACAGAGATTCTCAGCAATGGCCTTCTTCAACAAAGACTGACTGCTGATAGTTATGTTTTTAAAAAACTGGGGTAAAGTTTCTTGGAGATCCTGACATAGCAATAGGGAAGTCTTTCCAGAAAGTCTGCTTTCACTGGGTTTCTGCTTCCGTACACAGTCCCTTGGAAATCCGCTCTCTGAGATAGGTGCATGCAATTAAAAATTACCAGGGACTAGAGGGCAAAAACATAGACAATAATTTGGTCAAGAAGAAATATGCCCAGAGTCATTTTTGTTCCCAATCCAATATCTTTGTTAATTAAGCATTTTCCAACCTATGCTGAGAATACTAATAGTAATCTAATACTATACTACTCATTGCTAATAAAACATATTTATGAAATGGAAATATAATGTGCCTATTTCCAAAATGTGGTTATAAATGACTTACTCTAAGCCACAATTTAAAATGGTTTGAGAAATGAGTCTTTAATAAAGAATTGATGAGGATGATGACTGCTGGTAATAATTCTATTTGGTGAGATTATGTGGTTTGCTATGGCAATTTGAGCTGAGGTGATTGCCTCAAAAATTACTGCAAGTAACTAATATAGGGAAATTTAATTGATGATAAATACAGTGGTGGTATGTCAACTCTTGAAAAAGTGAGCATGTAATTGAAGAATCCGGCATCGTCTTGCCTGCTGATTATATTCAGTCATTACAGTGCCATCAGGATGTTATTTGTCTGACATCTCTGCACATAGTAGGCATTTAAAAAGTGAGTGAATAGGCACCTGTAATTATTCCTCCATGTGGGTTCCTATATGCAATTATAGTTAATCATAAGCCCATTAGCACTTAGAAAAAAACAATTATAATATGGCTTAGGATGGAGCCATAATGGTATTTGTAAGAGTCAGTTAAGTAGTAGGTGTTCAGCATGCTCAGAAAGCTTTGACGCTGGGATGCTAGGATCTGCCTGAGCTTTTTAAAAGGGGGAGAAAAACAGACCAACAAACCATTGCAGCAATGGTATTACTACACTAATAGGTCAGGGTGTCTTGACTTGAGCCACGTATTTGACATAACCTCTTTCACTGTTCTTTTGAAAAAAGACAGCTAAGTGTACCAGAAGACCTGTCGAGCTATAATCTTACTAGATACTAAGCACTGTTCTAGACAGTGAAACAGCAGAAAAAGCAAAACCTTGACTATCAAGGAGCTGAAAGTCTAGGGAGGCCAAACAAGTGAACAACCAGTTAGATGCTACATAATACATGACACATATTGCAGTGACAGTGTGGACTGGGTGCTCCAAGGAGATGAAGGTTGAAATTGGTCAGAGAAGGCTCTGCACACAAGGCAAGTCTCTTTTCTTTAAGTGTATTTGAATGGCTGATGAATTATTCTATTTATAATCTAAAACTAAAGCAAAACAAAAATACGCAAGGAGTGTTGGCTTTAAAGGCTGGTTGAAATTGGGGTGGAAATTCTCGAACGTGCCCCCACCCTCATGGTCCTGACAGAGGTGATTTTTTTTTCCTGTTTGTTTTGCTTTCCCCAGAAATATTTTTATTTTTGCTTTTACTCTTCTTGACTCTGCCCATTTGCTCACACATCTTTTCTTTTTTCTTTTCCTTTCTTATCCCTCCATTTTAGTGAGATATAATTGACATACAGCACTGTATAAGATTAAGTAAGATGTACAGCATAACAATTTGTATTGTGAGATGATCACCAAGTAACCACGTAAGTTTCGTTAACATCCGTCATCTCACATAGGTATTAAAAAAGAAAAAGAAAAAAAAAGTTTTTTCACTTGTGATGAGGACTCTTAGCATCTATTCTCTCTCTCTTTTTTTAAATGTTTTATTTATTTCTGAAAGAGAGAGAGAGAGAAAGAGAGAGACAGCGTGAGCAGGGAAGGGTCAGAGAGAGAGGGAGACACAGAATCTGAAGCAGCCTCCAGGCTCTGAGCTAGCTGTCAGCACAGAGCCTGATGTGGGGCTCGAACCCACGAACCGTGAGATCATGACCTGTGCCAAAGTCGGATGCTCAACCGACTGAGCCACCCGGGCGCCCCAGCATTTATTCTCTTAATAACTGAAATTGACCGTACGACAGTGTTAGCTACTGTCATCATGTTGTGTGTCACATCCTGAACACTTACTTATCTTATAACTGGAAGTTTTACCTTGTGACCACCTTCCTCCAATTCCTCCTCCCAACCCCCCACCCCTGGTCCCCGCCCCACCCCACCTTTGTAACCACAAACATAAGAGGTGATGTTTGCATTAAGCCTTAAAGGGCAAAAAGAAGTTTATGAGTCAGATAAAGTGTGGCCAGAGCCTTCCAGGCAGAGAAATAGCCTGTTTGAAGACATGAAGAAGCATTGTATTTGGAGAACTGGTGTGGCAGGTCCCAGAGGATGCATGAGGGAAGGAAAGGAGAGTAGCCTGTGAAGGTGGACAGAGGGCAGATGAGGAGGTTGGATGACATAGCAAGGGGGGCTGGATTCTACTTGGTAGTGATGGATAACTCCTGAAGGAATTGTGCTCTCCATTTGTATGAGTGACCTGTATCCTGCCGTAGTAAGAAGGAAGAATGACAATTGCAAGAAAAAAAAAATCTTGGCAGGCCAGGAAAGAGGAGTATTAATACTTGAATATACGGATTCACAAATATAACTGCTCTTGTACTGTGCTGGGAAAATCTTGTTTAAGTGCGGTTCATATTAAAAGATTTGAGGTGTCTAATTGACGCAAGCACTTTTTTAAGCTGCAGGCAAGTTGCAATAATTTTTACTAAACTCTGCATTGGTCAAATGACATTTGGGATCTTATATACAGACCTGGGAATTTTATTTTTAAAAATATATCAGTTATCACCAGCATGTCTGAAAGAGGACCACCTTTGTAACAAAGGGTCTGATAATCATGCGAATACAAGGAATAATGAGAGGAATTGGGAATGGCCAAAGTGGAAAAGAGAAGGTAGAGAAATATGAAAACTTTTGTTAATTCCTTAAAGATTGCAAGAAGGAGTAGATTTACCCTGTAACATGACATCAGAACATGGTGGAGGTTTACATGGAGACTGATTTTATCTGAATGCAAGGAAGGATTTTCAAATCAGTCCCTATCAAAAAAATGAAAATGGATGACAAATAAGAACTTGACAGTCATCCTGACAAAGAATTTTGGAGGAGATTCTTGCACTTAGCAAGAGCTTGAGCCAGATGACCTTGACAATCCTTTCTACCCAGAGATCAGTACATCCTGGCTATATGAGATGTCTGTAATTTCAAAATAAACAATGATCCCATATAATTTATATCTCTGAAAATATGGCTCCTGTTAAAATGATCACCAACTACTTTGCACATTGTGGCAGGTTTTGAGAAGAATAAAAGAAATCAGATGTGATCCTATTAACTCTCCTTTCCTCAAGGAGGCACACACACGTGATCTCATGGACAATTACTGATCTCTTATGAAATTGGGGACTGATCCCAATGTGGCATTAGTTAGGAAGCTGAAATCATTCAGAAATAGTTATATTAACAATGGAGCTTATAATGTACTTTGAGGATACAAAGAATTCCTTTCAGCTATGAAACCAAAACAATAAAAGTGATATTGATAGAGTGCTTTGGGCAGATCAGTTGCTCCACATTCTGGCTTCCAGGCTCTGAGAACATTAGCCAAAAAATGAGAATTTTCTTTTCCAAAATTTGTACCAATGACACAATCATGACAGACAAAATCCCTCAGAGAACAGAAGAGGTTTCAACTTTCATAAGCAAGGGACAATCAATGAGGTCATATGAGGAGGTTTCCAATTACTTGTTGCTAAACCAGTAGAAGTATCAATTTCATACACCAGAGATCTATTTCCACCTATTATTTATTATAAAACCTCCAGGGTAAAAATTAACTTTAGACTGCTGTTTTAAAATTTTAATGATTTAAAAAAAAAAAAATTTTAATGATTTTTAAAAGCTCAAATGAAGGTCTCTGGCTCTGTTTTGGGCAAAATGACACCTAAAATCTTAAGATAAAAACTCTGAATTAACCAAATATTTTAAGATGCACTGACATCCAGTCTCAAGCCTGATCCTGAGATCCCTATTAGAGCCTCCAGAATGAGGTGCTCTTGTCTCAGTGTAGTCAGATCTCCTGAATGATACTGTCCTGTATGTATACACTGTTCCCTGCTTACTGCTAAAGGCATGATGCAGCAAGATAGAAGATGCAGCAACATCTTCTATCACTGACCAAGAGGATGGGGACTTGCTGATCCCAGGGATCAAGCGTGAACCAGAAGGGCACTTCTCACTTGACAAATGTGCCAAATATACGTACACAGTGTACCATAACCTTAGACCCAAACACGGGATCGTTTTCTTCTGTGTGTGGCCAGAGTCAAGATTCTGAGCATGTGGCCAAAAGAAAACAATCATTCCAACTGAACATGATATGATGAACAAAGGCCAGCACCATTCCAGGTTGACTCCCCATATATTTGAGTAAGGTCTGTTTTCCTCTCAATGTGTGGAAGACTTGAGGGAGAACTTGGGATAAGGTTCCTGTCTGTACCTTTCCTCTCCTTTCTCTCTCTCTCTCTCTCTCTCTCTCTCTTTCTCTCTCTCGGAGATGCAGTAAATACAGCAGGGATTTTTTCCTGGTATCTTCTTACTAAAACTTAGCCTCAAAAGTAAGGATATACCGAAGTTATTACTTAAAAATTATTTTTCTTTAAAAGGAAAGACCTTCATATGAAAATGAAGAAAAGCAGAGGTCCATGTGATCATATAATCTGTATAATTAAATGATCTTAAAGATTACTTAGCAGATATCAAATATCTGATATTTGTGTGTATCATTCTTCTGTGGCTAGCATGGGCTCTTTCTCTAAAATTTTAATGATAACCTTGGAAGGAAGAAGACCTATCTCTTTTATTTCTAGTTAAGAGAAACAACAACAGGCCAGAGAACATAACAGTAATTTATGATTTTGCTGGTGTATTATCATCCAGTAATAAGTGCAACTTGAAACTGCCAATTATCTCATAAGAGGGGTATCACCTTTTCCGCTGTGAATGACTACGTCAATACACGCAGGTTCAGCTCCCTCGCTCTGTCACCGGTGCCTTCCCAGCAGCAGAAATGAGCCAAGGCACAGAGGGAAAGAACAAAAACAGTCAAGACACAAGCGCTCAAGTGAGCCCAGCCCCTGGCTCGGGGGAACCCTGAGAAGGACCAGAGGAAGATAAGAAAGAAAGGGGGTGGGGCGGGGAGCAGCATGGAACCGCCCGCAGCAGTCCGTAGGTCACACACACGCGGTGCTCGGCGGCAAACTCAGTTTACAAAGAGACATCTGTTCCATTACTCCAATGCATTGTGGCTAATTACATCCTGGCCCGTCTGTGAAATGACAGCCACTTATTCTCCAGTGAACCGTAAAATCTGTACATGTTCGATTCGGGGAGTGGGAGAGCAGAGGAGTGGAGCAGCCAAGGGGAAAGAGAAAAGACAGGAGAAAACCCAAGAAATAATGCTTTCCGGGGAAACAGCTCTGATTCTACTGGCAGGAATATGATGAGAAACAGTGTTTCGACTAGGAGTTCAGAGGCCCTAAGTTTAAGATGAAAGAATTTGTTCTCACAGCTGTTGCTTTTCCTTCCTATTCAAAGACCGCAGTGCCAAGGGCTGGTGGCTTGCAGTTCTCCATCATCATTACCCCAGGGTTGTGGCTTGGGGACAAACTGACTTGCCCATTTGCTTCAGTCTCCAGGGCCTTATAAAAAGAGGCAGCTGGTCGAACCAGGGTGAGGCTGCTGATGGCGTGGGGGCGGGGGTCTCCTGTAAGCTCCTCGGAAAGTAAATAGCTGCAGCCTCTGTCACACGGGGGACCCTGCGTTAAAGTGAAGCATTTCTGATAGGTTGTCGGTGGGCGTGGTCTTCCTGAAGAGTGGGAAGAAATCGACACCAAGGATTTTGAAGAAGAAAAATCAGGAAAAGAAGCTGGGGTGGGTGAAATAAAGACGCGACCCCCCCCTTCAGTCGACATTAAACTTTATCATATGATATCCATTATCACTTCTGCAACGTGGTGATGGAAACAGAAATGGACAATACAGCATGCTGCCATTTTGAAATTAGACTTCAATCAACTGTGGGTTTTAATAGGACACTTGTCTTCATTCCTACACAAAAGCTTTCTGCCCGGGGATTTATACACTTCTATTCAAATCTGTATTAAACAACTGATGGTATTATAGGTTTCTAGTGTGGTTAAACATTGATCTTTCATCCCCTTGGAACCGTACTATCTTCTGTGGATCACAGTGCTGGCTTGAAGGATCTGGCACTTCCCTGGAGAGGACGGTTACCCAGTGGCTTCTACTTGCTACTAGTTCCTAATCTTGGACACCCAAGCTGCCACCGCTCTATGAGACATGAGGATCCTGTGACCAGCCAATGCTGTTTGTAAAACAATGCTTCTCAAGCTTGAAGGTGCATAGCCATCACTGGGACTGTAGTAAGATGCAGATTCTGATTCAGGAGGTTGTGGGTGGGGCTTGAGCTTCTACCCTTCTAGCAAGTTCAAAGTGGCTGAGGCTGTTGGCTCCCTGGAGAGCAGCAGCCCTCTAAAATAGCCACCTCCCCACACCCCACTTCCCCGACATACACTTTTGCCCAGTATTAGTTGGGCTCATGTGGAGAAACAGTAGAATAAAGCAGGGCTGCTTGAATGTGAAGCACTGCATATAACCACTCCGGGCATTTTACTAATTTTGAGTCAAAGTAATTTTAACGACTCTGTATTGACTACACAGATCATCAAAGAGTAACTGCCCTTCTTTGGGGGAGACTGACAGGGAATTAAGTATAGTTAAAAAGAGGGTGTGAAACATGAACTAGCCCTGATTTTATTTTTACTCCAAGAAATTAATACTGTTCAGTTCAAAAGGGAAAAAGTAATCTTCCAGGAGTTCTGGGCTTTTACTCACATTCTACCAATATGTTTCTGGTTGGGTGAGGAAGCAGACAGCTCTGGCAAAAATCCCAGTAGTAGGGACAGGGGAAGAGGGTAAGGGGATCTCCCTTCTTCCGATCCATGTTCTTGCATGTAATAATTTGGATTTAAACTAAAGTTAACTGATGTTTAACTAACGTAAATGTTTTTGCTAAGAGCAGAGGCTCAGGGACAGAGCTGACGCTTCTATCCCAGCTCAGAGAAGACCCCAGGTGCTGGCCAAGGGCACCAAGAACTCCAGGTTGTACACATGTTTACACTTCTGTCTTGTGTGGCGGTGAACGAGGTTTAGCTTATGCCTCAGGGAGCCTGATATTATGCTACATATGCTAAGTGTTCAGTGAACGCTGCTGACTGACTAAAGATTCATGAGTTCGGCTCTCACTTATTATTTGAGGTGTCCTAAGACTGCTTTTATTTTGGTTTTTGCCATATTTCTTCCAGAGTTTACGGGGTTCTATGAAGAAGAAAGCTGTCAGTAGCCTCTGACTGCATTTGCAGGTCCACCCAACAGTGGGGGGCAACATACAGACACCCAGGATAACACTGCACGTTCACATGCCAGGAAAATAGTCTTAAGGCTGAAAGGGGCCTAGATATGATCTAATTTGGCCTCCCCCCTTTTACCAATGCAGACCATCCCTATTCTACTCAATGACCTACAGTGACTGAGACACAACGAGTAACTGGGCACTGTCAGCTCCTTGACTTGAACCCAACCTTCCTAAACCTCATTTGGGAGTTTTTCTATTACATCCTGTTGCTTCTCACCCAGGTTTAATATAACTTTCTGAAAGAGGCCCTTTATTTTCTTCTTTCAACAACAGAAGAGGCAACTATTATTTTCATGAAGAAAGAACACACTGTGGCTCAAAAGAAGCAAATCCAAATGCAAAATTATAAGAAAAGTTCCACCTGTATAATGGAAAAGAGAATAACCTAGTAATTCAGGGAGCTGATAATCAGGAACATGTTTTTATGCTTACCCTTGAAGGGAAGGAAGCCCTGAATGAGGAGATCTAGGGCTACAGCAGAGGGGGCTCCTGGGACTCTGTAAGAGAGGGCAGATTACACAGAACGTCATCGGGGAAACCAGGAGAGGTGGTGGATCATAATGGCCCTTGGGTCTCTAGGGCTGACATGCCTGTAAGAAAACGTCAAGACTCACTGTTTATACAGGTAAACCACATTATTAACGACTCCAAAATAACAGATACATAAATACACAGGTAAATACAAATAGGAACAGAAAGGTAGTGTAGAGACCAGACAAGCACCTATAGTTTAGCCACTCCATCAATTTGTCTGCTTTACTCTCCTACCATCTGCCAACTTATCAGTAAAAGAAAAAAAATCTGGAAAGGGCAGTTGGGAGAAACGTATCAATACAACAAAACTACAGACCCATACACTGTAAGACTACACAAGCAGGAGTTAGGTCGGTAATAGGAAATACCCTCAGAGGGTTGTTATGAGAACTATTTCTAACTCAAAACAATGGTGATGATGAACTTTATTCAATTATCTACTTCTGCTGTCTTCATACCATCTTTAGGGGTGGTCAGATTACCAATTAAAAAATGGAGTACCACCATTCGAGCAAGCAAACCCCTGGGGCTTAGCAAAGTGCTCCTTTGATAGGATGATGAGGGACCCTTCTTGGCTGCCTGGCACCTGTGCATTTCTCTGAAGGCCAAGGAATGCTGGAGAGCTTGGACTCATGTGGACTAACTTACTCCTGGTGGGATACAAAGGAATACTGCTACTCTCACTTACAAAACAATATTCTTCAAGAAGGTCTCAGATACTTACAGATCTTTAATTTGCTGAAAAGTTACTATAATCCCTACCCCACCCCTACTGCAATCTCTTTTCCCACAAGAGCACCGTTTAGCTCTGAGACAGGATAAGAGAAGAGCTTTCTCCTACATGACACAATTATTTTGTAATGCTACTAATGCTCTTGCAAGGATAATAAAAACTATTTCAATTGAACAAAAGCCATGCTGTACGGTCTAAACTAGGCAAAAAGGATGGAGGATAAGCTGACCGAGAGTCTATCTTTTTTAGGTCATACTCCCAATAGGGGAATTGGCTGGTTAGGCAAAGACTGGATTGGTGGTATATTTTCCTAGATCATCATTACTGGGGTGATGGAAGGTGCTAGAAGTTGCCCTATTCATACCTCTCCAACATGTCTTCCTCTCTTTGGCTACTCTTACTAGCAATAGTAGCATGTATGTAAACCTACTATTAGTTTTCAACAAGGCACTAGATTTTTTAACTTTCGTTTTTGGGCTGTTTCTAAAGAAATGCTGCATTTCAGCAGTACCTCACAGATATTTACCTACCCTATAGAGTCCCTCCTTCTCTCTTGTCTAATATCTTTTTGAGTTTAATTTTGGGGAGGGCAGTACCAGTAGATATTGTTCAATCTTTCTTTTTCTTCACCTCTGAGTACTTCTGCTTGGTCTATTGGACTAGTCTGGGAAAAGAGAGATGTCTTTCTTAGAAAAAGGAATCCTAAACTTAGTAAAAGGCATTTCTGAGAAAAGGAAATTCTGAAAGTGTAGCTGTTCAGGTCCCTGAATAAAAAAAATAAAATTATTTTTGGTTCCTCTACTCATTTTTCCATTTTTTTTCTTATAAAATGGGTGTATTGTCTAAATTTTCTGTAAGAAAAATGGTGTTTTGTTTAGGATAAGATACTGTTTTGCACATTCTAGTCTTTTTCAGCCTAGAACAGAAAAGCCGTTATTATTATTATTATTATTATTATATTATTGTTATTAAACACTCATTGCCACTTTCAAAGCATCTCCTGAATCAAGATGCGGGATGTGCATGGCTGCCTCAGCTTGTAATGGTGAGGTTAACAACGGTGATGTGGCTTGCTTGGCCACTTGATACAGTGTCAGTGACCTAGCTCTAAATAAATTTCTGAGGTCTTCTGACCTGTGTCTGAAGTCACTTGAAAACATTCACTCTAAAAAATCAGGTGAGCTAAGTGCCAAGCCTTAGCCAAATTCTCAATAAAGCTGAAACGTCTTTTCAGAGAGCAGATTTCTGGAAGCCAGGTGGCTCGCGCATCTGCAAGTCTGGCTTGAGGATACCATTTGCCATCAAGAACCTGCTGTCATCGTTCCTTGTCAGAGCAGCCTCTGGTCCCCACACACACCCCTCCCCACTCCTTACAGAGATTGAGGTCTGCTTGAAGAGAATCAGATGGAAGCATTTGATTCTCAGTTGGCAGAGAAAGTTCATTGCTGTCTACCGACACAGAAATCAGATCCTACAAGAGCAAGGAGGTCAGGGCTGAAGCCCTTTTGAGATGCCTTTACCAGAATGGGGGCTAAGAATCAATTGCGTTTGGCAAGTTACCTACAATTTTCCAAATATGAACAATGAGAACTAGCTCATCTCCTGCTACATAGCATCCTGAGTCCAACAGATTGCTTCTTTTTTAACATGAAGGGTACTTTCGTTGGCATTCTTTCTACACCTCCCTCAAGAGGAATTGCATTTGGGAGCAGATATGCAGCGAGTATGTACTCCCAGCATGTGTTTTCTCGTTCCCACCCTACATTGTTTGTTGAAATAAATATGGAAATAAGGCTGAGCAAGACAGCCAAGCCAGCCAAACTGAAATAAATTCATCACTCATGGGCTCTCAAGGGAAGGAAACCGTGCATTTTTTTCTAAATGATTATTTCTGAAGCACTGAAGGAATGGCTATATCACTAATGAGGCCCGTACGCCATGACTGCTGATTATAAATGACCTGCGAAGAGATAAGGAGATGGTGGCTCTGAAGGGAGCTGCAGGGAAGGGGCCGGCTGGGGGTAGGAGATGTGGGCAGAGGCTGCTGCTGGGGGCAAGCGGTGGAGATGAGTACCCAGCATCAACCCTCCGGCCTCTGTGACCCAGCACCATGGTTTACTCTGTAAACTCAGGTGAATGGAAAGGTGTCAAAAGTGCCCCAAAGATGGACAGGCATCTTGTATACAAGTACTTATGCCACCACGAATCTCTCTCTCTTCCTGTGCACGGAAGTTCTTTGCAGCATCCCAGGACCTGGAAGAGACCTGGGTGGAGATGAAGACGACACATATACCACTCAATGGACACATAAGCCACTCAATGGTTCCAAGGCTCCTGGCCCCTGAGATCCTGTCTTGACGGCCAGATACTGGGAATACAGGAAAAGTAGGCGCAGGTATAAGCAGAGTGCATGAGATGAGATAGCTCTCCAGAGCTGGTGAATTCCGGGACAGGCTAACAACAAGGGACTTGCAAAGTGAGTATCATAACGCTTGGACAGGAAAAAGCCCTGACAAATCTTGATGAAACTTTTCAGAGTTTTGGGATTCAGTGGCACTGCTATGTCACACGATGTGCTGTAGGAAAATTCCCAAACATCTCCTGGCAGGATCTAATGAGAATCACTCAGAAGAACCCACTGTGCAATGTTAGCAGCAGCAGGGAAAAGGCCGGGCAAGGAATATTCTTGACAAATGAAATGATCCAGTCTCCAAGGGCAAGGGCAGAATGATGAGGTAGTTGCTTTGTTGAATGAGTGTAAAATAAATAATTCTTAGGGATGTAATATACAGCATGGTGACTATAGTTAATAACATTGTATTCCATATTTGAAAGTTGCTTGTCTTAGCAGGACAGGATCTTTAAAGTAGATTTTAAAAGTCCTCATCAGGAGAAAAACATTTTTTTTTTGGTAACCATGTATGGTTATGGATGATACCTAGACTTCTTGTGGCCATCATTTCATAATGTATACAAGTATTGTATACCTGAAATTAACATAATGTTATATGTCAATGATACCTCAATAAAAAAGAAATACAATGGGTATATTTTTTAACCCATGGAAATGCACTAATTATCCTTACATCCTTACGGAAAGGTAGAGGTGGAAGGGGCTTTTGCAGCCAGTCGAACAAAGATGCTGTGGCCGGACATGAGACAGTTTGGCGATGCCTAGTTGCGCCAGAGGATCCTGAACTTACGGACGATGATTGCTCTGTTTGCCCTTTGCAGCCAGTGTGCTCTACAGAACACCTGATGGGGCTGCACGGGCAGCTTCTCATCTGTCATGCGCATTCTTCTGCACATGTGTTCATGGGTGGAGAGTCCTACGCGGACAGAGTGAAGACTTCGGCTCCAGCTCCTGATTCGACAAGCACTCCGGCTGTTCTAGGTTATCAGCAATTCATCTGATCACAGCGACTACAAATGAACCAAGGATTCTGCGATATCACTCTCCATCTCCTAAGGGGTAACAACAAATAACACTAGAAGTAAAAGCTCAGTGTAGCCACCAAATGGGTCAAGGCAGTACTCCATTAAAAAAGGGAGGAAAAAGAAAGAAACAAAGGACTAAGTCTGAAGTTCCACTCCATCTACTTTAGCTTTGCAGCCTTGTTTGCTGCAGCAAGAGAGACACGCGTACTTCACTGCCTCTCTGCAGCCCTCCTGGGTAACAAAGAGCAGAACCCTTAGCAAAGAGAAAGGCAATACACAGCAGGCCCCAGCAGTCCTTTCCCTCCTCACCGGGGTGACTGCTATTTCCAGAGCTTTCTTTCTCTCTCATCTTCTCCACATACATTCAAAGAATAAACAGGGGTTATCAAATAATCGTAACAAAGAAAAGAACTAAAAGTCACCCATTCCAAGATGCAAGCTCCTTGCCTTGCTGCTTCCAGCAGAGGGGCAGAGAGAATCCCACCAGATGCCGTCTCGCTGTCGTCTAATGAGTCTGACCCCCGGCTGCAGCTCTAAAAGGGTGCAGCAGTGTGTCAATGTAAACAGCTAAACCTAGTGTCATGTCAAGTGGTAACAAGGCCACTGCTGGTTTTTTACAAGCGCTGTGCACTTAGCAGATAAAAATGAGCATCCTATCGCTGGCCTCCACAAGTCACACTTATCAACGGTGAGAAGAAACAATGCTTTGTTTGATAGGTGTTGCTTGGTGCCAGTGATAGGAAGTCAAATTTCTTACAGGCTGCCCATTAACATGATGAAAAGGCAAGTAACAGCTGCATTAACAGAATCTTTTTGCATGTGTCCACTGGTAAGCGGGTCAGAGCTTCCCGATGTTCCCGCCAATAAAGAGAACTAATTACCCTCCACAATGCCACCTGGGCTTGAGACAACCAATGTCAGGAAAGGGCTTTGACAAACACATTTATTTGTCCAGGACCAAGTCCAGGGCCAGCAACCTCCATTCTTCCTGGTATCACAGCGGAGCCAGCTGCACACAAGATCAATAAAAGGTCCTGAGTTCATTGCAGGCTGGGGGCAGTACCTGCAGACAAGGCATCCCCAGGGAGGACGAAGGCTTCCGGCCACGGCAGTGGCAGTGCATTCACAGCCCACATGGAGCACAGCTCTGCTCGTGCCCTGTGACTGGATGCTGAGCTGAAGTTCCCGTCTGAAGAGAGCGGAGAGGTTTGAAAGATGTCAAACAGGGAAGGGGCGTTGAAACGATGGGAGTGTTGTTTTATCAATGCTGAAGTACTTGTTTTTTTAACAGAGGCGTTGTAAGCAGATAAATATTTGTTGACATTATTATCCCTCATTTTACATACAAGGAAACTAAAGCACAGAAAAGGTGACCATATCACATATCTGAAAAAAGGAAGAGAAATTGCATCTCCGGAGCATCTAATGCGTACCAGTCATTTTCATATACATTACCTAGTTTAATGATTTCCACAGCCCTAGGAGGTAGTATTTCTAGACATGCAGACACGGAGATGCACACAGCCACACATGTGCACGCGCGCGCGCGCGCACACACACACACACACAGGCTGAGGAAAGTGAGGCTTAAGAGGATTAATCAACTTGCTCAAAATCACCCCACTAGCGCTAGATTCACACCTTGATCCACCTGACTGTAAAGTCCTTGCTCATTCCACTCCAAGCTGTCAATGCTATTTTGAGCACTGAGCCTGTGCAAGAAACCCGGTGATCTGATTTTTGGAGTTACTGGAGTACTTTTCTCAACCCGAAGGAGTTCTCAGGAAGCTCTAAGGCTGTCTGTGGTCCTATGCCATCAGTGAAGCTTTATTGCAATAAATATCCTGCCCCCTCTTGTTAGTTGCAGATGCTTTCTTCAACTTCTTCCTTGCAAGAAAAGGTAGGACTGAAGCTGTAACTAGTGACATCTGCTCTTTCCCAAAGCTCTGTGTGCATCCATTTGATAATGGGGCTTTGGCAATTACCTTATTTCCCTCAACCCAACTCCTCGGTTTACTGTAGAACTCAGCATACAGCAGGAAGAACATGTCTGTCTTTTCCTCAAAGGTGAGTATGCAGCTAACACATGCCTCCTTTCTGGGTCAATGTGCTCATGTTTAGAAACCACAGCAGACAAACTTAGAATATCACAATTTTAGATTTACTACCCGGTTCCTGTACAGGGAGGTACAGTATTTCGAAAAGTATGAACTAAAATGCCGACTTACTGCCAGGTCTTAATTACCCATGTTCAAGGACAATGCAAAAAAACAAAACCAAAAACCCGGTTAGTTAATATTCACGATAATTTAATCTAGCCCGTATTTTTACCTTCTCAGTTCATCAAACCTTCCAAAAGAAATTTATGGACTGCCTATTTATAGATGGAGGTAATTACATATAGTTAGGGTTTTTCTAGAAGTTACTCGTAAAGCACCTTGATTTGTTTGCATTTTCTAATGAAACGGCTACTATCCCGAGTTTAATAGCCAAAACTATCCTGCTTGGTCTGATCCTGTCCCACTCTGGATTCCAGCTGTGGTGGGAACTTCCCCTCACTTCCTGAGACCTCACTCTGTGGGTGGCGTTATGGCCACAGAGAAACACCCCACCCACCAAAGGAAAAAGCTTTGCCCACAGGGCCCCTGGGAAGTGCCATTTTCGTCTTCTATTGCACTGCACTGACATTTTTAAATTATAATGACTCCATATCCCAAATGAGTCCTAAGAACATTCTGAATCAGCTAATTAATAAATCAATTGCTCTTCAGGATGGCATTTATCAAATTCACAACTAATATGTGAGGTGAGGTTAGAGTGGAGTCTGCAGCTGCGACACCACTGGTAGAATTCGTTTATGTAGGACTAGCTTGTTTCAAAACCTTTGCCACACTCGCCATAAGGTAAGCACCTTCAAGTGTCTATGCACACTATTTGAGTCCGTTGGGGCACAACTTCATTGAAGGCGACAACAACTTACAGAATAATGAGTAGTTGCTTGAGAGGATGAAGAACAGGGGCATCTCTACTAATCAGACACTGGGTGTCCCATATGGTGGTAGTAATTGAAACATCCTTCTGGTCACACTGTTGAACTAAGATTAAAATCAATTAGCTGCCACTATTTAGGTGTTGGTGGCATTCTGGTGTCTTTATCTTGTTCATTAGGCACAGATATGATGATGTGGGGATTGACAATACCAAGCTGGGTTACTCCTTCTCAAAGAGAAGAGTGTTGGTGAACTTTTCAATCTCTTAAGATCTGATAGTTTTCCTATAGGGTTCAGAAGCACTGCCAACATGTTTGGAATCGGTTGTGACAATGAGGATGCCAGAGCAGCATGTACGCCTCTTAATCGTCTACCCAATGCCTTGTACAATCTCCCTTTCTCCATCCAAGACTGACCTTCCCCATCAATACAGCCAACTGCCTTTCTTCTCCTGCTGCCGAGGGGCTGGCATGGACAGTGTGGGTGAGATAGAGGAAGAATGGGGAAACAATCCAGATGTGTAGGTCTTCAACACTGGCAGGACATGAAGTTGGACTGTAAGGCTGCGCAGCAGAGAGACTAGGGTCTTGGTGAGCAGAGGGGCCAAGAGCCACCGCTCACAGGCCAGAGGGCTGGGCAAAAGCCTGTCACTGGTTTAGCCCAGTTCTGGCCTACATCATTTACCCTCTTTTCCTTCTTTATATCATTGTGAACATGCTTTTTCTCCTGGAGAGGATTTCTTTCTTTTTTTTTTTTAAGTTTATTTATTTTGAGAGAGACAGAGACAGTGCAAGCAGGGAAGGGGCAAAGAAAGAGGGAGAGAGAGAATCCCCAGCAGCCTCCATGCTGTCAGCGTAGAGCCTAACATGGGGCTCGAACTCATGAACTTCGAGATCATGACCCGAGCCGAAATCAAGAGATGGACGCTTAACTGACTGAAAGTTAGAAAAACTAAGTAAATGCAAGGAAATCCCATTTTGCTGCATGACAAGTTCATTTTTGAACACAGAGATGTCAGAATGTTTCCATTAATGGCTATATTCCTTTCATGACTGTACTAAGATCTCACACACTAAGTGCTATGTAGACTTAGACCAACTTAAGACCAAGACAAAGCAGGAAACTGCTTTGACTACAATTTTACTCATCTCAATGTTTTTGGATTTAAAACAGATGCTTAACTGAACTAAAGCACTTGTGATGTGATTTCTTATTTTCACATGTGATGTGATTTCTTCACTTCTATTTTGCAGTTCCATTTATAAATCTATGGTAAGTGGTGTATAATAGTTTCATTGGCATCACCATCTCCTATGCCCGATACTATGATAATTCTGAAATACAAACTGAATAAATACATAGCTAGGTCATTTTCAAAATGATTTTTATTTGCTCAACAGATTGAATCTGTGCGGTAGTAAAATTACAGTTGGTTAAGTAAATCTTGAGTTGGAGTTAGGTTTATCAATGTAATGTTGATCTTTAACCCTTTAGTCTAGAATATAGTTCTAGGAGTGGGAGGAAATTCCAATACCCATATAAACAGAGAATTAACAGAGTTTGAAGTGCCCCAAGCAGATTTTTCTTATAGTTATTTATGACAGCTTGACAGTGACCAAAAAAAAAAAAAACAAAAAACAAAAAAGAATCAGGAGCCAGAATGCTTTCTCCCCAACTTTGTGGCTGACTTTATGCAATACTTCATAGATCATCTTATGCTTTAATTTCCCTTCCTGCAGATTGCCAGGAGCCTTGTGGACCAGGCGATAGATTATAATAAGTTAGCACTGAACCTTATTTTTATTTTACTGGCCAGATTCTGTCACCAAACTAAGCATTTTTGTCTGTATTTTAAAACAGTCATTAGGTTCTAACTTTTGGTGGCACATACAGCTGTTGTCTACGGTGGCAGTCCTTAAAACATAGCTCCATTTAAACATTCCTGCTTCTCCTCTATACTTAAAAATACCTAGTGGGTGGCTTTATCAGGATATCCTGTAATTTAGAAAATCAAGGTGATAGATTTTGATATTCTGTAGGAAAACTGTGTGGTTTTCCCCATGCAGTCACTGATGCATTTCACAGCTCTTTGAGAGCAGAAAGGCCGTGGGGATTTGGGAGTGGAGGCAGGAGGGACCCAAAACTGTATAAAAAGACTGGACGGATCTGCTTTTTCTAACACCATTCAATAAGATTATCACAGTTCACACTTAGGATTTTCTGAATGTAGGCAGGCCAGAGACTGAGTAATGGAACTGAGCTCTAGCTGACTTGCAAATGGGTATAAATTTCACTACTTAAATCTCTCTGCATTCTTCTTTCCCTCCCTTCCGCCTACCTCCCTCCATCATTCAGGCTGTGTAAAATTAGAATATTAAAAAATACATATAGTGTTCTTCCCCCTGGGTTCACGTAGATCACTACTGGTCCAAGGAAGTGTGCAGAGTCGGGTGCTGAGGGCAGAGAGGAGAGAGCAAGATGGCTCCCTGATCCCATCTGTTGAGCAAATCATAAAAATAGTTTTTAAGTGGTTCCTGCAATAATCATAAGGGATTATATAATGCTTGTCTTAAATGTGTTTCCATGCATACCTGATACTGTCATTTTTCTCTTAAGGACACCTGACAGCTCAGGTTATGGGCAAGTGTTAGGTAAGCTGGGACACCTTTCCTGGGCCTCCGTGCAAAGCCTTTTAAATATGATTTAGAGAGTTGGGAATGATTAAGAACAAGGTGCCGTGGCTGGTACTAGGCAGCTGAGGCCTGGTGAACTGTTTACTTTGGGCACTGAAAACAGAATCTTCAAGCATACTTCCCAGCCATGCCTGGTTGCTCATCCCCACATGCCTGGTAAGGAAAGAAGACAGACTTCACCTGATTACTGTGACAACAGAATACACTGCCGCTTCTATTGTTGTGAAAGGCTGGCTCGAAGAGGAGGAATGAATGACTGGAGGGCCAGGCTTAGGTCACACAGAGCACAGCACCCCTCATAAGCAGAAATTTCTGTTTGCAGGGGACTCAGGAGGAAACAGAACCAGGGATATTTTGTTTGTTTGTTTATTTGGTGGGATGTTTGATCTGGGCAAGAGGCTATTTTAGGGCTCTCCAATCTCATCTGTTTGATTTGTTTTTCTCTTAAGCATGTGTGCTTAGTAAATTATATATTGTAAGCGACCCTGGGGTATGCAATCCCATCTCTTTTAATACACTTTTTCATTCTGACAAGGAGCTTCAGTGGCTTGGAATAATCCTCTTCAATTGACAAAAGCAGCCCCCAATTTCTAAGTTTTTAAACCATTAGTGGCTGATCAGTTGCAACAAATATGCTGCCCGTTGCTGCTGCTGCACCTAATGATTGAATTTTAAATATTCATGATGGATGGATGTCTGTGTGTGTGCACAGAAATGACAGCATCGACGGCTGCTTCTCACCAGGGCACCGTGAGAGCTGAGCATAAGCTGCATATGTCAAACATTTTCTGGTTAAATATTCCAGTCATTAAAAAAATTATTCTATCATATGGATTGAGCAGCATTAATGCATGAGATATATGTGTCTACAATTATACAATGTTGAGATAGGCAGGATCCTTCCCTCAAAACAGTCTTTTAATCATTAAAAATTTAAAAAAAAACCCAAAACAAAAACAAAACAAAACAAAACAAAACCCCACTGCATACACCAGTGATTTTGATAGTGGTTATTTTAGGGTGTTGTGATTTTCAGTGATTTAAATCTTATTTTTGCTTCTCTGTGTTTTCAGTCACATTTTCTACAATAAACATAAATTGTTTTTGTAATAAAAGTTAACCTAAAAATCCCAGGCTAAGCAAAATAACTATCACACAACTTTGACCAGTGAAAAAGATTCTTCATTGAGAAATGTGCACGTAGAGCTTATAAAAATAAACACAAAAGTGGAGAAGAAAGCAAGTTTTGTCTAAGTTTTAGCTATAAAACAAGTGGGCAGTAAGATCTATTTTTCCTCTACGCCTAGAGAAAAGGCAAGTCAATTTTTAGAGGAAATTCAATAGAGAGGAAATAGTGATCAGAAAAGGGAAATACATGCTTTATGCAATGAAATTACACCAAATGTATTCTTTGGCAATTATTTGTGGCTGAGATTATAAACCACTGAGAGAAATTAGCTGAACTGAAAAATGCCTCCTGTTTTGATCTACTAGGATGAGCCTCTATTTCTATCTTGTTTCTTTCTTCTGTTTTCTGTTCCATATTTACTGCTCTTTTCTGGAAATGTCTTTCCTGACATACATATTTAAACATTATTAAATCACACTGTTTCTTGCACTGTACATTCATATCCTCTTTTTTCAAATGCATACACATCTATTAGTATTTATGACTATCCTGATCACAGGAAAAGAGAAGAAATAATGAACGAGTACAGGTATCACAGAACCAGATCTACTTAAACAGCTCCATGAGTGTGAACAAACAGGTCATTCTGTAATAGGATTCTCTTAGTTCTCCAGACCAGTGAATAAGTGGTTAAAAGCAAAACTGTATTAACTGCTTGGCTCTGATTGGTCCCTAGAAACTTCCTGTAGAAAAGGATTAGAGCAAATACACTGAAAGGCAGGCCCAGATTCTGCGTCTGGAAGAAACATGGGGGAAAAAATAAGACAAGGTCTGACCTCATGGCTGATAAACGGGTTAAACTGTACAACTGGGTTTGGCTCTCTCCAGTTAAGAGGTTGGATCATGAGTTTGCTCAGAAGAAGGAGAAGCAGCCGGGATGGGAAATGATGAAGGCAAAAAGAGACTCATCGGAAAGAACAGTTCTAAATTTTGAGTCTGAAAATCATGTGCATCGTAACAATAATGCGCCTGGTAGCAATAAAACCCACCAAGTACAGGCTGGTTAACTCAAATGAGACCCACTGTAACTTAACCGCTCAGCTTTTCATTTGTCACATTTGCTCGATCCTGTCAAAGTTTCCCTTTACAGTTCACCCGTGGTTCAGTTCCTTTCCTTGAAATTTTACATACAACTCTAAAAGGCCATTTTTCTAGAATTGTTAACATTTAAAATAATATTTGGAAATTAGAGAAGCTATGCAGAAAACTATCTTATAAGAAAATATGGCTTAGCATGCTTACTGGAAACAAAATTACATATGGACATTTGCACTATATATAAAACCATGTGTTTCATGACTTAGGTGAGATTTACAGAGGAACAGAACTATTGGCACTGTAGACCATCTTTTGAGTTTGGTTAAAATTCTCACTTGCCTAAAACCTAATTTTATTTAGATTCCGGGGTTTTTTTGTTTTGTTTTGTTTTTTTCCTTCTTCTAGATTCAGTACATTTGTAGCTACTTGTCCTATAGCTTGTATCAAGACAAAAAAAAAACCCTGAACCAGTCGTAATTTATTAAATGTAAGCTTCAACGTGGTTCTGTGTAAAAAGGAAGGAACCATTTAAACAATGGCAAAACAAAATCCTAAAAAGTAGTTTTGAGTCATTATTATCATCTTAGCACTCTGTTTCTCTGTTCATCCAGTTAATCTCACTGTGTAATTAAAATGACCATGGGGCACTTGGGTGGCTTAGTTGGTTAAGCATCCGACTTCGGCTCAGGTCATGATCTCACTGATCGTGGGTTCGAGCCCCGCTTTGGGCTCTGTACTGACAGCTCAGAGCCTGGAGCCTGCTTTGAATTCTGTGCCTCCCTCTCTCTCTGCCCCTCTCCTACTCTCACTCTCTCTCTCTCAAAAATGAATAAATGTTTTTTAAAAAAATGGCCATACCTTCTGATGTGCCCATGACATTTCTGGCTTTCGTAGTTGTCCTGGTGATGTGTTTGGTTATTGCCCCCTTTTACCCTCAAGAGTCCTGGTTTAAGGGTGTCAAGGGTGGCTCAGTTAAGTGTCTGACTTCAGATCAGGTCATGATCTTGTGGTTTTTGAGTTTGAGCGCCACACTGGCCTCACTGCTCTCAGCACAGAGCTTAGAGCCTGCTTTGGAGCTTCTGTTCTCTCTCTCTGGCCTTCCCTTGCTCTCTCTCTCTCTCTCTCTCTCTCTCTCTGTGTGTGTCTCTCAAAAATAAATAAAACATTAAAAAGAAAAGAGTCCTGGTGTGGATGATAAATTAGATGGAACTGTCTGAGGTTTTCCATGAGCCAACAAGATAATGTAGATTGTGTTGTTAACATTTAGCATTGGGACAAACTTCAACCTCATATATTTTCTTTGCTTCCAAAAGGATTGTTGAGAGAATAAAGCCTTTGCTTTATTTACATACCCATGTTAAGATAGAGAGGACAAGATGCAAGATGAAAGAAAGAAATGAGAGTGCACTCCACCAAACTGTAGAATATGGTCAACTCTAGAAAATTACCCATACTTCAAGTGCCTCTTTCCAGACAAGTGGGAAATTGTGGTCGTTTGAGATAAAATTTCTTTGGATTTTAAACTTTTACTCCTTTGGCGATTTGGGTTCCAGAACTTTCTCTGATTATGTTTTCTTTTCAAAGATTGTCCCTTCAGGTTCTTTCTTTCGAGGGTAGCAATTGTTGTATAAACCTGCAGACTCCCCACTGGAGTTCCTAGGGTGACTAGAACCAGGAACTGAAGTCCAATCTCTACTCAGATAGAGAGCACCCAATTTCTTTTGGGGGTGCTGTTTATCTACGACCTACGCCAGACCTTGGACAGCAGGTTTGGCATCACAGATTTAATATGCCGCCTGGACTACTTTCTTCTTCTTTAGGCCTTTTTGAGACACCTCAAAGGAAGGATAGCTTCCTTTCACTGTGAAAATCTAATTTATATTGCCAATGACCAAGGCTGTAAATGCTGGAAGCTTGGAGGCCAATTCGGGAGAAAAGGAAGAAAAAGAGCAAGAAAGAGCAACCAAATTGTTTTAGAATATAGAATGTCTTCAGGCTTTTTCTCTTCTCAAATACTGACAACCAACATATAAATAGTTCATTATTTCCATTTTCCAAGCAAGGCTTCCATGTTTATACCTGGCAATATGGGGCTAATATAAAGAAGTGAAATCAGCCGGGGGAGCACATTGGCTCAGATGCTTATGCAGAAAGTGGGTTTTGTGTGCATGGCTTCAGGACTCCTCTTGATATTGCAAATGAAATAGGAAAGCATGGTTATGTTTGCAGAGTGTGATCATTTCAGCTTGTAGATAAACGTTCTCACGTTAAAACAATGGCCACTTGTGATGAGCTGATCATTCAGGGAAGGTGAAGGGCTATACTATGCATGAAACTGACCTCAGAGGCTGCCTGAGTGACGAGATTAGGGGGTCACTGATTGCAAACAGGGAAGCAAAAGATGCCCTTCTAAGTCTGTACTCAGGCTCCTTCAGACAAATAAAGAGGTTCTAAGATCCTGATTACCTCGAGGCTTGCTAATTGAAGTCTGTCAGACTGGCAACATAGCAATATTCACCCCATCTCTACCAAGTGTGTTACAGACTCTCTTAATCATACAGAATAATACAGATGCATAGATTCACCACCTGCAGAAATCAGGCTCAAGGAAAGTACACATTTTGGAATTATTTAAATTTTGAAACACTTCTAATTTGCTAAAAATCATTTAATCAGCAGATCACCACAGTATTTTTTTCATTAAATAGTTCATTGTCAAGTTGGTTTACAGAGAGAGAGGGCAAGCATGTGCACATGTGCACGGGTTGGGGAGGGGCAGAGAGGGAGGGACACAGGATTTGAAGCAGGCTCTGTGTCAACTGCAGAAACCCCAATGTGGGGCTCAAACTCACGAACTGTGAGATCATGATCTGAGCCAAAGTCGGATGCTCAGCTGACGGAGTCACCCAGGTGCTCCATCACCACCATATTATTGAACAAAGCTTGATGAAGACTTTTTTTTTTTTTTTGCAAGGCATAACAATTTTAGGGGTGAGTTTCACAGTTTTTATAGCCTCTCTGCAAATCAAATTATGCCCACGCCATGGTCACAGAGTAAAACGTAGAAGGAAGCCTCACAGGTCCAAAGACACGTGAAATCTACCATGAGGGCTTAATTTTATTCCCAGTGTTTATGAAGATTCAGAGGATGGTGTATTTCTAGTTGTATGGTACTTTTCCCACTTCTGGATTGTTAGTAATCCATTCCAGGAACTTCATATTTGCCAAAGTGTCTAAGAAGTATTCTGGTTAAGGTGTAAGTCTATGCCCTCCATATAGACTTAGCTATTGTGAAATGGAAAGAGTACGTTAGGTTTGTCTCTTAGCTCTGCCTTTTATTAGTTGGGCACTCTTGGCCAAGTCTTGTACCTTCTATGGGCCTCAGTTTGCTAATGTATAGCATAAAATACTTTTCCTCTCAGTTGAGAATTAAAAGAAATAACATACATGGAAATGATCTGTAAATGGGAGTGCACAGTACAATTGCTACTGTCCTCTTGTGTTATAGATGAAGAACTGATGACACAGAAAGACTGAGACATCTCAGTGTCCAGAATCAGAAGCAACTCCATTGCAGACATGCAATCAGACCTGGCACCGGTGCGTTCCCGGGAATGCACGCTTCCTCATTTCCACAGTGATTTATATATACAGACTAAGGACAGGCTTCCGGTCTACTTCAAGTTTCATCAATTGCAAGTGATGTTATCAAAGAAGTTGCTTCTCTCTTCATTATAACAGTATGCCCTCCCTTCGAGGATGGCAAAACCAAACTAACGAACCTTGCTGAAGATGTTCAAATATTCTGGCTACAAAACAGATCTGATATTCTTGAGTAAACAAAGTGAACGAGGAGTGGACTGGAGGTTGAGGGAGGGGAGGCTGCAGGTGTATTTGCTGGATGCCACCAGGGAGCCAAGCTGGAAGGATGCTTTGAGGATTACACAGCCTAGCCGGCCCTGGAGGTCCCCAATGGGCAAGGTTTTAGGGGCTGGGTGCTAACACACAAAAGGCTCTTCAGGACGCAAATGATCTTTGATCACTTCTGTGCTAAGGCAAGCAGTGAACCTGATACAACAACTCATTGATGATTCCTTTGCCAAGGTCTCGAGGTACCTGGTCAGAAAGTCAGAGGAGCTAGGTGGGGTTTGAACACCAGCTCTACCTATCCCCAGCTAGAAGACCTAGGTTGAGTGCTTTATCCTTTCCATGTTTCAGTTTCTTCATGTGGAAACGGAGGAAAATAATCTCACAGGCTGTTTGAGAATTAAGTCTGATGTCTATCTACAAAGCTTTCATCTCAGTGACTGGCATATAGGAAGTGTTCAAGAAATGTCACTTGTTTATGCTACTAATTTAGCTTCTTTAGTTCCCAGTGTGAAAACTAAGGGCCAGAGAGGGATGGTAGCTCACTCAAACCCACAAGGTTCAGATTAATGGCAAAATATGGACGACACATCTAACTTTTTTGCCACTATTGCAATACACTTTCCTCCACATCCTGTGCTAATTCTGATGCCTGGTGTGTTCTTGGAATGGCCATCTGTTGAATGGGCTGGATGAATTTTGAGAGTCCTTCTAGGTTTACAGAATCAATGATATTTAATGTCAGAGCAATACACAAAACCATTGCTCAATGTTCTATATTGATGGTGGGGAATGTTTTCATGGATAACCCCTTAATGCAGATGACCCACTCAGTGCCAGTTCGGATCTGGTGGCAATTAGCAGAGAGGAAAACCACAGTGTCCAATCCAGGACATTGCTGTCCTTAAGAGGACGTTACTCCAGGCTTAAGATAACTTATCAAAGTTGAATGCTGTTTAGGGAGTAAGGCCTGGCCGTTGCTCTGAAAAACGGTGCTGGGTACTTTGGTCATCTAGAGCTGTCTCCAGCAGCATGGTAGCTGTCAGATAAATTCCCCTGGAGGAATGTTCCGTTCTGCTGATGGCCCCAGCCAGGCTGTGGAATCTGAGCCTTAGACTCTAACAGCTCATTGTGACCATTCTGAATTCCCCCTCACCATCTCCCTCTATTTCCTAAGTCATCTATGTGCTTTCACTCAGGACAAAGAGAAGCCAAGCTTGTTGAATTACCATCTACTTCCAATTCTAAATAAGGGGACTTGGTCCAGGTGTGCATGGCTCTGTGTCTTGGGCTCTGTCCCTTACCACTAGAGTCAGATATGTGTAGGTGTCTAAGGTTTCCAGACAACCCACCAGAGGATGAACGGGGTGAAGCTGCAGCAGGCGTTATATGGTAAGCAATCCTGTCCTCACTCTATTTGAATATGAACTTCATCCTGTGCTTCATGCTAGTGGATAATAAATCTCAGGGCCTGCCACTTTTGGAGGTCTGAGGGAATGAAGCTGCTGCAAGATAAAACGTGTTTCATGCAAAGAGATAAACCAGCATCAGAATAAAAAGTTTATCAATGTGTACATTAGAGAAAAGAAGTTTGTTCAAGTAAAATGGCTTCAGAGATGTTTTACAGTTAAAGCAATTTTCAAAAGGGCCCCCCTCTATTTTTCCCCCTGTTTTTAAACATACTTTCTAAATTTATCATTCTAGTGGCCCCTCTACACGCATTGCATAACATTCTTTGCTTCGTATTTCCAAAGGATTTCAGTTCTTCAGGTTTAAAATCACCACAGAATTTATCAGAGTGAAAATATCCCCACACCTTACATTTGTATGGCTCCCTCTACTTTATGCAGTGCTTTTCTATACATTATCTCATCTTTATCATGAGCATCAAAGATTTGATATCATTTGGAGAGCTTAAGACTAGTTCAGGTCTGTGGAGGTTGTATTACAAAGACCTCCTTTCTAAATCTTAATTTCCACATGGCAGCAAAAAAATGTTACGAGTTTACAGAAAAACAAAATCTACTCATTATGAGAAAACTATTACATGCTTCCTTATAAAAAATTCCTTATAGGGGCGCCTGGGTGGCTTAGTCGGTTGGGCGTCTGACTTCGGCTCGGGTCGTGATCTCACAGTCTGTGAGTTTGAGCCCCGCATCGGGCTCTGTGCTGACAGCTCAGAGCCTGGAGCCTGCTTCGGATTCTGTGTCTCCCTCCCTCTCTGCCCCTCCCCGACTCACGCTCTGTCTCTTTCTCAAAAGTAAATAAATCTTTAAAAAATCCTTATAAAAATTGTTCTGTTCCAAATGTTGACTCTGGAAAACTCTCACTTACTCTGTAAGACTGTTTAGGCCTGCTTTTTTCCAGAGCATTGCCCTTACACTGACTTGTTCCCCATTGGACCATGTACCCTTCTTCAGGACTCTAGGTGCACCTGTGTTTATGATATCCCAGCTCACTCTACACTGCCCTGCATCGTCTATCAGGACTACAGACTCCTGGAGGGCAATGGCAAAGTCTCTTATTTTTATCTCCCCTGCTCTTACCTGGTGCCTAGCACACTGTGAGGCACTTGGGAAGTATCCAGTATTTCTGGAATGAATGGAGGAAAAACACATAGGAAGTAGGTTCCACTTGGAAAGTGTGTAGTGTGAACTAGGGACCTACTAATGTAGTAAAAAATATTCTTTTTTTAAAAATGTTTATTTAATTTTGAGAGAGACAGAGACAGAGATAGAGCATGAACAGGGAAGGGAAGGGTCAGAGAGAGAGGGAGAGCGACACAGAATCTGAAGCAGGCTCCAGGCTCTGAGCTGTCAGCACAGAGCCCCACCTGGGGCTTGAACTCATGAACAGTGAGATCACGACCTAAGCTGAAGTCGGCCGCTTAAGGGACTGAGCCACCCAGGTGCCCCGTAGTCAAAAAATATTCTTAAACAAAAAGACGAATATAGTTCTTATCACTTATGAAATCAAATTAAAACCAAGGAGAGGAATCAGAATGACCTCCTGCACTCACAAGGACTTGCAGTTTAGGGAATCTGAATGGACACAGGCAGTGACTGAGCCTAATTCTCCCTTATAGCTTATGCAGCTCTCTGGATAGGAAGATGCCGGGGAGGCAGAATGAGCAGGTAGTTCTCAGAGTCAAAAAGCGAATGGAAGGCTTCATCTTGATACGTTATACACACACCGTGAAAGGTTGGAATAAAGCCCCTTGTTCAAGTTCTGTGAGGCTGCAAAGCTGTGGAGTCAGAGCTAAAGCTATGTGTAAGCCGTGAAACCCTGTACCTTTAAGAAAAGCAGTGGTCCTTCACTTCTAAACTTTGTTATTCTGTGGACAGTGCTGGAGAGTGGTGGGGTTTCCCATCCCACCCACCAAAAGAAAGTAAATCAACAATTATAATCCTTGCTATTATTGAAGAATATGATTTGTAACTCTTAGGAGACTGCAACTAACAAACCATATCTGTGTGTTATTTTGTAATATTAACAGATGCTTAAGGCAACAATGGATATAAATACACAAAGGGGAGGTAAAACTTTATAGGAAGTTCTTTGTGGTCCCCAAGTTTAAATTCTAGTAGTGAAAAAATGAGGGGAAATCCAAATAAGGAAAAGTCACGAACACACAACATGAATGATGATAATTAATTAGCATAAGCATAATGAAGTTTTGTAATTTTAAACAACAAACAGAACCCAAAGCAAACAGGAAACACAAATATCAGTGACATTAAACACCAAAAAGAAAGAGGAGTGGGGAGTAGATTTAACCTCTGTACGGGGTTTACTGCCGGCTGAGGCAGGGAGAGGTTTAAAGGAGATTAAGAAAGATAAACAACGCCTCTGGAGCCCCTCTTTATTTGGCTGCATGCATCCAGCCAAGCAGAAGGTCTGTTTTTGAACTGGTGAGCTCACATACACCCAACAAAGCCAGGAGGACAGGCGGCGGGACAGCACTTGCTCTAGAACATTCTGAGGGTCCTCCCACTCCCTTACTCCCACCCCACCCCCTAGAGAACCTGAGAGGAAACTTGTCATTCCCAGGTTCTGATCCGATAGTCTAAGGTCTTCTTCTTTGGCATATAGTAAATCAACCTATTGAGAAAACGTATTCTTGCTTATTGTCATGAGTAGAAGAGACTTTTATCCACAGAATCACAGAATTTCAGAGACTGGACATTAAAGGTCACTGAGTCCATGCATCAGTTTGTCAAGTGGCCATCAGGCCTATGATCACTTATAGTGACAAGGTTCTCATTTCTTCCTAAAGTGGTTACCACCATCCTTGAGCAGCTCTGAATATTAGTGAATTTTTCCTTAGATGGAGCCAAAATTTGTCTTTCTGAAATATCCACGGTTGGCCCCTGGGTAGAGAATAAATCTAAACCACCTACAATATGAGAACCTTTCAAATATCAGAAAATGCTATTACGTACTACCCAGGTCTTCTCCACTTCAGGCTAAATATACTCAGTGCTTTTAACTTTTCATCGTATGATGTGAAGCTTTCTCACCGTCGTGGCTACCTTTCCTCTGAACCTGGTCCAGTTTCTCTACCTCTCAAAGCACGACATTCACTGGACATACGCCACACAGTGTGTCTAGCAAGCAGCAGTCACAGTGGACCGTCCTCACCTTTTCTGGGTTATCAGATACTCCTGTCACGGAACTGAGGCACGAAGGGAGTATTTGCTGCATTTTACAATGTGACAGGGCAGGGAGCGCTTTGCGTGCAATGACTGGAGTCCTGAGAACAAGTCTGTGTGTGGGGGCTGACATTATTCCTATTTTATACCTCAGGGCCCAACGACACAGAGAGGTTAGGTAGCTTGTTTAAAGTCACACAGTACCTGGCAAGGCTTACACGGACTCCCTACAGCATGTATTTTGATGGATCCTGCCCAATGTCCCAAATTGTGGAGACCAGACCTCTGTTCCTTCCTCCAGTGTACTGTGTTCTTATTCCTCCTGGCCCCAGCTCCTGTCCAACTTGATAAATGTGCCCTTTAAAACTTTATCCAAGTCATTCATAAAATTTTGACCAGGACAGAACTATGGCTGGGCTGCCTGAGGACTCTAGACTCCTTTTGTTTTCTTCTTCATTTACAATGCCGGTAGCAATGACTCCATTTAGTCAAATTATGAGACTTTATTTAAAAAAATGAATTCATTGTAAGTTCCTTGAATGCTTGTCACATGCCTCTTTGCATCCCACACAGCTATCTAATGCTCAGTAACGATCACTGAAAGAAGCACTGTGTCTGAAATATGGAGCCTGGAGGAGGGCCCAAGGGGTTGGTGCAAGCACGGCCTGGAGAATGTAAACCGTTTCTTGACTCCTGGCTGTGCTGTCATTATCCCGGCCTCTCTACTGCCATGCACTGTGCTGTGCTTTCCACGCATCAGTTACACCGGTGAGCAAATCCAGGACACCATGCTTTTGGAGGCTGGGCATTTAACTGGACACTAGAGAATTTTCGAAAATGCACCACGTTTAAGCCTGAATTGATCATCACTTAGATTAGAAACAGGTCATGATGAAAAATACCTGTCCACCATGACAAGGTGGGTGTCTAGAAACCAGAAAGAAGGAGAAGCTCATGGTGTATTTCTCCTCTCGGAGGATGCTATGATACATTATTACTACACCAGCTCGCTAGACAGAATAATACCACAGTATCAAAGGGCAGTCCGGGTTCTAAAAGCACCATCCATCCATCTCAGCGTGCCACAGATATGTTTACATGGTAGGTCAAATCATGTCCGCAGACACACACTCACACAAAAAACATCCCAGATTTTACCCTGAAAAGTCATCTTGTGCTCTGCCACCAATGTTATCGGAGGTTCTTCCATTTTTTATACAAAAATATCTTGACGGATATTGGAATAAAGAACAATGAAAACAGTGTTAACTTCAAAAATAATTACAAACCCTTGAGAACTTCCTAAGGGTCAGAAACAGCGATAATTAACTTACATGGATTATCTGATTTAATAGTCACAACGATTTTGAGGTAAATATATTAAAATGATTCCCAATTTACAGATAAGCAAACCGAGACACAGAGAGGTTAATCACTTTGCTTTTAATTAGCAGAGCACTGAAACGAGTCTGGCAGCTTAATATTTATTCTCTTAAATACTGTGTGTCAGGCTGAGATGCAGACACCAAGATGGTATTAAATGTACAAGGATTTTTTTTTTAAATGAATAAGAGAAAATGGAGAGAGAGAGCCATCAGAAGACAGTACAAGTCTGATCCCAACGGAAGGGGAGACCGGGAAGGTTAACTGGAAGGTCTCCACCTTACAATCTGGGGGAGGCGTGGCATGGTTGCTGGGGAGTCCCCAAGTCCAAGTCAGCTGTCAGAGGGGTCCCAGGTCACCCAAGATGGGTCTGCGTTAGTCAGTCGTTGGTTGGGAGTGGCCATGGTGACATGGCCTCCAGAGAAAAGTGATGGGGGACCAGAGAGCAGCTGCCAGCCTTGAGTTCAAGTTTGGCTAGCATATTCTCACCACCACCACTTGCTCCCTCCCACGAGCCTCAGGAGGAGGCAGTTAATTTGTGCTTAAGGTGTAAAATGTAAGTCTTATCAGAAGCATTTTCATCTATCAACAAAGATGTTTCAAAACCCACAGCCGGAGTTGCCAGATTCACAGAGCAGAGGGTCTGACCATGGGAGGCAGGGCCCGGTTTCCAGAAGACGCTGAGCATAAGCCCTGCTTCTGGGAGGGCAGCATAGAGTAGTTTCCTACCAGCTGGAACAGACTCACTTCAGGTTCATCACTCTGCAGACAGGCTCATGGATTCCCTGAAATGCATCTGGGAGAGGAGTTTCTTGTGGCCATATTCCAGGAAGTTCCCAAGGAAGACTCTTCCGTGCCGCAGATCTCATGGAAACAAGTAGAGAAGTTCCAGGAATGGATCCCGGCTGAGCATAATGCTGCTAACATGCCGTCCTTTAGTCTTCTCTGCCTCATATTTTTCTTTCGTCCTAATCAATTCAACCTTTACTCATCCACAACATGAAGAAAAGTTTCATAGAATCACCCCCTTTATTTTGTGGAAACCCGAGGAGAACCGGCTTATTTCTTTGCTTTGACCACCATCTTCCACCCACCTAGTCAGGGATCCCGGTCAGTTATAACTTTGTGGATCTGCTGAGCTCTGACTCCAGTGTAGGCTGTGAGCACAGATTACACACATGGGCCACTCAGTTTATCCTTTTGAATGCATGACTACAAATACGTCCTATATAGATCAGATAAACTGTCTAAAATAAAAATGGAAACCCTCCTTTTCCCTGGCAGACCGAGGACCATCACACAATTCATGTCTCACTTGCCGGCTCTTGACTTCTTGACCTCTCTGTAGTGTTACCCAGAGGCCACCCTCAGACCTCAGACATCACTCCTGCTGAGCTGTCCTCAGACCTCTCGGACTCCCAGAGTCTTTCTCATTCCTTTTCCTCTTTTGTTCCCTCCTTACCTGCCTAATTCTTGGTGTTCCCAAAGGCTGATCCTTGGCTCATTCATTTTCCTCTGCGTATATTCTCATTGTATAATTTTATATATGTATGGATGTATTTATTTATCATTATATTTTGAGACTTTTAAAAATGTTTATTTTTGAGAAAGAGAAAGAGAGAGAAGAAGAGAGTGGGGAAGGAGCAGAGAGAGAGAGAGATAGGACCCAAAGTGGTCTCTGTGCTGACAGCAGACAGTTTGATGCGGGACTCGAACTCACGAACTGTATGAGATCATGACCTGAGCAGAAATCAGAGGCTTAACTGATTTCTGAGCCACCCAAGTGCCCCTACTTATTTATTATTTAAAATTTTTAAAAATAGGTTTATTTATTTTTGAGAGAGAGTGCAAGTAGGGGAGGAACAGAGAGAGAGGGAGATACAGAATCCAAAGCGGGCTCCAGGCTCGAGCGGTCAGCACAGAGCCTGATGTGGGGCTTGGACCCAGGAACTGTGAGATCATGACCTGAGCTGAAGTCAGACGCTTAACCGACTGCGCCACCCAGGTGTCCCTTAGTGTATGACTTTATCTACTTCCTTGTTAAACCTTAGGTATGCCTTAGTTCCTCATTTTTCTCCCTTCCCTTCCAAACTTGTCTCACCATCTAAAACTCCAACCAACCTACCACAAAACATCCTCTCCATCATTATTCTACTGTGTTAAGGGTACTAATACATATGAATGCCTTTCCAATGCCACACAACTTGCAAGGTGCTTTATATATATGTTATCTCACTAGCCTTATAACAATCAAGCAAAAGAGATTTTATAAATTCTACACTACAGAAACTGAATCCACAGAGGTTTAGTCAAGTTAAACTTCAGTTTAGAGGTTTAAATTTAGCCTGAAATTTGGTCAAGGTGGATCTTGACTTTGAATCAAGGTCTTGAATTCCAATGGGCAGGCTCCCCCTGCAGCCCACCATCAGGCCTCCCCCGCACCCACCTCTCCCAGCTTCCCACTGGTGGGCCGCTCTGGGCCACTGTGCGGCTCATTCACAAAATGATTTGCTCACCTCTTATACTAGCCTCAAATTCATACTCCAGTATAATAATGAATTACGCTTACCACGACTCTTTGGTGCCGAATAAAATTCCGGAATGATAAATTCCTGAATGTCATAAGCCCACAGCACTCACTTCCTCCTGTCCTACAACTGCCAGCAACATGTGCAGGGGCTAAGAGACAGTGCTAGTGGGGTTAAAGCACTCTCAAGGAATCTCAAATTCTCTGCCTCCTAACCTGGGCAGGGATATAAGCTAAGTGTGAATAAACTGATTTTCAGGAGCATAGTAACACAAAGTTGTATCTTGATATTTTTTTTTTGCTATAAATCTTGTAAATCACTCAAATATTGTATTTATAAAACCTAAAATGAAGTCGTGAAATGGGTTTAAATTCTAACACTGAAATATCATTAGACTTTTCTTCAATTCTAGAGTATATTTGTGTAAAATTTAAAGTATCTTTTCCTTGTTTAAAAAATTTTTTTTAATGTTTATTTATTTTTTCAGGGGGACAGAGAGAGGGAGACACAGAATCCAAAGCAGGCTCCAGGTTCTGAGCTGTCAGCACAGAGCAGGATGCGGGTCTTGAACTCCCAAATGGTGAGATCATGACTTGAGCTGAAGTCGGATGCTTAACTGACTGAGCAACACCCCCTCCCCCACTGTGTCCTTATCTTTTCCTCTTTAATTCTGCAAATGGTACAATTTCAAATATAGCAACTCTCCTCTATTTAGCTAAATATTCAGTATTTTACACAAGCTATTTCTCCATATTCAATATTCTAAAAAGTGATTTTTTTTTTCTCTTTGGAAAATCAGAATTAACCTTCAGTCTTCTGGGGGGATAAGAATGGGGTAAAATGCTTCCTTCTGAATGGGCTAAGAAGCCAGTATACAGCAAGCAGATGGGACAAGGTGCAGAAACAGGATGGAGCCAGGTGACCTTGGGGAGAAATCATTCCCAGTCTCTGCTTTTAGCTCCAAAACCATTATTCTTTTGCCTTTCATATCTCTTGTCACTGAATCACAGAGCCCTCTGGCTTCCATAAAAGCAGTTTGTTCATTCTCTAACTAAACACAATAATAAATTAAGAGTCTATCTTTGTAGAGGTGGTCTGGGTCTGGCCTTCTCTCTTCATCAGCTTCATTTCCATCCTATTTGGCTCCTCCAAACTCCACCCACGCCCCTACCCCCGACCCTGGGAACTGAGCAGTCTTAATGACCTTGCCTTAAACTCCTGCCCTTAAAGACAGGCACTGAGGGGCCCACTGTGGATCCCAGCTTTAGACAGCTCGGTCAGCTCCTCTGGCCCCATCCCTTCCTACCAGGGCAAGTAGTCTGTAGCGTCACAGTGAGAGTGTAGGTCCCCCTTTTAGACTGTGCTCTAGATGTCTGGAACCCCAATTCTCCACCCAGAGGGCCTCAGGTCTGCTCTCCTAGGTTACTCCTAGGGAAGGTGAATACTCACCTGTGTGCACTCTAGGCCCAAAGAATGGCCAAGGGGTGTGTATGGACCTTGGGGGTGTAGACTGGAGGGTCCTTTAAGTATGGGAAGGCCCTGTGGTACAGAACAGAGCCAGGGATAGAAAGGAAATGGGGTAGGTCCAGGGAACCCAGGCCTTAGAAACCCTGAGAAACAAAAATTCTACGTTCAAACGCAGCCCTTCCAGTTGCTATGAAGGTTTTCTCTTCAAGGTCAAAGGACAGAATATATTTTACTTAATAGTTAGCTTGATCTATAACAAATGTGAAGCATATGGTAAGGAGGTCTGCATTTGTACTCTTGCCTTGAGCCCATAAATGTGAACGGCAGGCCTGCTTCCCCTCACCCAGTGATTTTCCCGCAGATTTTCTCTTGTGCTAAATTCCCATACCATTTTGGTGTGAATGTCAAGCAAAATCTGAGACTTCGGTGTGGCTGAATTCCCCTTCTCAGTAGCCAGACCTTCTTCACACCGTTCCTCTCCCTCTTCAGATTCAGAACTGACAGAAGGCCCAGTGGTTAATTTGTAAACAGGGAAGAGAAGCTGTCGTGTGTCCCACAGAGAGGTCTTCATCAAGCACGGGCGCTCCTGGGTCACCGCCTATCGAGTAGGAGCCCTGTGTGCAGTGGTAGCCACAGACAGCCAGGTGACCTCTTTTCTCCTTCCTGATTTTTCTCCCCCACTGTATCGTTTCACTCCTCTTTTCTGAAGTGTGCTGCAGACAGAGAGGGAGAGGCTGCGGCGGAAGTCCGCCAAGCAGAGACGAGGGGTGGGGGAGCGGTCGGCAATTCCAGTTTGTCGCTAATGATTTGTGTACAATTCAAGGTCAGAGAAGATATGTGAGGCTGGTGCGCCCACCCACGCAAGCATACACAATTTAGTACTTGATTATATCAGCATATAGCACTAATACATCTAATGCTGCCTTGTTCACTTGCCTCTCCAATTAGACAGAAGACGCTCAGGGCAGGGACCACATGTTAAGCTTCCTTTGTTCCCCATAACACCCACCACCTTATTAGGCACATAATGGACATTTGACAAATATGTTTTTGTTAAAAGAGGCTTGCCTCTGTTAATGAAATAAATGTGTTTTTGAAATGTTCTGAATAAAGTGAGTGTTGTTAACAGAATTCTATTGGAATGATACTGAGAAAGTTGAAATGGGAATAGCATGATATGTCCTTTCACAAATTGGGTAATCATCCCATTTGGATTGTCATATATTTTTTACCTTCCTGGGTCTAAACCGGGAAATCTGATCCTAGGCAGGGAGTATCTATGAATCCCCTGCAATTGTTTCCGAATTTGTTTTGGGGATGTGAATTTTTCTGGTGACACTGGTGCAGCTTTCCTTGTATTCTCAAAGGGATTGCTACTTAATAAAGAAAAAAAATGTTAAATGTTTTCTTCTTCTAGACCCACGGGTCTAGAACGTACTAAAGAAGTCTGTCTAAGCTTCTAGGAAAATAATTCACCAGCTCTGGTAAACAGAAAATAGTAACCAGAGCTAACATTTGTTTACCATCTGCTATGTACCAAACCCTTGACATTTGCCATATTTAATCTTCCCTGCAAGGTAGGCATTATCGTCTCCCTCTGCACATGAATAAACTGGGGGAGACTTGCCTCAGGCACAGAGTTATTAAACATCAAATGTGAGATTTGAACCAAGATCTGTTTGATTCCAAACCAGGAAGTTTTTCATGAAAACTGTTTCTGTCTCTCTCTGATGCCCTACCTAAAATATTAACACTGGTAATGATAATAGCAAATAACTTAACTTTGCTATATTATTATCCCCATTTCACTGATGGCAAATTTGAAGTTAAGAAATATATGACATTCAAGTATAAATGATACCTTACAAAAGACTCCCCAGCTGGTAAGTGAAGTGGCCAGTACCAAGTCAAAGTCCATCCATTTCTTGAGCCCACCGTTTCTCAGTGCCTTTTACAGCCCTGGCTGGATGGTCTGGCTTCCCCCTGATTCACACAAAAATCCATGGACTGGCTCCTAGTTTCAATATACTGTAATTGTTCCTTTGGAATTCAATTTTTTCTTTACATTTTCTAGAGATGAGTGCAATCTTTCAAGTATTGGAACCTGGAGCTGTGTTAGGCACTATGGGAAATGGGAAAACATCTCTGCGTGTGTGTATGTGTGTGTGTGTGTGTGTGTGTGTGTGTGCGCGTGCGCGTGCGCACGCAACATTCTTTTAACCAATATTCTCGCGAATGTGTCTAATACATGACTGCATTTAGAGCTATTTGGGAAAATGGCAACCATGCACTCAATGTGCTGCTGTGACACCCCCTCTTCAATCCTCAAGGAGTACCACCTACAAATTCAGCAGGAACTCAGAGACAGTTCTATTGATACTGGATACATATGGAAGGTTGGCCAAGAAATCATTCGATATTCATCTGCTATTATGAATTCATCCCATTTAGCTACTCAACTTGTAACTATGACAGTACTCACATGTGACAGTGCTGTTAACTCTTTGAAAGAAAATAATGTTGAAATCCAGCTTTATTATAGAACCTAGAAGGCAGATTTACACAGAAGTTAAGCAAAGCCTGCACCCTAATTAAAAAAGATCTGAGTTCTCCACCTCCACTCTCCCATTTACTAGTCATGTGCCCTTAGAGAAAAACCATTTGACTTCCCTAAGCCTGTGTCTTCTCACACATAAATGGGGACAAAAATACCTTTATGACAAACTTTGTGAAGATGAAATGAGTTCATGTATATAGAGCATGTAGAACAATGCTTCCGACATTGTTTCACTAAAAAAAGGTCGTATTTTGTTTTTGTAACTTCATGTCTAAAGAAATAGAATAATTAATTTGTAAAATGTCTCTCTAAAAATCAAAACAGGATAAAGGATACCAACAAATTCTCCTTTTCCATGAGTGATAACGCTGGTATTAAAAACAAAATTCTGACAATAAATGCTCACAGGAAAAGAATTCTAAAATCAGTCTTTTTCTAGGTATGGGTTTATCCAAATTTCCTTCCTAATCTTATTTATTACCACTGACATTTTATTACCTAAAATAATCCTGTGTGATCCACAGAAATGGGTGGAGCACTCTGCAATGTGCTGTGCTGTTTCTGCGCATGGCAATGTCAGAGCTAATTATTTCAGTCCTATGTTGGTGTGGGAAGCATGGCAAGGGGAAGACAGGTTGAAGAGCCTGATTGGTACTTTCCAGTTCTTGCTTCCATAGTAATTTAGTATACGTAAGACAAAATTCTTTAAAAATCCTAATTTTCAATCAGAAAGTGAGGGGCGAGTGCTGGCAGCACAACAGAGATGTATGAGTGTATACCATAGTGAGGAACTCTATTTTTCCCTCCCAGCTGACAAGCAAGCCAATTAGATCCACCGAATTGTTGATCTATGTTTTCAAGGACCCAAGGAAGTCAGCTTTCTAAAGGCAATAAAATTTTTGCTCTTAATATGCAGTGTCCTTCAGTGAAAATGACAAGGAGGTTGAGGCAACTTTAGAACTCTGGAGACAAGAATTCTTTATCCAGAGATAAAGGTGAAGAGACCCAGGAAGCTGAATAAGAACAAGGTAAAAAAATGGATGCCTGCATTCTTACCAGTGAGCTAAAATTATGCTATAAAGTATGACCATCTCAGACATTCCTGAATTGTTTCTCTATGACCAAAAGACCTGCAGACCAGAAAGATACTAGCTCCCATTTGCACAGCTAACAAATATCCAACCCCTGCCCCCAATTCCAACAAAAGGCACATAATACTCATAAAAAAATAAACGTCTATCTGGAAGATGGGGGTAGAAGAAGGGGAGAAGGGGAAGAGGTAGAAAAGTATTGGAATTTGTTTTACCAGTTATTATATTCCAGGAAAATAAAAGTGATTCTGAAGCCACTGCCTTGGCAAGGGTAGAAAAGGCAGACCAGAATGTCAGATGTGATCTTCAGATGGCTTTCTGGTTCCCATTTCACTCTGTGAATCTCAATACCGAGGCAAAATTGTATAAAGTTTAAGAGCTTAGGTTTGGATTCAAATAGACTTTGCTTCGGTTCCTAGTTCCAGTACTTACTTTGTGACCTTGAACAGGCTACTTAAACTTTATACGCCTGAGTTTCAAGATCACTTGAAGATGAAATGAAATGGTTCATGTCAAGTGCTTAGCCCAGATTTTGGCGCACAAAATATTCCATGGATGGTAGCCACAATAGGTACCTTCCTTTGGATCAGAGTTTCACAATCTCAGCATTACTGATATTTTGAACTGGATAATTCTTTGTTGTGGGGGCTGCCCTGTGCCTTGCAGGATGTTTAGAATGTCTGCTGGGTGATGGCAGGACCAAATCACCCCTAATACTGAACCACTGCTTTGGATCGATCCAAGTTCTAGGAGATAAGAACAACTCCATTCTTTTCCTTGGCATTTATATTTTTAGGTCCCAGCTTTAGAAAATTCATACTCCTATTTTGAAAGCCCAGTAATAAATCATGTAACTATAGTGGTCTCAGCTTCCTCATCTTGAGACGGTATTATATCTAGGTTCACTCTTATTCTGACCCTGAAACGTCTATTCCTATCTTTCATTTCGCCAGGGATTTAAAACGGTTTCTCCCTATGAAGAAACTTACATAAGGGATACATGTTCAACTGGAAAAATTAGGAAATGCAGATAAGCAAAAAAGAAAGAAGGGGAAAGAAAAGAAATATCATTTATAATTCTGGCTGTCAGAACTAACTAGGGTTAACATTATGGTGAATGGGTTTTCAGGCATTTTTTTGAATACATAAATGTGTGTATATATACAAATACACATGCATGTATATACTCACACAATACATACACATAACGCACAAGTATTTCTTACATGTCATTTTCGCCAGTCATTAATTCTAACAATCTCCAGACCTAGTGCTAGACACTATATATTTTTTTCTCATGTACAACTTCCCTCAAGAAGTGGTTCATTTTCCCCAGTCATTAATTCTAGCAATCTCCAGACCTAGTGCTAGACACTATATGTTTTTTCTCATATACAACTTTCCTCAAGAAGTGGTTCATCAACTCCTGTTTTCAAGCACCATCTGGACATGGATTACCAGAAACCCACCACTTTAGTCCCTTATTTCTCCACTGAAAGGCATTTTTAACTGAATGCCTGACTGACAATTCAGCAGAGCAGTGTTAAAACTATCCCCGTTGGTCAACTCTCCCTTTACCAGTAACTGGTAGCTATCCTTAGTTTTTTAAGTGAGAGGTTCGGAAGCAAAATTTGACTCCCCTTTTCCTGAATCACGCCCATGGTCACTTCGACCCTTCTCTCACTTTTTCTTTGGCTCTCCTTCCCCGGTCACATCAGTCAGGTCCTAATTATTTTGTTCCAGGTGTGCTGTTTCTGAGCCTCGCACCTGCCAATCACTTTGATCAAGATAGTACTCTCCTCTTCTCAGAAACCTACAATGACTACCCATTGCTTCTTGTATCACAGGTTAGATCTTAATAATGAGCTCCGAGGGGCTTCCTCACCGCCTTCAGCTCTCCTCCCAAGGCCACGTCTTTTGCTACTCCTTATTCCTTATCAACTCTTCACAGCCCACAATTCCCTCGCTCCCCCTTCTGAACAACGGTCCACTAAAAGTAAAGTAAATCAAAGCACAGGGCTGATGTCTTTTAAAAAAGAAGAAAAACTAGAACATTAATAAATTATCTTTCTGCTTTAGTTACCAGTTGTAGCTAATTATTTATTATATTAATAAGGTGTGTCTTTTTTAGATTATTAGTGAGTGCTTTATTTATTTATTTTGATTTCAAAAATACATCTGAATTTTCACCGCAGCGGATGAAATGCGTGTATGGTACCAGGAACTCAATCTCACAACATGATTTTTCTTGGAGCACAATTTGTCATCAAGGCTCATGCATCTCCTTAATGCAAATGGCAGACAGTTTTCTCAAATAAAAGGTGTACAAAAGAATAACCCTTGGATTCGACCACTGTAATTTGGACAACATATCACTCTTATCGAATATAAATAGGAATCTGCATGCTGTTATTATTTAAAAATTATTTTAAACCCTGCTTTTACTAGAGGATAAACTTCTTTTTTTTTTTTTTTTTTTTTTTTTTTTTTTTTT
>NW_024080963.1:880437-1052489 GCF_003009895.1 Hyaena hyaena | reverse complement strand
CATTGCCATGTAGTATTCCATGGTATAGATAAACCACATCTTCTTGATCCATTCATCTGTTGATGGACACTTAGGCTCTTTCCATGTTTTAGCTATTGTGGAGAGTGCTGCTATGAACATTGGGGTACATGTGCTTAGAGGATAAACTTCTTAAGGGCAGGGACCGTGCCTTTTACATCCTTTGTGATGCTCACGGTAATGGGAATACAGCTTGCCTGCAACTGGTCCTCAGTAAGGGTTGCTAGGTGATTCACATTTGAAGGAGAAATGGATAGAAAAGCCTGAAGGACTGACAGAATTTGTGTGCATGCATCTTGCTGTGAATAATACAAATGTGGAGAGAGCTGATTAAGTGGGCAGGATGGGCACTGAGGGCCGAGGCCCCTGAAACATTCAATAATCGGAAGTTATAATGTGACTAACGGCAGCACCCACGGCCTACAATAGAGAAGAGAGGAATCAGCGGATGTGTGGCAAGAACGCTGGGAGCTGCAGAAGTGAATCGCAGCACCAGGCATGCGGTGCTTTCAGGGGGAAACACTTAGCTGGAGAGAGAGCATGGAGAACAAGGGAAGAAGCAACGGTAGAGAAACAGTAAGTGCTTTAACGTGAAAAGGGAAGGGAAGGAATTCTTTTAAAAAAATTTTTAATGTTTATTTTATTTTTGAGAAAGAAGGAGAGAGAGAGAAAGAGAGAGCGCGCGCACTGGGGAGGGGCAGGGAGAGGGAGACAGAGAATCTGAAGCAGGATCCAGGTTCAGAACTGTCCGCACACAGCTCGAAGCGGGGCTCAAACTCACGAACCCGTGAGATCATGACCTGAGCTGAAGTCAGAGACTTACCGACTGAGCCACCCAGGCACCCCTGGGGAAAGAATTCTTAAAGCCGAAGTGAAAACTCACATAACTAACAAGGTTGGGTTTGGTATGAACAAGACCACAGTTCAGATGCTAGGTCCTCTAAACTTTTATTTCCTACTTTAAATAAAAGCAAAGGCTTCTTCACACATCACCAAAGAAATCTACATTTTATCTCTACCATGAGGCATAACTTTGATATCTGCTCGGGGGCTGCCAAGTACGGAGAAACAAATTTCTAGAAGTGTTTGGAGTCTATGACTTCCTCCTGCCTGTCCCCCGACTGCCTCCTCTCTGAATTGTGCACACTCCCCAGATCCATGAGTGGGTCTGCTCATCTTTGCCACTAGGTTGTTCCCATTCTAAGCTTCTCTGTGCCAAGACCACTTAAGCATCTCATGAAATATCAAAAGCCTTTCATAGTACTTATGGTTCACAGATAGGTCCACAAATTCTTTTTTTTTAATTAAAAAAAATTTTTTTAATGTTTTATTTATTTCTAGGAGAGAGAGAGAGAAAGAGAGAGAGACAGCGTGAGCAGGGGAGGGTCAGAGAGAGAGGGAGACACAGACTCTGAAACAGGCTCCAGGCTCTGAGGTGGCAGTCAGCACAGAACCCGACGCGGGGCTCGAACTCACGAACCGCAAGATCATGACCTAAGCCAAAGTCGGACGCTTAACCGACTAAGCCACCCAGGCGCCCCAGGTCCATAAATTCTTGACACTCCCTTCAGAGGGTAGAACTAATTCCCTCTAAAGGGGTATGGCTTTAATACCATGTCATAAAAGGCACTGGGGCCCCTTCCTTGCACTCTCTTAAATCAATCATGGTGGGGGAGCCAGCTGCCATGTCAGGAAAACACTCAAGTGGCTCTGTGGGAGAGATCCACATGGTGAAGAACTGAAGCCTCTGGTCAGCAGCTCTGTGAGGGAGCCACCTGGGAAGCAGATCCTCCAGCCCCAGTCCAGCCTTCAGATGACTGCAGTCCCAGCTGACAACCTGATGCAGCCTCATGAGAGACCCTGAGCCAGAACCACCCACCTAAGCTGCCCCTGGATTTCCTCAGACCTGTGTGGGAAAATAAATGTGGTCTTAAGCTGCTAAGTTTGGGGTGTAATTTGTCACACAGTGATAGATAACTCATGCAGTAAATTTTCCAGTAGAACTCTTATTTATTTTGGAGTTAAGGTTTTTTTTTTAAAGTTTTTATTTAAATTCCAGTTAGTTAACATACAGTCTAATATTAGTTTCAGGTGCAGAATGTAGCAATTTAACATTTACATACAACACCTGGTTCTCGTCACAATGTGATCCTTTTAATAGATGCAGAAAAAACATCTGACATAGTACAACATCCATTCATGATAAAGACCCTCAACAAAACAGGGTTACAGGGAACATACTTCAACATAATAAAGGCCATGTATGAAAAACCCACAGCCAATATCACCCTCAACGGGGAAGAACTGAGAGCTTTTCCTCTATGGTCGGGAACAAGGCAGGACATGCACTCTCACCACTGTTATTTAATGTAGTGCCGGAAGTCCAAGCCTCAGCAATCAGACAGCAAAAATAAAAAGCATCCAAAATGACAAGGAAGAAGTCAAACTTTCACCATTTGCAGATGACATGATACTCATTGTAGAAAACTGGAAAGAATCTACCAAAAACTTGCTAGAACTGGGGCACCTGGGTGGCTCCCTCACTTAAGTGCCCAACTTCAGCTCAGGTCATGATCTCATAGTTTGTGAGTTTGAGCCCCGCACTGGGCTCTCTGCTGTCAGCACAGAGCCTGCTTTGGATCCTCTGTCCCCACCCCTCTCTCTGTCTCCCCCACTTGATTTCTCTCTCTCTCTCAAAATAAATATAAACTTTTTAAAAATGCTAGAACAATACAGGAATTCAGTAAAGTCATGGAATACAAAATCAATGTACAGAAATCTGCCGCAGTTCTATACGCCAATAATGAAGCAACAGAAAGAGAAATCAAGGAATTGATCCCATTTACAATTGCACCAAACCCCATAAGATATCTAGGAAAAAACCTAACCAAAGAGGTAAAAGATCTGTACTCTGAAAACTATAAAACCCTGAGGAAAGAAAATGAAGATGACACAAAGAAATGGAAAGACATTTTATGCTCATGGATTGGAAGAAAAAATAAGTTAAGTTAACTGCAGTTAAGTTTTAAAACTTTACTAAAATTCCTGCTTTAATCTGAATACTCTCAAGAGAGGGAAAAAAACGTTTAAAGTAATAATAGCTTTCATTATTTTGGGAATACTTGTTTACCTGCTCCTAATACATGAAAAGGTTAGATGTTGTAAGTGTTCAATTAAATTAAATCCTGCTTTTCTTTTTAGCTTCTGATTTTGACAAAAACAAATGATTTTTCTTATATAATGAGGTTCCAAAAACAACTTGGACACTATAATGCCTTTAAGGGCCCTGGGGAACTGGAAGGTAAGGGGTGGGGGAAAGTGGCTAGATTTTCTCTTGAGGTGTTTTCTTGTCTAATTTCATTTAACACACTTGAACAAAAAAGTCAGCATTTTCATATTGTATATTAAAATATGACAAATAAGTAATTTTTATTTTAACCAGAGGTAAATGCAGGAGGAATAATCTTGTCATAGCCAGGATGAAAGAAAACTCTTTTTATCAGCATTGAAAACTCACTAACAGTTGGCTCTTACGAGAGAACATTAAAACACTTTTACTACTTTGCAGCTATATATAATTTTCATATATATGATACTGTGTTTCTCGCAGAATCTTTCCATCCTTGTTTGCGTAATGACTAGACATTTTAGGCACATTATAAATGTCTGTTGAATGAATAAATGGATGGATGAATGAATGAATGAATGAATGAAGTGTGGCTTAGAGGAAAACTGAAGCAGAGTTATAGTCTCCTAGAGATTAAAAAGGTATGGATAGCATATGATACAGTTAATGTTTTACTTTATTTATTTATTTTTTTTAAATAGTTTATTGTCAAGTTGGTTTCCATATAACATTCAGTGGTCATCCCCATAAGTGCCCTCCTCCATGCCCATCACCCCCTTCCCCTCCCTCTCCAACCCCCATCAGCCCTCAGTTTGTTCTCAGCATTCAAGAGTGCTGATGCATAGGAGCACACGTACCCCAATGTTCATAGCAGCACTCTCAACAATAGCCAAAACATGGAAAGGGCCTAAGTGTCCATCAACGGACGAATGGATCAAGAAGATGTGGTTTATCTATACGATGGAATACTACATGGCAACGAGAAAGAATGAAATCTGGCCATGTGTAGCAACATGGATGGAACTTGAGGGTGTTATGCTGAGTGAAATAAGTCAGGCAGAGAAGGAGAGATACCATATGTTTGCATGTATAGAAGGATTAGGAGGAACTTAATGGAGGACCATGGGGGAGAAGAAGGAGGAAAAATGGGAGAGGGAGGGAGGCAAATCATGAGAGACTCTTGAATACAGCTAATGTTTTAAATTAAAAAAAAAAATCCACACAAATAATACACACTATGGGTGGGTCTGATGCTATTCTAAATGCTTTATATAATTTAAGATGCAGAATTGTCATAATGACCCTATTACTATCCCCATTTTCTAGATGAGAAACCTTAAGCTCAGAGAGGATGTGTAACTTGCCCAAGATACTGCAGGTAATGAAGCAGTTAAGTCAGGATATGAGTATCTGTCTGGGTTTCAGAGTCCGTTTCTGCCACCTCCCCATCAAGGCGGTTCCCTCATTGGTCTCAAACTCACCCCCGACAGTTCTCGAGTCCCGAGAAGGTAGGAGCAGTAGCCGAGAGTCCTGCAAAGCAAAGAGCTGTGCCTGCTTTGTGCTGTTTTGGGGAATTGGGTTTCTTCACGAGTTGCTCTCACTAGACTACCAATTTAACACTCTGCCAACTGTCCAATTATTCGTGTTCACGTGGAGCTAAGTGGGTTCTTCTCCAGCTGCACACCTTTTTTTTTTCCCTCTACATAATTAATGAAGCTCATCAAAACCCTTGAAAACAAGCCCAGAGCACCAGCCACTCTCACTGACATGTTAATAGGGGGTCAGGTGCTCCTGACCCCGCCACAGGATGTTTATATGGCGCCCGCGCTGCTCACAAATGTTCTATGTTGATGACAGGATACGTTCGTTCTCGTGATCAGCAGCCACATGACAAGCAAACGGCTGTTGAAGTATCTGGAGCCAGGCGGCCACGCAGATCAGGTGAATTCTAAGGATGACGGCACAAAACCTGCTGTGTGCAGGTCGTCCAGAGGAGAGGGTTCAGTGCCACTGCGAAGAGACCTCCGTGGCCAGCGGTGGACAAGAGGAAGCACTAACCTATTCTGGCCAGTTTAGGGTTATACAGCTTTTAAAAGATGCTGTAAGGGGCGCCTGGGTAGCTCAGTCGGTTAAACATCCGACTTCAGCTCAGGTCCTGATCTCGTGGTCTAGGAGTTTGAGCCCCATGTCAGGCTCTGTGCTGACAGCTAGGAGCCTGGACCTTGCTTCCGATTCTGTGTCTCCTACTCTCTGTGCCCCTCCCCCACTCATGCTCTGTCTCTCTCTCTTTCTCAAAAATGAATAAATGTTAAAATAAAAGATGACGTAAAAAGTCAGAGGCTTTGAAATAGCAAAGATGTTTTCATGTTGCTTCACCTCTGGTCTTGCAGATTGCCCTTCTGAATGTACATTTTGTTGTTGTTGTAGACCTGCCCTCTCCAACGCAGTGGCCACTAGCCCCATGGGGCTGCTGAGCCCTTGAAATCTGACTGCTCCAAATCGAGCTGTGCTGTAACCATAAAGGACACACCTGATTCCAAAGACTTGGTATGAAAAACAAGAATGTAACATATCCCATTCATAATTTTTATACTGATTACACATGGACATAGCAGCATTTTAATATTTCGGGTTAAGCAAAAATATATTAAAATTAGTTTCACCTGGTTCTTTTTGTCTTTTGTAATGTTGTGAAATTTTAAAATTCCACGGCTTGCACTTGTGGTTGCATTGTATTTCTGTTGGACGGTGCTGCCCTAACGTTGGAACACCAACACCTGTCACTGCGCAGAGAGGGGAGCAAAGGCCAAACGATCTTCCAAGTCTTTTCTCCAGGCATGTCTGCCACATTAACAAAAATCTTACCAGTAGGTAATATTGAAACCCAGCACTCTCCATCATGAAGGCTGTTCTACTGCAGACGTGAACCGCCTTCCACAGCCTTCAATCACCCTTCAGCCCCACAGCGTAACACTCCGGGCCCTGACTGGCCACAGCACGAGCACACCACAGCGCCGGGCGGCACATGTAACTCGGATTCTTACCGCACTGACCTGAAGGGGCTGATTCTCTGCTCTGTGTCTAGCAGCTTTTAGGGAATGGGCAGGTGCACCTGGAGCCTTACCACTGAGTGTGCAGTTTGTGGATAATACAACTGTGTGCATGGAGGGCCCAAGGGAGGCTGCCGTCACACCTGAGGTGCCGTGGGGCTGTGGCTGCAGTCCTCTTGTTCAGAGGGGATGACTTTTTCCTAATTCTCACCAACGCACCAGTAAAAACTCGTGATGGCCTGACACGGACCACTTTCTACACCATTTTGCTTGCACTGACTTTCTGAGCTTCAGCTTGGCACTGAAAGCAACTCTTGCCTTACTAAGCCCATTAATGTCCTTTGTATGAACTGGCTGGAGCCCAGTGCAGAAAAGAAGCTCAAATAAACTTTCAAACATTTCAGATGCAAAAGCAATTAGAGGATGCAAGTATGTTTATAAACCTCTTCTAGGAAATCATAATATTAACAAATGGGAGTTATCAGTTTAGATACTATTTGGGGTCAATATTTACTGTTCAGTAAATAAAAATGTATAGGGAACCTGCATAATCTCATGAATCATACTAACTAATCATGACAGCGTATATTGGAAATCTAACTAACATGAAAGGTATTTTGATTCTTTATGCTTTGGGTCAGATGCAAGCCATTTGGTGCCATAAAAAAGATTAATTCCATAGAAACTTGCTCAGGAACCAAGATGTAATACAGTATCTCTGTATAGGAAAATAGCATTTTTTTCCAAAGAGTTTTATAACCTCTAGATAAGCTGAGAGTTGCTATAAATAGTTAATGAAGGCTGACATAATATTTTTTAAAACTTATTAGAGGAATCCTGTTCCTTTAATATACTTGCATAGTGATTCTCCCGTCTTTAATAGATACGATGTGACCAAGTAAATCCTTAATATAGAAATATTAAGCAAAAGGAACATATGACAGTCTGCTCCTACTCAAAGAAAGCAAACGTTTTCATACTAATATGGATTTATTGAAAAGTAAAAGCTTGCAAAAACAAAAAGCCCAACTATAAAACATAGGAGTAGCTATTTGAGGCTCAACTTAACACAAACTTTAAAAAAAAATTGCCATGAGCTTGCTTCACACCTTTTGTGAAGTGTGGAACAACTATCTCAGCAAATGAGAAATACAAATCAGAAGAATAAGGTAAATAATAACAAATAAGATTTGATATTTAGATATTTATATGACTTACTCATCATCTTTCAGGAACTATTCCACTACCCTAATATTTAATCTCATGATCATAAATATTTGATTCACTTCCCTTTCATCATATCATATATTCAATCACCAAGTTCTGTTACTTCTTTCCTTTAGAAGCTGCTGCACCTGTTTTCCCATGAACTGTAAAGGACGCATCCAGAGGGAGATTCTCAGTATCTCCAACTTGAAATGGTAGAAAGTCCCCTAACTGTTCTCTCATACATTTCACCTCACTATTCCCCAACATGAACCTCTCTCTCCAGCCTGGCTATAGTCTGCATTGCCCAGGTAAGGAACAACCCTTTGCTTGAAGCAGAATGCCTTTCCACTCACTCACCATCCGATCTAACTCCTGGTCATTCTTGGTCTACTCAAAGCTGATCTCCCCTTGGAAACTGCTCCTTTACTCCAGGCTGTACTGACCCTTGCCTTCTCTCTGCCTGTAATCCCTAATAGAGAATTTAGTAAGGTGGCACTTACCCACTTGCTGCCCTGTATTGACTTAACCTGTGTGTCTTCTCATCTCCCTGGCCAGAGTGCACACTGTGGGATACTGTAGATGATATTACTCTGGTATCTCTTTTTAGTCCATAACATTTAGAATTTTAGAAGTGAATATACACAAGGACAGTATACTTGGTCAAGTTTCATAATTTTCCACACATGTGACAGACCCTTAGTCCAACAGACTTTTGTCAGGGAAAAAAAACCCAGCAGGACCTCCTCTCTTACGTGTGAATGCACTAGGTATCCACTGGGAGGCACTGGGCAGGTGCGGGGCTTGGGTAGAGCGAATGATCTTGAAAGGAAGGGAATGTCAAACTCAGGAAATAGAATGAAAATAGGCCTCCAGCACCTCCTTAAAGCTCAGGAATACCTGGGAAGTGTGCCTGAATTCCATCCTTGATGTAACAGTGTCAGAATATGCAACAGAAGAGTCCTGGCTCTACTGATATGTCTGTAAGCAGTCTTGCCCTAAGGAGGATGTCCCCAAAGAAGCCTTAAGTAAGCCTGTGCTTCCTCTAATGTGTACACTTCCATTCCATGCCTGTCTCTTTTCCTATAGATACTGAGGAAAGCAGGTCAGCTCACACAAGGCCACAGCCTCAGTTGGTCCTGAAACAGAGGAATGGACAGCCAACACTCTCTTGGAGAGATGAGGGGAATTCCACCCTTCTCCCAGGTGGTGGCGAACAGTGGAAGGTGCACTGCTTTGTCCGATTAAGAAAATCAACAGGAGTAATTCTATAATATACAAAACATAGCTAGAATCCACAAGATCTGAGCTCTTATAATTTTCACCCTATCCTAAGAAAAAGAAATCCATTAAGTGCAGAGTAACCTAAGTTTCCCATCTTACTTGAAATGATACACGGCTTAGACCCTACAAAATTTATAGCTCCAAAGGCAATAACTGCCAGATACAAATATTGAGTGTGAAATAAACAGGTTGTTTTTATTGCAGATTCAGAGCTATCTTATGTATAATTTCTCCATTAGAAAACGGAGCGGTGGTGGGTTTCTTATTAAAATGCACACTCCCAGGCCCCATCCCAGACGTACTGACTCTGAATCTTTGGCAATAGAATCTGATTACCTGCATCTTGAACAAGTTCCCCAGGTGATTCTCAGGCCCACAAAAGCTTCAGAACTACTGATTGTTGGGGTGTAAGTGCTCTCATTAAGCAAGAATATTCTTGTCCCATGAAGCCTTTAAGGGCTATTCTCCTAAGGTACTAATTAAAACCTCTTTCTTGCACAAAGCTATTATATAGCAAATTCCTAAAATTTTTTCTTTTCTGCTGTTTACTATTCGCCTCATATTTCTAAGACTCTGGCAGAATATCAATCAGGATTTTCAAAATATGCCAGTGTGTTTATGGAAATGACTTATTACACCCATCAATATAAACATTTCATTTATTATCTAGATTTTTGTAGCACTTCTGCCCACTGGTTTCCCCTCAGCTGGAAGGCCATGGACTCAGTCAGTGATGAGTGTTCTGTCAATATTTTACCTTGCATCTGAGTCACCAGATACTATTGGCTTTGTCAGGGTCAGGGAACCTAAATTGTTTTTATAGTCCTTGAAGTAAGTCAATATTTTCAAGATTCTAAAAACTGTTCAATGGTTATAATCACAAGAACTTATTCTAAGGAAGCACGATGATCATGTTGACATTGCTGTCCTTTTGAAGGCATGCATGTGACATATGTAAATTTTATGGTAAGGGAGCACTTTAGGTTTTCTGAAACCAGCTCTATTAAAGCCCAAAATGTTAGAAGCAATAATGTGAAATTTGCTGTAAAACACAAATTTTCATATTAGACAATATTCGATATTCAGACAGAAAAATGTTGAAAGCCACTGAGGGAGCCTCTGGTAGGCTGAACACTCGCATTTATCTTGGCTTCCTCCAGTGCCTCATTACAACGAAAATAAAGGGATAAAAATGATTAAACATTCAAGAACAAAGAGGATGGGAGATAGCAACAGCAATTGAGGGGTATCAACAAAATTTTGGAAGATGAGTATCAGATGGCTGAGTGGTAAACAATTAGCAGCTTAGAGAAGGCTAAATCTAAGCCTGCGCGTAGGGGAAGCCAAAAATAAAGCAAGATGATTCAAGCCAAAGAATGCTATAAATTCTCAGAAATTAGAAGGACCTCTAAATGCCAGGGTGGGAGGTGGGGCGCACACAAAAGGAAAATTGGTTAAAGTTCTGTATAATTAAGAGGTCGACCAGCTATATTCCCCATGCTGAAAGTAGGAAGGTATACTACTGACAGAGAGAGATTAAGCCACAAGTCTTTGGAATCCTGGATCCCAGCCCTAGCTGAGGGTGAACTGAGGAGCCATACAGAAACAGGGAGCTGACTGAAAGTCTATATAATATTTAGTGAGACACCCCTCACCATCGCCTCCACCTACCAACTTCCTTCCTCTGCTCAGCTCTAAAAAGCCAGCCTCCAGATTTACAAGTTTCAGTAGTGAAACTGAAGGAATCTTTTCTGATGGGCCATAGGGGGTAAAAAAATCTACAGACATGGACCCAGTAAAATGGCTGGGTTCTAGCCCGATCCCTCTATAGCAAATGAGAAGCTCTGTCTAAGCCCACAGAGCAACTAATTAGCTATATCGTGCCTCATTCTTAAAATAATTAGACATTTGAGAAAAGCTCCTAACATGAAAGAAAGAAAAATTAAATGAACATATGGGTAAAGGGTGCTTGGGAGAAACCGAGACAAAGCAGAGAGTAGGAGAAAACGTAATTTAATTTAAATGATAATGTCCAACAATCAAACAGGGTAAATGAGAGAACAAGAAAGAACTTATGGAAATTTGAAATGTGATAAATAAAATGAAATATTTAATTTTAGAGTTGGAGGATAAAGTTAAGGAAATCATACAGAACATAGAGCAAAAGGTCAAAGACATGGAAAACTGAAAAGATACAAAAATTAGAGAACAATCCAGGAAGTCCAATACATGATGAATAAAAGTTCCAGAAAGTTAAAAACAGAGAAAAAGGAAGGAGAAATAATCAAAGAAATAATACAAGAACACATCCTAAGGACATTTTTCCAGATTTCTTAAGAAAAAGTTCATCATCAGATACAGTAAATGGAAAATGGCTACATTAAGGCATATAATGAAATTTCAGGAATACAGAGAGGGTCTGAAAAGCTCTCAGAGTGAAAAAAACAAAACAAAACAAATTACATGCATAGAATGGGGGATCCAAATTTCACTAGATTTTCAACAATACGAAAGCCACAGGATCTTGAAGAAATGTCTCTGAAATTCTGACAGAACATTTCTAAACTATAATTCTACATCTGGCAAACTGTTCATAAAATGTGAGGATAAAGTTATTTTCAAAAACAGTTTTCATTAAAAAAATCTCTAGAGCACCCTTTCTTAAGAAGCTCTGAAGATGTGCTCTAGCAAATTGAGACTAAGCCAAGAAAGAGGAGGGAGGGATCAAAAAAAGGGGTAATGTGACTCAGAGAGGGGTGAAACATTCCAGAAATAATGATGAAGGGTAGTTATAAGACTTCAGTTAAGTAGCAGACTAAGAAAACTGTAAACAGAAGAAGACTGGAACAAGAGGGTATAAACCTTCTGGAGACACAATGAAGGAAAGAAAGAAAGAGAGCAGTGAGGAAGAGAAAGGGAGAAAAGAGATAAGGGAGAGAGAAAAAATAGAAAAGAAAATATAGGAAAAACAGATTGTTTGATATTTGATCGTATCTTAAGTTTTACAGAGTCAGACAAGTTTGAGGATGGATCGACGGTAGCTGTAAGGAAAACACCAATAAAAAAAAGGTCATTACTAACTCCAGGGAAAACAAAAAGTTGTACAAGAAAGCAAATAGAATCATAGTATGCTGCATAATGAAACTGTAAATGTGCAATGTAAAAATCACTCATGTAAATATGGAATACTTTAAAATCATAATTTGCACTATAACTAGTTATGTTGAGTGTTTGCAGAAAAGAAAAAGAGATTCTATGTGTGGAGAGGGGGGTTATGTTTGTTTGTGAGGAGGAAGTATGAGCAGGTTAAACCCTCATCTTCTATAGAACAAAATAACTGAAAAATTGAGACACAGCAGTTGATGGAGATGAATAAGAGAAAACAACTTAAGAATGGAGGGGATGAAGCAGTGCACTCCTGCTTCCCCTCAGAAGCCTTCCCCTAATAGAAGTACTATTTGACTTCTGAAACTATGTCATGTATTATTTGGATAAAATAAACAACGCTATTTTGAGGAAACTAAACAAAAGGGCTCCAGGTTTTTAATGATAAGGGAAATGTATTTTCAAAGAGATTTCCAAGATGGCTGTGAATACTGGAGTTCTGTTCTTTTTGTGTAGATTTTATGGCTAAAAGCTCATAATAATATATCTCACATGGTACCCAGCAAATTTTGGCAAAATAAAATTGAAAGGGGAAAACATTCTACAAAATATGAGCATACGTGTTCTCATTATGATATCCACAGCCACACACATGGCAAATGTCGTGTAAAGAACAAAGTATCACAGTAGTCTATGATTTATCTAGTCCTAGGATAGTAACTACTAAAAATTAGCATCACATTTTGGAAATGATTCGCTTTCCACTGTTCCAGGGTGGAATTATTTTTGGCCTTTGGGTATCCCTGTAACCTTCCTTGACCAGCAGGCGGTCATTTGCTTCCGGTTTACTTCTCTCATAGTTGCTCCATTGTTATTTTGTTCGTCAGACACAGAGACCGAGTTTGCTGGGACAAACTCACTGTTGTTCTATTGGTTTAAGATAACCACCTCCTATCACAGGATTCTTTTTAGACCTGTCTTTCCAGTTTTTCTATTTGATCTCAAAACCAGCTCCATGTTATTTTAACTAATGCTCTCTCCACTGAAGCTGATAATCAAGTAAACACAGTTTTGGCTTGAACTTTGATAACTGCCATGTTTAATGATTTATTAAACATTGCTATGTTGAAGACACAGTGTTAGGTACCATGAAAAACAGCAAAAACAGAGAGACAGACATACACAGAGAAAGAGAGACAGAGGCAGAGACAGAAGGAGGGAGAGAGAGAGAAAGAGAAAGAGTGAGAGAAAGAGAGACAGAAGGATCTTGTCTCTGAGAATGAGACTAGGGAAAGATAATAGACAGACATGAACAAAGTAAGTTCTGGTTATTTCAACTCAGAAACACATGCTTTAAGAATCAGAGAACAATCCAGAAGGTCCAATATATGATGAACAGAGATTCCGGAAAGTAAAAAAAAAGCAAAGAGAGGAGAAACGATCAATGAAATAACAGAAGAACATAACCCAGAGAAGATTCAAAAACTTGTAATGGTGGAAATGTTATTGATAGTTCCATTGTCACTGTTTTAGCTGACATTTTATGGGAATTAAGAGAATAAGTAAAAAGAGGATGCAGAAAGATAAAGGAAAAGAGTGTGAGTGTGGGGAAGTGGGTTTTAGAACCATCTCTAGAAGCTGGGATTCACAACGAGTATATGTAAATGAATAGAAAATAACAGTATCGCTTCAATCCAACTGGAAAAGTGGATAAATAAAGATTTTTAAAAAAGAATTAGTGAAGCATAAACCTTTTTTAAAATAGGGGATCTCCTTTGCTTAAAAAGTATTTTTCCTGATGATAGAATTAATATACACATATGATAGATAATTTAGAAAACTCAGTTAAGTATAAAGAGGAAGATAATAATCACTTATAATTTCATGACCCCAGATACCATTCCTAATATTTTAGATATTCAATATTTTTCTATACACATTGAAAAACACAATCTGGAATGTAACATATAAGCTATCGTATGATCTTATTATTTCATTCATCTTATGAACATTTCCATGTGATTAATCACTCATTAATATCCTGATTTTCATGTACATTCTTTATTTTTCCAAAATATTTAGTTTGGTCCCCATTTTTCACTATCATAAGTTAACATCAGGAGCATAATCTTTGTACATAAATCCTTGTTTAATTTTCTAATTGCAAGAAATAATCTATGAATTCTGAGTAGTGGAATTACTAGATAAAACATATTTGCAATTTTTAAATAAGATTTTTTTTGTTCCTAGGTTTTGGTTCCCTCTTTAAAAAAAATCCAGGTGAGTGAATTTCTATTCATTTCTGAAAGAAATGGCATTTTCTGTGAATATCCCAAATAAATAAACATCTGTATAAGAGAATTACTTTGAAATAAATGTTTTAGTGTTATTGGCTTTGACATTCAAGTCATTCATTAAAACTAAGTGTTGGTCGTGGTCCTTTTGGCCAACAAAGAGTAAAGTGAATTTTCACTAGCAACAGCAGAAAACAAATTTGAACTACACCTATGTATAATTATATTTTATATCGTGCCTGTAATTTGAGCTCGTATTTGTGCAATGTACTCGCATATAGTGTAATTAACTATTCTGAGAGCTATGTAAATACTGCTCCACAATCAGGTAAAAGCATGAAATAAATGGTATGTTTGCAGAAAGATATTCACATGTTTATATATGTATTTTGAAGCTTGTTTCAAACAGTGGTGAGTTAATATTTCATTAAAAAGTGTGCATTTTGCTTGATGGTTCTTTTTGAGGTTAAGAAGTGATTATTCTAATGAGGCCTCAGACAGGAGGATTCTGTCTACCGTAAAAGTACCTCGTGAGATGGAAGGAAAAAAGGAGGAGCCCACAGATTTAATCCAGAAAACCATCACTTTTGTTTCTACACTTGACTGAGTCCTTTCAAAACATGACCTCTGCGGCTCAAGGCTTCAGTTACTCACAGTCAGGCAAGCATAAGGACCTGAAATAAGTACCTTTAAAATTCGTGTTCCAGCAAAGACAAGAACTTCATCCCAACTTAGCAAATTTCAAAAGACATTTAGTGAGGGTGGGGAGTGAGGATGGGCTCACATCTCACCCACATGTCTCAGAGCCTGTGAGGTGGAATTAATCATCTTTGGTCTGGCTTGGAGGAAATACCTTTCTGTAGCTCGCGTAAAAACAGCAAATGTAGAAGCACAATTTGTATTAAGATTAACAACAGACCATTTTGACAGCTTGTGATCTCATAAACCTCTGATGTGTCTGGGCTACAACAAATACCCCTATATGTTGCTTATATTTTTACCTCCTTCAGAACCTAATACTGAAGCATATAAAATGTTGCATTTTCCAAAGGTATCACATAAAAGCTCACATTTCAATGGTGTTTTTCTACCAGCTGCTGATTACAGTTGGTGTAAACCCAACTATATTTTATTCCTCCAGACAGAATTTCTTTGGAGTTGGCCGGCATGTGCAGACAAGAAACCACTGTGAGGTTTTGGGCTTGGAAGGCTGTGAAGGACAGCATCAAGCCACAGAACTCAGGCCTGTCTCTGCAGGCCAGCACCAGCTCCTGCTGTGCAGAGCTTAGGGAAGGTGGGTGTGGGGTGGGGCCGCCATACTGGGAGACGCAAGATTCAAACAGCCCCTAGTGATGCAAGATCTGCCTGTAGTACTTCCCAGCGCTGAGTGCTTCCAATTGTGGACACACATCCAAGCGCTAGTTAGAACCTGTTTGCGCGTGAGAGCCCTTAAAGCAAAGACTTTTCTACAAAATCCCCAACTACGAGGCAAATGTCACCATCCTAAAAGGACTAAGGCACAAAACAGCAATTGGGAGTGAAATGGTGGCCCCAGGGAGTTCACCCATGTTGGAGGAAAGTCAGCAGATCAGTGCATTTCCCCACTCCCTTATTCCTTCAAGGTAGATAAGGTGTTTAAGGAGCTGTGGCTCCTTGGGACACCTGCGTGATTCAGTCGATTGAGCGTCCGACTTTGGCTCAGGTCATGATCTCACAGATCATGAGTTCGGCCCCTCGTCAGGCTCTGTGCTGATGGCTTGCTCAGAGCCTGGAGCCTGCTTTGGATTCTGTGTCTCCTTTCTCTGCTCCTCCCCCTCTCTCTCATAAATAAATAAATAAATAAATAAATAAATAAATAAATAAACAAAGAAACACATATATACATACATATATACATATACATATGAAAGGAGCTTTGGCTGTTTGCTACACTGGTCAGAATGAGGGGAGTGAATGCTTGTCAACTGAGGACTCACACTCCCCATGACTGCCATTTGTTGTTATCACAGATCATTGAGAGCCCTACACCCCTAAACTAGGATGCCATAAAGAAAGACAGGGGGGAAAGAGGAGAATTTATTTTGATCCAGCACTAAGATATATTCACCATCAAATTTTCCTGAATTAGAGCTGAATGAATCAGAGTGGTTTTATTGCACTCCCAGGTCAGGAGGTTGAAATAGCTTCTAACTGTGCTAGTTGATGTTTAAATGCTGAATGGTCCTACAAAAATCTATCCTCCATTTCCCTTTGAAAATACAGAAAGCTCTCCCCACCTTTAAACGTCAAGAATCCACATTTCCACTATTCACCATTTGGTAAGACAAGTGAAGTGGGTTTCAGGCCTTATAAAACTGATGCAGAGATGCTTAAGTGCTCTGGCCCCGCCACCACCCGGGCGCTAGGACCATACAGCCCAGGAGAGAAGCCACAGAAGGATCCACATGTTTTGCCCTGTGACCTCTATCGCCTGCCTCTCTCAGAGTGAGAACTTCACGTAATTTCCAGTTGCTTCTCTGCTGGCAGGAATGAGAGAAGTTTAATTCCATTCAGACACAGGAAAGTCTACTATGCCAACCTTTCTCGTTTCTTAGAAGCAAGGAAATAACAACAACAACAACAACAACACCCCAAACCTGGCAATCACAGGAGGTCCTGCAGGAAGGACTCCGCAGGCAACGAAAGCCCGTCCCCACGGTCGCTGTGGAGCGCATCACAGGCGGACGGTGTGAAATGCAACGGCGCCAAGGGCGCGTGGCTCTCGCGCTTACCTGACCGTGGGACGGAAGCGCCGCGTAGGCCATGGGCTGGCTCATCACTCCCTTCTGCTTCAGGAGGAGCATGCGCTTCTGCTCCTCACTCAGGTGCGCGCGGGGAGCCTGGAGCTGCGGGGGCGGCGGGGGCGGCTGCTGTGGCGGGGGGGGCGGCGGGGGCTGCTGCTGCTGCTGGATGTAGGGCATCAAGGGGTTTTTGTTGGGGTTGGCCATCGGCGGGGTCATTCTCTGACTCAAGTCTGCGTTAAAATGGGTCAGAGGCTTAGTGTTGCCATAAGTGAGAATATTGTGCTGTTTGTTTAAGGAGTTTGTACCCAAGTTATTTGGCTGCTGATTGATCATATTCATGTGGTTCTGAGGGAGGTAGTTATTTATTGTCGTCTTCTGCAGGTTGTTTGCCATGGGAGGCACTATGGGGTTTTGGTTGTTAAAGGCTTGGGGGTACATCATTGGGCTATTTGGTTTTTCTGCAGCGAAAGCTGCCCCGTAGGGGCTGGACGGAGGCCCTAAAGGAGACCAACTCGAAGTCTGGTTGGAATGCTGCTGCTGCTGCTGCTGTTGCTGCTGTTGCTGCTGCTGCTGTTGGTGCTGCTGCTGCTGTTGCTGCTGCTGCTTCTGCTGCATGAGTTTGGCCCTTTGCTGCTGCTGGGCAGCCATCTGCTTGAGCTGCTCCGCTGGAGACATGTCGGAGCTGGGCACGGCCACGGGGCCGGACCCTGAACCAGCCACTGTCACCGCTGCCGGATTAAGGAGATAGCCATTTCCAGGCCTAGGTGGAGCTTGGCCCGGCGTGTGGGCTTGGTTCGGAGTTTGAGGGGACTGGACAGCACAGTTTGCTGGTGAGCTGGCGGGGTTTGGAGCTGCAGGAGTGCTGGCAGCAGAAGGTAAACTTGTGGCCGTGGAGACGGTGGAAAAGGGAGGACCCGACGAAGAAGGCCTCGCCTGGGGAGATCCCATGGAGACGTGTGCAAAAGGAGAGTGAGAGGGGTCGCTCTTCACGCTCACGCTCTCCTGGGAGAGAGGGGTCTCCGTCGCCGGCTGTGAGAATTCTGGCTCCTTCTTCTCTTCAAAGTCTTCGTTGAACAGGTCCTGTATGTCATCTTCAGGAACCGTGTTGGCCAGTTCATCTATTAATTCTTGCCACTCCTGGTCATTCAGGTTAATGTCTGAGAATAGCTTGTTCTGATTGGAAAGAGAGGTTTCTGATGTGTCTATGCAAGTGGGGTCATCTAGAGGCTCCTGTTTGAGGTCCTTGCTCTGCAGGATGGTGAAGCTATCCTCCAGGTCACTGCAACCATTCACAGGAAGTTTGATCTCGGGAAGCCTACCATTCTTACTTAGATCGTCTAGAAGCCCGGGCGTGTGAGTTCCGCTATTCTGCAAGGGCAAAGAAGGTTTCAGGTCAAGTTGGTGAAGAGGAGAAGCTGAAGGCAGCGGCATGTTGATGGTTTCCATCCCTGCGGGAATGTCCTTTCGTATTCTCTTGCTGGTTGGAGAAAAATTACCATCGCAAGCCCCATTCTGCTGGTCTCCATTGAGTGGTGATCGAGCTCCTTCCAACTTCCTTTTCACGGTCTCTTGGAGCTGGAAAAGACACAGTGAAGAGGGTAAGTAAATCTCCAGGTCATCATTTACCCTTTGAGAGAGGGGATATGCTGTAGCTGTGAACTACCTTTTAAATGCTTTATAACACACAAGAAAGATGTTCTGCGTCTAAGTTCAAAAGTAGCCAGGCTTCAAATTCTGTGGGAAAAGGTTTTACCCAAAAGAAGAGCCTATGAGGTTAGGAGACAGAAAACACTAAAGACTGGAGGGTGAGGAACAAAAGAAAAACAGACAGTTAAAGGCAGTACTTCTCTTACAGCAGAGGCATCTATTATTATTTTCGAAAGTGATGTTAAGTGGGAGACTTGGACCAAAATGTGTTCTACTTGAGGAGGATGTTAATCCCCATCATAACTTTTTCTCACATCTTAACTGAAGACATCAAGGAATTATATCAACAATATTTTTTAAAAACACGAAAAATCCTCTAAGAATATGGAATTTAACTCATTTACTGACTAGCACAGAGATGAAGATTAACGGTTAACATAACCTACAACTTCCTTTCAGTTCTTATTTACTTGACCTCCCAGCACCTTGTGATACAGCAGCCCACACGTCTCTGAAAGCATGCTTCCACTGCCTTCCATGGTAGCACATTTTCCTGGATTTCCTTCTTTCTCTCCATCTGCTCTTTCACAGTATCATTTGTAGTCTTCATTCTTTCTCTAAATGAAGGGATTCCTCAATGTTTGGTCTTATGCCTTTTGTTCTGCCCACTCTACAGGCTTGTCTACATGATCACATCTATTACAATAGCTTCGACTATCTTTTCTAAGCTGGTGGATCTGTAACAATGTAGCCAGTCTAGTCTTCTCTGCTGAGCTCCACTAACTCCATGTCTTCTTCCTGGATGCCTCACGAGCGTCCAAAACTCAACGTGTCTCAACATTAAGCTGATTATCAAACATGATCCCCACCCATGTTAATTATCTCAGTATCTACCCAGTTCCCTACTCAATATCTACTCAGCTACTCAAACAGGAAAACCTGAGCGTTATTCTCAAAACATCTCACATCTCCAACCACCAAGTCCTCTGGATTCTATACCTAAAACATCCCTCTAATATGCCCACTCATCTTCAACCTCACTGCCACTATACTAGACCAGAACACCATTTTCTCTCACGAGATTTTTGCAATAGTCTCCTAATTGTTCTCTTTGCCTTGCCTCCATTCATCTGTCCTTTCACTCCTTCATCTGGTCTTTTGCCCATTGCTTTGTTCTCCAACAATCTATTCTCTAAACTGCCACTTCTTTCAAGAAATATAGTGCCCTTCTGTTTATAACCCTGAAATGACTTCCATTGCCTTTAGATTAAAATCCAGACTGAGTCTACTTCACCTGGCTTCTGCTCATCATTCCAGACTCATCTTCTTGCTTCTCTGTTTGGCATCACCTGCCTGTCCCCTGCTGAACATTTTCTATCAACTCCCCTGAAACTTGTTCAGTTTCTTAAATCTGTCAAGCTTCCTTCTGCCTCCAGGGCATTGTATATGTTGCTGTTTTTTTTTCTTTTTTTCTTGGAACATATTCTTCCCCTCATCTCTCCCCGCCCCCAGGTTAATAGCTACCTACCTTTCAGATTCATCTAGGAAATATTACATCCCATCTGCACTCTAACTACATTGGGTACCTTCTTTGACCCATCTATACTGGGTTGGATATCCTGGAATAAGTTTTTCCAAGCAATCTCCACTTCCCCATTATAGCTTCTACCATACTCTGGGACAACTGCTTAAGTGTTTAGTGAGCTCCAAGAAGGTAGGGACTATGACTAACTTGCTTCTTGGGTATCCATGGGGCTGCACCTAGTGTTCAGGTTCATAGAAGCGGTTAATAAGCAATGGCAAATTGAATAATTAATTCTGTTGTCTAGTTCACAGGAGCTGAAAGAGGTGAGTTTTAGTCAGAGCAGGAGGCAGCCCTATTGACTATAAGGAATGCCAGACTTGGAGACTCTACATTCCTGGTAATAGAAACTCTTACCTTGAAGAGTTTTGTGTTCTCTTAGCTGGACTTATCTGAGAAGTCCAGTTAAGCAAACTCTTGCTAATTCGATAGATTTATTAACTATAAACCTAATTCACCTGTCTGCCCCTTTCCTTTCTGTCACAAAAGGACAATGCGTGGGGCTCTGGTGAAAGAGTCTGGCGAAGAGTAGCTCCTTGGAAGTTCCTGCTGAATGACCAAAGGAAGGCTAAGTCAGTTTAGAAGGGGTCTCAGTAACTTTATGGAGATGAAGGCAGGGCAGCATGAGGAGGGGGGAGGCAGAGCAGTCCTTCACTTGGGCACTCTCCTATTCTTCGCAAAGGTGTAATGTATTATAGAAGCCAGGAAGAGAGGAGCAAAATTCCCTCTGACCCCATTCTTCACTTACATGTGGAACTGCCAAGTCTCTAGAGGAACCCTATGTATAATAAAACCAATCTGCAGATGATGTGGGGGATTCTAAGCAGTGCCATTTTATTGCTATTCTCTCATAAGTAGAGAATTCTATTTCAAAAGTAAACAGAAAAGGTCCTTGAATAAAAATCCAGTCTAACCCCTGTCCCTAAATCTTATATGTTTAATCACAGCACAGAACACTGTCTGCATTCACTTGGTAGAAGCTCCAGAATTGCTGAAAACAAGGGGACACACTGGAGTTTGACTTCAAAGAAGACACTGGTTCAATCCATCATATTAGGTAGCAACTGCTAGAAAATTATGTTATTTATTGAACAGACCAGAAAATCGTAGTTTTGATCATAGGTATGGCAGATATTTGAATGTAGCTCTAACACACAGCAGCAAGTTCAAATATCATAGCTTTAGGGCCTAAAGAAGAGAAGACTTGGGGCCCTTGGCACCACTTGAAGGGATGTTAAAAAAAAAAAAAAAAGCACTTGTACAAATGAAACTGATTTTAGAAAGTTCACGGCCATCATTCTGTTCACCATGAAATGGATGGGGCAGGATGGGGAAATAAAGACAAATGATCTGTTTGTTCCTCTGTAAAACAGTGGTGGCTGAGAACACATTGAAGGGTAGGTCTGGTTGGGAACCCCAAGTTTCACCTCTTCGCAGCTGAGAGGTCCTACCTGGGTACAGACGTATAGGGCAGTAATACAAAAACATTAGCCTTGGCCCAGTAGTTAGATTGTCTGGGTTCAAACCTAAGACTTCCTCCCTCCGGCTAAGAGTTAATACATATAAATGTTGTCTGGTATTTAATAAATGTTAGCTATGATCCTTTCCATTAGAAAGTGAGTTCTATGACGGGAAGGATTTTTCTGTATTGTTCACTACTGAATCTCTAGTACCTCATAGTTGAGAGTCGATGATTATCTGTTAAATGAATGAATCCTGGAAAATTTATTTAACTTCTCCTAAGTTTTGGTTACCACATCTGCAAAATGGATTAATAATTTCTAGCTCATTGAGTTACTGTGAGAATGAACTTAAATGTAATAATATGGAAAACACTTAACTTCATGCCTGGTACCCAATGGGCACCAAACTAAGCCTTAGCTATTACTGCCTTTAAAATTCAGTGATACCGTAGTCATAACTTCAATTGAGACAGATTACTTTCTGGGTCTTTAAAATACAAGTAGGTAGAATGATAATATTTCTGTTCCCTAGCTGGCAAAATCCTAATGTTTTCTAAGCATCTGGTGTAGCTTTTTTAATATGAACAACAAAAATCAAATTTGCAATTCAAGCCCAAGTCCAAGTGCTAATGCATTCATGTCCTAGATTGTACAACAACACTAGATTGTTGAGGTTCAAGTCAAATGCATTTTCAGCCTGTGACCTGAATGGGGCTGCTGAGCATTTCCTTTTCCTTGAGGGGGCTAATGTTCTCTACTGCTGCCCCCTTTAACCAGCATCTTGACATACATTTCATGTATCAGCATTTGGGGATATAAGAAAGACATCATTGGATATGTTATGTCGTAGTTCTATGTTTTGTTTAGTTGTGTCCAAAATAGAGCAATCATAGCATCCCTATTGTCTGTCTCATCATCCTTTGCTGTATGGAAAGGTGGCCTGAGAGTCTAGTTCTCTTATGTCCCTCTTGGAAGATAGAAGGAGAGTAGGCAGGAAGAGGAAGAGCCTATAAGCCTGAGAAGGCTGAGGAACTCACAAGCACTCTGCTCAATGAGCAGGAGGATTGTTCACCGAATATGGAGGCATCCTTGTGAGTCCCTGCCACCCAAGGACACAGATAAGAGTCTCAGCTCAAATGGCTTTATCTTAGAGAGTCCCTGGTTCTTCTGCCTTACAAAGCTGGAAGCCTCTTAGTATGATTTGTGCCCTTGTGGAAGAATCACAGAGACTCTTTATTAAGCATCACCTCCCTTGTTCCTGTATTACTGTTATTACATATAAATGTTTTCTCCCATTAAGGGAAGCTGTGGTGGCAGAGGCTGAAGCACGCTGTTCATCTGGTGCCTATGACAATATGGGCTGCTATCATGTGTCAATTACGCTGAAGGAAAGAATTCCTTCTCCATAATGGCTTGAGCATGAGTCTCTCATCTACCGTGTGGCTCGATAGCTTGTGTTTGTGTGAAACCGTCGTGTGTGTGGGTGCACACGTGTGTGTGCATGTGAGAGAGACAGAGAGAGAAGAAGTGGGGGTGGGGTAGGGAGAGGAAGGAACTGAGAGACACAGAGAGAAACTGAGAGGAAAAGAGAGAGAGAATGGTTTGGGAGGGGTGATATGACAGCCAGACCAGTAGTAAGAAGAATAGCTTCACCTTTGGGGTTATAAAGCACTTTCACACAGGATCATATTTTATCCTCCTATAAAACCTTTGGGACAGGTCATGTGCTGGGTCTTCCGATTCTACAGGGAAAAAGGTCAGTGTTTTGGAGGAGGTGGAATGAGGGGTAGATGGGGAGGGGAGATGACACCCATAACAGGGACGAGGAACATAGCTAAGATTACCAGGACTCTGCGGACATGGAGGGGCTACCTTAGGGGTCCCCCGGGCCAGAATATCCATAAAAGAGATTCTGTCTGCCTTTTGGCTTGTAGCAGTGCTAGTAAGCTCAAAGCAACTCATATTGTCTTGTCCCTGACTTTGCATGAAACTGGGCAGGGTCACAGAGCCTGGAAATAAAGAGCATGATGGTACTATTAATAATGAAGTCTTTAAGATGAAAGCCATTGAGGTAAGCCATCAGATTCCTTGTCTCCTACACCTAATGATTCTAAAAGGTAGGTCTTATTGTAACTGTTTTATGCAGAAAGAACTTTAGGCATAGTGAGATTAAGCGAGATTACAAAATTACAGAGCTGGGGTTGAGGGGGAGGTGGCTCAACCCAGGTTCAAATTCAGACTCAGGTCTGACTGCAGAGCCCACACCACACCTGCACCCTGGATGGCAGAGCCTGGCTGTGCCTTCATCACCAGCACTGGACTCCGAAGCTAATCATCATAACCCTCTCTCACACTGTTTTCAGGAATCATCTTTGATTCTACTCTCTTCCCACCACCCACAGCCAATTAAACCTCAAGAACTATCTGTTCTTATGATCTTCGAATTTTACTTTCATCTTCCACCCCCAATGCCACTGCATTAGTTCAGATCATCAACACTTCTCTCCTGATTTCTGCAGAAGCTCCTGAATGACTCTCTCTGCCCCAGGCTTGCTTGCTTCCCTCCAACCCATTCTGTACACTATGGTTGTGAACTTCTTTATAAAGTGTGAAACTGATCATGCCCATTCCTCACCTGTAGCTTTTCTGGAGCTGTCCACTGTCTTCAGCATCATCTAAATCCAGCACAGAGGCCCTCCACAACTCAGTCCTCATCTCTGCTTACCTACCTCTCCTGTCTTAGCTATCACCTCTAATCTTCTTCCCTTCCACCTGTCCCCCAACACTAACCAACTCTAATTCTTTGGCTATATGTAATTATTTGCAGTTCTCAGGACATACAGGGCTCATTCTCTGTCTCTCTGAGCCTTTACATAGGTTATACATACTCTTACTCAACTTCTTCATCCTACCAATTCTATTTGTCCTTCACAATTCAGTTTATACATTACCTTCTATACAGTCACTCTTGACAGCCCCTACAACAAGTCCTGATCCTGGGGACCCTCCACGTGCTCCCATGGGGTTCTTATACACATCGTACTGTAACTGCCTTCCCTTTTTTTCGTGAGTCTGTACAAATGAATGCTAGGGAAATCTCTCAAATAACTACACTGAATTTATGTAATTATTCCCCAAAGTATGCACTTGAAAATGTTGGCCTGCCTCTTATTTTTATGATAATTAAGTAAATGTACAATTTATTTTGGTTATTTTAAGATGCTGGAAATGACTTGTGGACTGTCCCTTCCTTAGTATTTTTGAGGAATCTAAGGGCTCAGGGAATCTATGTTGAAACAACCAGAGAGCATATGAATAAAACTGTGTAAAGGAAGGCTGAAACTGAAACACAGAGATTTCATGTGCCATTACCAAGGTCAGATGTTTTGACAAGTGTATGAACTCAAAATGCTGGATATCTTCATGGTTGATTTTTAAATTTCCATACCAACGCTTTAAGGGATTTTGCACTCACCAACCAAAAGTGTGAGTGAACTTTCTTCACTCACTTTCATCAGAGATACAACCATTTCCCAGGACTTGAAGATGAACTGGAATTTCAGTTTGCAGATTCTATAACTGATTTAAAGGCTCAAAGAGAACTTTTTGGTCATTTTGATCTGCTCTGATCAAACCAGAAGATGATTCACCATATCAATTTTCATAGGGTTATTCTCTTCTCTTTCTACCAGCAGATCATAAGCTTTTGAACACATGGATAAATCTGACTTGCTTATTTAGTGTATTTGAAGAGGGACGCAGAGTACTCACTTGTTAGGTATTTTATTAGAATATGAATAGTGTGCAAAAAACACTTCCAGAACTGTCTACCAGATTTAAGCACCCTTAGAAAGGATCTTTTGAGGTTCAGTTTTCCAGGCCATTCATTATCCAACTGTAAAGTGACCTGGAGAACTGTTAAAAATGCAGATTTCTTGGTCCCATTTGTACAGTTTCAGATTTAGTAGCTCAAGGTGGAACCCAGAGTAGGACACATGTTGAAGGCACAGGTATCTAAGGAAATTTTTTTTAAGTTTATTTATTTATTTTGAGAGAGAAAGAGAGAGGCCACATGCACATGAGGGGAGGAGGGACAGGGAAAGAATCCCAAGTAGGCTGCACACTGTCAGCACAGAGCCCAATGTGGGGCTTGATCTCCTGACACTGAGATCATGACCTGAGCCGAAGTCAAGAGTTGTATGCTTAACCTGCTGAACAACTCTGGTGTCCCTAAAGAAATTTAATAAAAACCTCAATTCCTCTGAAGTGGTTGGCCCAGGAACTTTGGATCTAGAATAAGAATTCTGTTGGAGTACTGACATCCTGAAAATTGTTGATTTGATTTTTTAAAAAATACACATACGCACACAAACCCAATGTCCATATAAAATGCTCCTGAGTTAATTGGTGATCATCTGGGACAGCTCACAAACAAAACTAAGAAACAATGCTCTAGATTGTTTTATTTCAAACCTTAGGGGACCTCTAATTCTGTAGAAGCCTGCTGGATTTCTATAAGACTTTTCATGAAAAGGTTTAGTTTTTACATTTTAGGTTTCTCTGAACAAAGTAATATCCTGGACCATTTTTTTCCTTCCATAGTCTATACTTCCCTTCACTTTCATTCAAATGCACTGAGGGCATGCTGTGTACTCACGTGCCAGGTGCTGAGGGGTAGACTCAGTCCTAAAAACAAAGACCACACCCAAAGTAAACACGTCAGACAAAACACATTTATTGACAACAGTTTTGTCAAAAAAGTTTTGAGTATCTTTTTAAAAGGTGATCTATGTGGGGGCAACTGTGTGGCTCAGTCGGTTAAGCATCTGACTTCAGCTCAGGTCATGATCTCACAGCTCATGAGTTTGAGCCCCACATAGGCTCTGTGCTGACAACTCAGAGCCCGGAGCCTGCTTTGGATTTTTATCTCCCTCTCTCTCTCTTTCTCTCTGCCGCTTCCTGGCTCATGCTCTGTCTCCCTCTCTCTCTCAAAAAAATCAACATTTAAAAAAATTTTTTTTAAACTTAAAAAAAAAAAAGAGATTTATGTGAAGGGCAGAGCAACACAAAATGAAAAAGAGCAATCTTATCACAACTCCTGAACTCTTCCCTTGTCAGCCTTATACACTCCTGACATTATTTTGGAGAGAAAACAACTTTACTACATAAGAAAAGTCATATGAAGTAAAAAATACACACACATACACACATGCTATTTTCCCGAAAGCCAAGAGTTTAAAACCTATACTTGTGACCATCCCAGAGTACAGTTTCTCTAAGCCTGATCACTAGGAAACGCTGGGTCTCTGGACGGAATGTCAGCCATGAACAGTTAGAAATCTCCATTTTGAATGCTCCAGGAAGAAAAGGATCATCTTAAAAGGGGCCTCACCCTCCTGGTGGGCATCTGTAACCTCCACCACCGAGGCCCAAGGGAATGCTGGGGCATTGCTTAGTCCCCTGCTCAAAGGCCATGCAGAACATTCTGGGGGACTTTGAGGTTATTTTTAGAAATGACCATGATCTTTTTCCTTTCTGCTATGAGTCAGACTTAAAACCCTATTTCCAAGTAGTGTGAGGTGTGCACAAGAGTGATCGTGCTTCTTTTCAGTGTTTGAAACATGGATGCTCTCCCAATTCCGACTGCGAGATGCGAGAGTAAGGTACTCTTTCTTTAAAAGCATTTAAAATTTGTGTGGGTGTAGCCGAATTTTTATGTATGCTTTTATCCTTTAGTTATTCTTAAACATGTAACAAGCACCAAGTGAATGTACACAATATATTGAGAATGGATCATAAAACATAAGCAGTGGGCAGTCAGGGCCCTTGACATTTAGAAACGCTAAGGCCCAAGATCTCAAATCTCCATGCTTCCAAATACATAAATGTTCATACAGGCTCCTGGCTTTCTCTCAGTTGAACAAATAAATTATAGTTTCATCACAAGTCACACAAATCCTATGTACTTTTTATATCTGAAGTTAGAACATTTTTCATGAGCTTCATACATGTAGTTCCGATGGGTACTTCAACAATTATTAACTGCTCATTAAAATCCGGGACTATTATCTCTGAAATGCCAAGGTTATCTGATTTTCAAATCTCCTCCCTTTATTTTTACTAGAAGGCTCTAAACTTCTTTTTTCTCTTCTAATTTTTTAAAATGTTTTATTTATTTCTGAGAGAGACACGGAATGAGCAGGGGAGGGTCAGAGAGAGAGGGAGACACAGAATCTGAAGCAGGCTCCAGGCTCTGAGCTGTCAGCACAGAGCCCAATGAGGGGCTCGAACCCACGAACTGTGAGATCATAACCTGAGCCGAAGTCGGACGCTTAACCGACTGAGCCACCCAGGCACTCCTGGAAGCCTCTAAACTTCTAAGTTTGTACCCAAGAATTTGATTCACTGCTTACTACATGTTTCAAGCTATTCTTGTCATTTAATATTCTAGTTGGCTGAGAGCTTACCTGGTATCAGGCATCAAGCTAAGTGCTTTACATACATTACCTTGATTAGTTTTCACAACTACTCTGTGATGGATGAGGAATGGGCTCAGAGAGGACAGTATTTTGTCTCAGGGCACACAGCAGAGCCTCTCTTAGTTCCGCTTGTTCTCATCTACTCTGCTCTTCTGCGCCTGATGACTCCTGTCCTGATTAAACATGAGCAAACCTTGCTCAGAGATTCTGGGACAGTGTTTTAGACACCTGAGTCACGACGGTCTAGGGACGGTGTGTTCATGTCTTCCAGTCAGGTCTGCCTGATTCACGGAAAAGCACTGAGCTCCTCTGCGAGGAAAGAGTTATTCTTGCAAATGGAGCATGCGTGTGAGAAGTGATGAGCGCTGCAGCCCTGAAAACCTCCAGAGGGAGTGAATGTGTGTATCCCAGTGGCCGCTTCCTTTACTTGGTAGCTGGCTGTTGGAAAAGCTCTTCAGATCTGTGGTTGCCATCAGAATTCCGTAATTTGAACCTGAATTGCTCTGTCTTTTCACATACATAAACACACACATGTGTATTATGTTACATTTATTTTTAAGGACAAGAAACAATTTTCTTAGGAATCTCTCTGCTATCTTTTACTAGAAGTCATGGATATGTTATGTATTCAAACATGTCTATATGCATGACCTCGTATTACAATCTGAAATTCCTAATGGGATATTATTGAGAGCCATAAAGAAATGAGTGTGAAGGAGGCTGGTAAGGAAGAAGAAAAAGCCATAGGGAGGAAGAGGGCAAATGAAAAGATCAGATCTTATCTGCATCATTCACAGCTGGAGACTTACGCCAACAACACAGCCCGAAGAATAGGCATGTCAGAACTAAGCATGAGATTTCCATTTGTTTATTCTCTGGGAGTAGGAAGGCGGGAAGGAGGAATACTTCAGGGAGGCTGAGTACTTTTCTTTCCCTTGGGTAAAAAATCAAGAATATTTTTATTTCACTGTTTACTCAAAACGTCCCTTCTTTTCAACGAGAAATTCTCATATTAGTTTCTAGCCCCTTCCAGGAGACCATTTTCCTCAGTGGCACGTATGTTCTGCACCAGTTCAGGGGACACAGACAGCCGACAGCACCCAGACCTGACACTGCTTTTGCATAAATCCCAGCACGTGTTTATCTCCCTTTGGAAAACAGAAGTACTACAATGAGGTCTCCTATCTGTGAAAAGCCTCTTGTTTCCCTCAAAGAGGTCAGATGTTTGCTCTTTCTTGTGAGGAAAGAAAGCAGAGGCAAAGCTCAGAGCTATCTCCTGGAAGAGAATTCTCAATTCCTCCTGCCCGCACACACCCCGTCTCAGCGAGTGAGCAAACAGGACTTTATTCTTATTTCTAGACAGTGTCTGACTCCCAGACCTTCATTCCATCGCAGGTTTTTTTTTTACTCCACAGCTGAAAGCTAAGGGAACTCGCCTTCATTTACCAGCAAGGTGATTGCCGTTATTTACATGCCCCTAGAGTAACTTTGTTCACAAATGGGAGGCAAGGCAGAACTCGAGAATTTTTCTTTCCAGGATGAATGGCCCGTGGGTGAAGATGTCCACATGCACACAGGCACATTCTCGCGTTCTGGTGCACACAGGTGTGCTTTAACTGGCTCTGAACATTTTCAACCAGGCAGCGGCATGCACAGCCCCGTGCACACAATCCACAGACAGCAGAGCTCTGAAGGCTGTGGGCAGAGCATTCATCTGTGGGGAGAAGCTGCTTGGTTTCATCCCACCAGCTGAAATTCATTTTTCAAAAGAAATTAGACCAAGGTACTGTTGTTATAGCAACAGTCAGAGTCACTTATACAGCCTCTTCCCTACAACCTCACTCTGACTTCTGTGGGCAGCATTTTCAATTATGTACAGGGAGTGACCAAGGCTGAGCCTGGGTCCACCTTTTCTTATCCCTTTAAGGGCAGAGGTGGAAATCCTCTATGTCCAATCTGAAGCCCAAAGACAAGACTTGATCGTGCTCCACAGAGTTCTCCTAGTCCTGAAAGTCAATGAACACTGGAGATCAGAGAAAAAGCCTTTGGTCCCTCTGTTTTCATCTCCTGGATAGGATCCGGACATGTGCCCACCAAACTTCCGGGGGCCAACCAAGTACCAGCCATTTCGGGATGAGAATTTCCAGGGAGGATGGTGATGTTGGCGATCCCCATCAGATTCTGAAGTGTTTTCATTATTTAGTCCTCTGAGATTTTACTTTATTCTTGGGGGTGTGGATTTCTTAAGATGTCCAATTGCCCACTCCAACCCCTGAACACAACAATCAACTCCAAAATTCCCCTTTCTAGATGAAAATGTACACTTATTACCGAAACTCTATGGCAAATAATTTTCCAAAGGGGTCAGCAATCTCGTAGTCTACTTTCACCCCAGGATACCCCAAATGGCAAACATCTATAAAGCCAGTGCTCATGACTAATGTTGTAGGCAGAATTGTGCCCTCCCCAGACTCATATGTTGGAGCTCTAACCCCAGAACACCTCAGAATGTAACGGTATCTGGAGATAGGGTCTTTAAAGAGGTAATTAAGTTAAAACGAGTTCATTAGGGGGGCCACTAATCCAATCTGACTGATGTCCTTATAAGAGGAAATTAGGACAAAGATAATACAGAGGGAAGACCATGTGAAGACACACACACGAAAGACGGCCATCTATAATCCAAGGTAGAAAGAAATCAATCTTCTTGACAACTAGCATGATCTTGGATTTCCAGTTTCTAGACCAGTGAGCAAACACATATCTGTTGTTGCAGCCACCCAGTGTGTATGCTACTTTGTTATGGCAGCCTTAACAAATGAACATAACTAATAATCTGGTTGGAACATATCTCTGTCCTCTCCGTCTTATGTAGGTTAGGCCCTCAATAACGGTTGTTCTTGCACAAATTTGTTCATGCTTCGATTCAACTAATGAAGCCCCTACTATGTGCTGGGTTATATATCAGGCACTGGGGTGCATTAGTGAGTAAGATTTAGACTCAAAAGCTTTCAGAATGGAGGGGAAAGAAAAGTGGATGAGGAAGGTCAGGGTCGTTTTGTTTTGGGCAACGGTGCTAAGGAATACCCAAAGGAGGGGCGCGCCTCCGTCCGACAGGGACTGAAATGGAAACTGAGACTTTAGATTCACAGTAAGGGAAGAAGCCAGAGAAGAATGAGGGTGCGGCTTCTAAGTGAAACTTCAAATAGTTGTGTCTGGCTTGAGCCAGGGTGCAAGGGCAAGAGCTGAGAAACAAGGCTGAAGAAGTAAGAGCCAAAGAGATCGCGCAAAGCTTGTTTGCCATATTATGAAGTTCGGACTTTATCCAGAAAGATAAAGACACACTGGAAAAAAATAGTCACTTGTAATGCTCACTTTAGGTTTCCTAGTGATAGAAGTTGGTTGCAAAAGGTAAAAGTCATTTGTTTGCTAGGCCTGCCGTAACCAAATATCACAGACTTGGTGTCTTCAACAACTAATTTTCTCACAGGCGGCTGGAGGTCCAAAAAGAAGGTGTGTTGACAGGTCTGGTTTCTTCTGAGACCTTTCTTCTTGGCTTGCAGATGGCTACCATCTCACCATGTCCTCTCACGGCCTTTCCTCTGAGCACGTACACCTCCCGTGCCTTTTTCTGTCTCCAAATTTTCTCTTCATATAGAGACATTGGTCATGTTGGATTAAAACCCCCTCTTACGGCCTCGTTTTGGCTTCAGCTCCTCTTAAAAGGCCAAACCTCCAACTACAGTCTCATTCTGCGGTACTGGGGATTGGGGCTTCAACATGTGAATTTGGAGGAGAAGACACAATTCAGTATCACTCCTGTACAGCTGGCCAAGCAAATGGCGAAAGCTGTCCTTAACTTACATGAAATTAATATGAGGCAGATATGGCCTTGAGGGAAATAGTTCAACAACTGCTATGTGGTCCAGAATTTAACAACATATTTTTTCAAAAGCGTTTGTCTCCCAATTTCAATCCCATATTCAAAGTACACTTCACATTTACCCCTTAACTATTGGCCAACGAGTGTAGTCAGAGATGGTATGAAGCCACACCTCAGTGCAGGTGGCAGAAGCATGCCATTATTTAGGAGGCTCTGAAAAATGACCATTCCCTGAGGCTTAGTAAATGTTACTTCACAGGGCTAATCCACCAGACCTCAGAGAGTCGCAGAGAAGGAAAGCTGAGGCACCGAGAGACTGGCGCCACAGTGTAAGAAGAGGGAATGTTCTTCAGAGGAAGGGCAAGGAATGATAGGGTTGCAGCCCCATGCCCCACACGGTAAATTACTTTGCCGGTAACAGGTTCAGAGTTTGTCAACTTCCTGTTCAAACTGTGGTGTGTTGTCAATGTACTGTAACAGCGTAGAGTCAAAAGTATGTATTTCAATGGTTTTATCTTTCTTACCTAGCCATCCAGATATTATTTATGCAGTTTCTATTATAATGCTACAGTTAGGTTTGCATAATATTTTCTGTAAGTGCCTACTTTTGCGTGGTTGCAGCTCTCTAAAACTCCCCTGGGACAGAGTTTTTTTTCACCTTGGTCTCAGTTCTGAGGTAAAATTTTTTGTAACAACAAATGATGACTTTAGGGATATATCTGAAGTTACGTGACTATAAAAAAAGGGGGATTTTTACTGCGATGAATATGCTGTTACCTTTTGTCCAAGTGAACACCACAAATCAAAAAGAGCTGAACATAAAGGCATCAAGCAAGGCAATGTAATAGATTTCACTGAAGACAGCCCACACTGCCAGATTTAACTAACTGAGGTCTGCATTCACATGCTTATCAGTATTTAAAAATACCCTGAGTGTACACAACAGAAAATGTCAGGAACTTGAAAAGCAAAAATATGCATGTGGCGCTTTCCAGATCTCACTAAAGCTCAGCAACTAAACAAACTTAATTATGTGATCGGGCAGCAGTTCCTTAACCTCTCTGGACCTCTGCTTCCTCAATTATAAAATGAGAGGGCTGGCCTGCCCAATCTCCAAAGCTTGTTCCAGCTCTCACAGAGTCTGTTTGGACTCTGGATTCAAATCAGTGACTCACTTTTAGAAATCACTCTGAAAGGCACTGTTAGTTCAGATGGGCAGCTGAATTTGGCAGGTAGTTACTAAAGTAACTGGGAGCCTCACTGTAAGTCAGAGAGCAAGAATTCATTAAATTCTTCTGCAAAGGTTTCTTAAGCTTCAGTATTTGCAAAAAAAAAAAAAAAATACACTTAAATCCTAATCACAATTATCTTCAAAACAAAAGTGTGTGCATTACATGGTTCATTTAAAAGGATTTTTCACGTTTTGATGGCCGGCTTGGTGTTAGGTACTGAGCGGGGTACAGAGAATGCGAAAGATACACACGACCCCTGCTTTCAAAGAAATTCACAGCCTGTTGCACATTTTCATTTTGCTCCTTAAGTGTCTACTGGAAAAAGCTCCCATTATGTATAACACTTGTCAAACAAAGACAGCGGAGATGTTCCTATTCTGGTGACCGCAGTTTGGTTAGCTTATAGAACAGTGTATGGCTCTTTTCCATTTCTACCATGAATGATTCTGGATAAATGGCCTTCAATTACACGACGAGCCTGAAAGTGCCAGTTTGGGTAAATAGCTACTGGACCAGGCTATACATAACAGCGGTCTGCATTTTCTGGGTGTCCACCATCACGTATTTCACCTAGAAGGGACAGATGGGCGTGGGCCTAATCTTAGAGTCAGGGGCCCTAGGTCTCTCATGACCGAGCTGTGTGTTCTGTGGAAGTCAGTTGAGTATTTCTACCTCCATTTTTGCCTGGATAAAATAATCTCTACAGTTCCTTTATAAACCTAGCAGCCAGGAATTTTGATCTCTAGTTAATTTGGATATACATGGAAGATGAACCAACTGACATTTTAGTGTTCTTCTTAATCTTGTGGTTCTTTTCTAAAATATGTAACTAGTTCCTGGGGCATCTGGGTCACTCGGTCAGTTAGGTGTCCAGCTTCGGCTCAGGTAATGATCTCACGGTTCGTGGGTTTGAGCCCTGTGTCGGGTTCTGTGCTGACAGCTCAAAGTCTAGAGCCTGCTTTGGATTCTGTGTCTCCCTCTTTCTCTGCCCCTCCCCCGCTCGCACTCTGTTTCTCTCTCTCTCAAAAATAGATAAACATTAAAAATGAAAAATAAATTAAAAATAAAATATGTAACTAATTCCTAAATTTGAAAGGATGAAAATGTTTGTGTCTGTTGCTGTTTCTAAGCATTGTGTAGTAGAACCTGATTAATTCAATTCCTGATAATTTTGCCTTTAGCTGTAACTTGGCTAAAGGCCAACTTGATATGTATTCTTATGTACAAAAAAGAGAGCTTACTATGTAAAGAAAAAATAGGCATAATAAAGATTATAAGGAGAATAGTAGGAATGCTTAACTTACTATTTCTAACCTAAGGTAGAAATGGGTCTCAAGGACTCAAGCACTCAAGAGACTCAAGTTTAAATAAATAATTGATACATGTATTATGAACTCTTCTCATATATTAATTAAAGTAGTTCCCCAAGGATGTTTATTTACAGTTTGATGGTCTAGTTTGAATTGCAGTTGTTACTTTTAAATATATACAAGCAGTATATATTTACCACTACACTTCAATTCAGATTTTTCTCAATTTAGGCAGCTGTTTGTCCAAATTAGCTTAAATTAGGGAGAGTCGATTGTATTCATAAACTCTTCATCTAGAAGGCAGAAATGACGACTATAAAATTTGTCTTAGGTTTGTCGGGACTCTGCAGCTTAACTTCTAGTCTGCGATTTGTGAAGAATGAACATGCACTGATTAATGGCCATTACTGATTTCTTACAGCTGTAACTTATCAGAATATGTATACTCTACTACTGTACCCATGGTAATTATCTCATTACTATGAAGTGTCACAGAAATGCATTATGCGAAGTATGCGTTGAATCACATTTAGCAATTTCTTTTCATGTTTAAATCCAGAAGCTTAGTGTTCTCTAATCGTGGGAGCTTTGCATGGGAGTTGGGGGCTTTGCAAGAGAGTTGGGGCTTAGCATGGGAGTCATGCATAGGAGCTGAAGTTCCCTGGCAGAAGGATAATAAGCTTTGTGACTGGTCACTCTTTTAAACTTTTCTGTACCTCAGTTCCTGATTTGAAAATGGGCATATTCATGTGTGACCCTTCCTATACCTCATGGAAAGGATTAAGCAGATTAAGTCTATAAAAACAGTTGGCCACCAGGAGGAAAGGCATTAAGGAAATTACTCAGCATACTGTAGTGGTGACTTCTCTAACCGCATGAATATCTAATGAACAGGTACACATAATACTTGACATTTCTATGGAGCTGTTCATGCGACCATCTTAACATCTCTTAAAGAAATGCATGGCAACAATTATCAGACATCTGGGAAGCATCAGCTCATTGGCCAGAGAGGGTAGAGACACAGCAGCTTTGTTTTTAAAATCAGGGTGTTCAAGAGCAGGGATATAATTCAAATACAGGTATCCCACAATCCTGAAGATATGGCCTTAGAAACAGAACAATGTTTATTTGCGAGACATCCAACCATACATATGAAGTGGCCTAAACAACACAGATGCAAAACTTCCCTCAGAACCAAGCACACAGGTGGTGATGGGCCCTATTAACTGGATGAGACAAGTCAGCAAAGGGACAAATAGTACTAGTGAGAGATCAAAATAAAACATCATCAGGAAAGGAGGACAAAAAAATAGACTCTGTGGTCAGATTTGTACTGTCAGTTGCAGTTTGAAACGAGGACTAAGAGCATTGGACTGATATCAGTAATTCACTGGGAATCAAGAGAGGATTCTGGTAGGATACCCAGCAGCATCGAGATCATCTGGGAACTTGCTGAAATGCAATTTTTTTTCTTTTAAAAAATATTCATTTATTTATTTTTGAAAGAGAGAGCGCACACAAGCGAATGGGGGAGGGACTGAGAGAGAAGGAAACATAGAATCTGAAGCAGCTCCAGGCTCTGAGCTGTCAGCACAGAGTCCGACATGGCTCTGGAACCCGTGAACCACAATACCATAACCTGAAGGGAAGTCAGACACTTAACCGACTGAGCCACCCAGGCGCCCCTGAAATGCAGATTCTTGGCCAGTTCCCCAGACTTCCTGAATCAGAAACACTGAGCATGGAGCCTGAATTCTGTGTTTTAAGAAGCCCTCAAAGTGAGTCTCATGAGTTTGAGAATCCTTATTCAAGAACAGTGCTGGCTGTCCAACAGGACTTACGAGATGATGGGAAAGGTCTGTATGTACACTATCTGTCTGATACAGTAGCATCCAGCTTTGTGTGGTTGCTGAGTACCTGAAATGTGGCTAGTGTTACCGAGGAACTGACTTTTAAATTTCATTTATTTTAATTAAATTTAAAATAGCTACAGGCAATGGGTTGCTATTCCACGGGACAGCAAAGTTCTAGAACTGTGCTGTAAATGAATACTGGGTTTTTTTGATCAGTCAGAAAAGCAAATGGTGAAGCATGGAGATACTGAGTGTGACTCTTCTTGTAAGATATCTTGTTTGGAAAAGCAAGAGGGAAAAAGGCCTCGTGGCTGGGATCTTAGGAGGTGAAATAAAGGTTCTTTTCAGGAAAAGGAAGTCTTAAGTGTGTTTGAACATGAAGAGAAATCAGAGAGCAGGAGAGGCTGACACTAAGAAAACAGGGACAAATGAAAAAATGTGATGGAAAGGTCTCATTGTGGTAAAATGTTCATAACATACAATTTACCATCTTGACCATAAAGTGTATAGCTTACAGTTATTAAGTACATCCACAATGTTGTGCAACCATCTCCACTACCCATCTCCAAAACCCTTTTCATCTTGCAAAATGGAAACTCTTTGCCCATTAAACAATAACTCCCTATTCCTACCTTCCTTCAGGTCCTGGAAAAGAGCATTCCACTTTCTGCCTCTATGAATTTAACTACTCTAGATAACTCATGTAGGTGGAATCAAACAGTATTTGTCTTTTTGTGACTAGAATATTTCATTGAGTATAATATCCTCAAGGTCTATCTATATCGTGGCATATATAAGAATTTCCTTTCTTTTTAAGGCTGAATGATATTCCGTAGGTTTACAAATACCTCAAGGCCTGCTTTCAATTCCTTTAGGTATATGCCCAGATGTGGAATTGCCAGGTCATAGGGTAGTTCTAGTTTTAATTTTTTTAGGAACCACCATACCGTTTCCCCTGGTGGCTACGCCATTTTACATTCTCATCGAGGTATTTGTTTTTGAGACAATGAAGAATGGAACATCAGAGCCATCACAAGAATGATTTAAAGGCAGATATGGAAGGGAGGGGTGCCTGCGTGGCTCAATTGGTTAAGTGTTCGACTTTGGCTCAGGTCATGATCAAATGGTTGTGAGCTTGAGCCCCACACTGGGCTCTCTGCTATCAGCACAGAGCCTGCTTCAGATCCTCTGTCCTGCCCTTTCTCTGCCCCTCCCCCATTCATGCCCTCTCTCTTTCAAAATAAAATAAATATTTAAAAAAAGAGAGAAATGTGGGGAACAGGTATGTTGAAATGGAACTCTGTGTGTGTGGTGGGGTACCTTTAGAGCTTAACTCTGAAAGTTCCGATTTTCTCACTTACGCCTTGATGCAAGGACCTCACCTCCAAGAAAGAACACTGCCGAGGAGGAAAAACCCAGGGCTTGAGGAGAAGCTCATGGAGATTTTGTAAAGTCGGCGCATTATAAAAGAAGATCAGGGAAACTTTCTGAGGGCTCTGAAGCAGAAGTATATACATACAGTGTAGGAGTATGTTATGGGATTGAATTGTGTTTCCCCTCGAAAAGATACGTTGAAGTCCTAGCTCCAGGACCTCAGAAAGTGACTTTATTTGGAGCCACCCCCACCACGGATGTAATTAGCCAAGACGAGGTCATATTAGAGTAGAGTGAGCTCCTAATTCAACATGTGTGGTATCCTTCTTATAAGAACACGGCCATATGAAGACACGGAGACACGCACTGAGAATACCATGCGATAGCAGACGCAGGAAGTGGAGTTACACAGCTCTCAGCCAAGGGATGCTAAATAGTGCCGGTGAACCATGCGAAGCTCGGAAGAGGCAATGAAGGGTTCCACGCAGGATCTGAGGGAACATGGGCTCCGCTGACACCTTGATTTCCGACTCCCAGCCTCCAGGACTGTGCGACAATAAATTTCTGGTGTTTTAAGCCACCTCGTTGGTAGTACCTTGTTATGACAGCCCTAGGAAGTAATGCAGCTGCAGAGCATGAATCTGCAATAGGCCAAGGTCATCCCATGCCAAGCCCAAGATGAGTATTTCTAAATTACTGCGCACCCCACCTCTGAGCAATATGCTTTCTGACACACTGTGATAATATAGGTGATAAGTCAATGTAATATAGATTTTGAATCATAGTCCTTCCTAGAAGATTTTCTCTCTGTTTGTCTTTCACAGGAACGAATGGGGCATGCATATAAGCACACTAAATCGTATGCTTCTAGGAACCAAGATGGGAAAGAAATCTCAGTATCTTGGGGCAGAGGCACTGTCATTACTTGGAAGTTCTTCTGGATTTTATTTCACCTGCATCTGGGTCTATGAATTTTTTCTTTCTTTTTGGGTTATAAGCCTGAGTATGGCTCTTGGTTTACCTGTAAAAAAATCAAAGACTTTTCTAATTTTTAAAATCTAAGTTTGTCTGCTTTTGCTGACTTTGACCTTTATTTTACATGCTAATGATTTTGGGAGAACAGTAATACAATTATTTTCCCGCTTTTACACTTGAGTTTTATGGGAGAAGTCAGTATGGAGGTGATGGGTGCCTACAGATGAAGCCATTTAAGAAAAAGTGACCTGCTTATGAACCCCTGGGAGAGTCTCCCCAGGAGGTGGCTGGGGAATGGTTCCAGGAGCCAGGGGGCCAGGAGGGGACAGCATTGCCACTGGCTGCAGCACGGGGTAAAGGCCGACGTCTTCACGATGTCTCAGCAGAGGAGTCTGGTTAGTGTGCGGTGGAAGGGGAGCTTAGCTGTCGCTGACATGGGGGCAGTGTGGATCATCTGGTTAGGCAGAATAACCTGGGGCACTTGCCACGTCAAAACACAAGTCGTAAAAAAAAAGTCTTTCCCTTGCTGCCTACTTGCTCTTCTCTCTAAACCTGGGGCGCCTGGGTGGCTTAGTCGGTTAAGCGTCCGACTTTCGCTTAGGTCATGATCTCGCGGTTTGTGGGTTCGAGCCCCGCGTCGGGCTCTGTGCTGACTGCCAGCTCAGAGCCTGGAGCCTGTTTCAGTCTGTGACTCCCTCTCTCTCTGACCCTCCCCTGCTCACGCTGTCTCTCTCTCTCTCTCTCCTAGAAATAAACAAACAAAAAAAAAATATTAAAACACAGCTCTTACTTTTGTTAAAATTCACCTACCTCCTCGTAAAAGTGGAGGAAAAGATCCATAAACTACGGATATAACCAAATAAATAAATAAAATAAATCCAGAGATAATTACATTTTAGAGTTTCTTTATATGAAATACATCCAGGGGTGCCTGAGTGGCTCAGTTGGTTGAGCATCCGACTTCGGCTCGGGTTATGATCTCAAGGTTTGTGAGTTCGAGCCCCATGTCAGGCTCCATGCTGACAGCTTGGATCCTGGAGCCTGCTTTGGATTCTGTGTCTCCCTCTGTCTCTCTTCCTCCTCTGCTCACACTCTGTAGCTCTTTGTCTCAAAAATAAATAAGCACTGGGGGTGTCTGGGTGGCTCAGTCGGTTATGTGTCTGCCTTCGGCTCAGGTTATGATCTCACGGTTCTTGGGTTCGAGCCCCGCATCAGGCTCTGTGCTGACAGCTAGCTCAGAGTCTGGAAGCTGTCTTCGGATTCTCTATCTCCATCTCTCTCTGACCCTTCCCTACTCATGCTGTCTCTGTCTCTCTCTCTCTCTCAAAAATAAATAAAACATTAAAAATAAATAAATAAGCATTTAAAAAATTTTAAAAATTAAAAAACCAGAAACATTTCCAGTTAAGAGACCCCTTTCCCTCTCTCCTCCCTCCCTTTCACAGCCCCTCAAATTAAAAAAAAATTAGGGACGCCTGGGTGGCTCAGTCGGTTAAGTGTTCGACTTTGGCTCAGGTCATGATCTCGCGGTTTGTGGATTTGAGCCCCGCATCAGGCTCTGTGCTAACAACTCAGAGCCTGGAGCCTGCTTCGGATTCTGTGTCTCCCTCTCTCTCTGCCCCTCCCCTGCTCTTGCTCTGTCTCTCTCAAAAATGAATAAACATTAAAAAAAATTTTTTTAATTTAGACTTTGGCTTTTCATGAAAGACATACAGTAAAAGTATCATTGTTCCAAAATTCCAAAGCAATTTCACAATCATAATGAAATGAAGGAGTAAATGGTTTTGTTGAGGTCTTGAAAACAATCACCCCATGTTGCTATGTGGTATATCTTTATAAATTACAAAGGGATTTGCAAAAATTAGTTCATTCATTCAACACACACTCACTGAGCATCATTTATGCACCAGGCCCTCCGTGAGAAGCTGGGCATGCAGAGATGAAAAAGACACGGTCTGCTTGGGAGAGCTCACAACAGAGGGAGACAGCTATTATTATTATTCATTATAATGTGGCTAGGCTTCCCAGGCCCCACTCCTACCTCCAGCCCTAGGAACCTTGATTTTAATTCACAAAGAACCATATTGTGGGGAGAAAAAAAAGAAAATGACCACAGTAAATCCTGTAAGGGTGGCAGTTCTCTCCAGAAATATAGCTACACTGTGAGCTTAGACCTCCTTTAAACTAAGGGCAGGGGAAGAAAAGAATACAGCAAAATACCTAAGCGAGCCACCAAAACGAACCACGGCAAACATCTGGACGTGAATTATAGAAATTCCGAACTAACTGGGAAAGAAAATCATTTGTAGTCTAACAATCAGTTAAAAAGGAAAATGAAACAGAAGTCTCCTTTTCTCCTTGTCCTTTTCAGAATGGCCCCATAGAGCCACATGAGGAAAGACATCACCTTCAGCTCTATGGGGCACTTTGCGCTTCATAGACAAAGGGATGCATGTCTAGGACTGATAACCCAGTTTCCCCGTATTTTGAGCTTAATGCAGATGAACCAACTCAAATATCAAAAGTCAGGTCTTCTGATGTGATTTTTGTGCCTTGCTTAGAATCAGTGGCCGAGGAGAAAAGTACATGCACAATAAATCTAAAATCATTCAATTACCTTAAGTCAATCGCGAGGCTTATATTTACCGAGAATAAGCATTTGACTCTCCTATTACAAAGACATGCAAATGACTCCCAAGTTGCAAAACCATTCTGGATAGCTTATTACTCTGTTCTCAGATGTTGGAGGAGCACGGGGAAAGGCTTGAGAGTTTGATCAGGAAAATACCATGTTTGTCAGTTGGCAAAAACAGCATGCTCACACAGCCTCTGGAAGTAACTGCTGTATGAGTGTCAGCTCACAGGAAGGGAAACATCCAGCCCCTCTTTGGAAACAGATTCACACTGCAAAATTATCCAAGTTAATTTCCTTCAGTTAATGAAGCTGGTTTCCTTATTAGCAAAGGGAGATGACCAAGTCTAGTCTATATCCAATGACTCACAGGATGATGAAGTTAGCTGGCCCCATCTCTGTTTTCACACTTGACTTGCAGATAGATTGTCATAGAATCTGTATAAGTCATACTGGCCCAAGCCAGTGTTTAGTTCTGCTTTTACCACTGTTGAATTAAGGATTCTCTCAGAAATGTCCATATAAACTACCACCAAGGACTGCTAACTGCTGAACTGCCATATGGCCTCAGCTCACAGATCTGTGTGTGTGTGAGCCCGAGGCCCCATAACATCCAGTACCCGTGAGGCTGGGGACCAAGCAGCACTGAGAGTGGTCATCTGAACCCCCCTGTCACAAGGTACCTCACGTGGAGGATGGGTTCATGGTAGACGCACTTGGGCCTCCTCCTCATCTTAATAGAAAAATTTTGGTGGTGATGAGGGGGTGAGAATGGGACAGGAATTCCTGTAGAATTGCTCTGGGATCCAGGTCTAAACTGTGGTAAGTCTGATTGTAATGCTGAATCAAATCAGTTACCATTACCCGGACCAGCCCTAACAATTTAGGCTCTCTCTGAAGCTATCAGCAAACAGCAACTACTCGCTGTATATCTGTTACAGTCCAGGCAAATCCAAGATCTTTCTCTTAATTCCCATATCAACCCTGCAAGGTAATAAACATCATTTATACAAATGAGGAAACTGGGGCTCAGGGAGATTTAAATAAGTTGCCCAAGGTCACATAGCTAGTGTGAGGAAGCTGGGATTTGAATTCCAAAGCCTGCACTTTTCCGTTACATGCCTCTCCACTGGTAAATGGAATGTGTTTCACATTTCCAAACTTTTCTGACATGAGCATGGTTCTGAAGTAAGATAGGAAGAGGGAAGGCATCCTTAGAACTGCTCCCTCCCCTCAGCGGTGGGCTGACACATAAGGGAGTACTATCTGAAAGTGGACTTCCTAGAAGGACCACAGTTCATTCAGACATTCTCACAGCAGTTCTGCCACTGAGCTGCTCAGGTATAAATACATATATTGGCCGCTCACCTAACCCTAGCCTGATACTGAAGAGAATGGTGTTAGCTGATGGTGGTAGTGACTTATCACATTGACGGTCTCTTTCCAAGGACATCACTCCAATGTCACCAACATAAGCACATACTTCCCAGAAAACGAAACCTAACTTGCACAGAAGCATCTGAAATGTTAAGCTCTAGGTAAACCTGGCCTCGGCTCTTAAAAGTACAAGGGCCACCAACCTTGGTTGATGGCCAGAGCTCTACAAACTCATAGTATGCTAGCGCTGCCTTCACCTAGGTCTTCCTAAGTCTTTGTTTCTCACAAGTTGTTTTTCTTTACTAATAACTTTCACTTTCCTTTCATTTTCCCATGAGACTGCGCTAATATTGCCTAGTTCAGATGATTGTAAGAACTACGCAAGGTGTGCAATAGCATCACTGAAAGACTTTGCAACTTCCCTTGCCCATCAGTAATTTCACAGTCACCTATAGGGATTTTCAAGTAGGTGTTTTCCATATCCCTATGTGATATTGTCATCCAAGATAGAAACAGTGCAATCATACAATTTTAGATGACTAGGGCCAGGCTTCCACGATATGGATGCTGCTGACTTTTTAAACTTGGAAATTATATGAAAGTGGTTTTTAGGATCTTTGGGAGTCCCCAAAAGTTGTGTGCAGAATTCTGTGGTTATGCACCTTTTCTCAGAAGAGAGGGCTTTAAAGCTTTAATCATATTCTCGGTGTGGTCCATGATCCTCCAAAAATTGAAGAATCACTCTCTTGGAAGTCAGCAACAAATAAGATTGGGTGGAACCTGTCTTACAAGCAGCTTTGATTTCCTTGAAGGTCAAAGCTTGCAGTTCTAGGTTCTGTTAATGAATGTGTATTCTCCAGATCCAGGAAGACATATGCATGTACGACACTGATGGCACCTAGCAGGCAGGGCTTGCCTCTGGAGTCCTTATTCTCATCAGGCAGTAGGACAGCGAGAGCACATGACTGGGGTGGAGGAGGCCCCAGAAACCCTGTCGTGTGAGAAGCAGGTAAAGGGGCAGAGGATATCTAACTGGAGAAAGCGAGAGTCGGGCAGTAGGAATGCTTCAGCTCTTGCTTAAGTAGTGGACAATCGCTGCATGGGAGAAGGATTAGATTTAATCCATGAACTCCAGAATACGAACCACGATTGAGGGTTGGAAGTTATGGGTAGAGAGAATTCAGCTTCTATATGTGAACGAGCTTTTAAAAACGATGAGAGAGATTCAAAATAGAAAGGGCTAACTTGTGAGGCTCAAGAACTTCCTGTCCCTGGAGATTTCATATGAAGACTGCATGTCCATTTGTCAGGAATTTGTAAAGGGGATTTTTAAAAAAATTTTTTTTTCCCTGAGAGAGAGAAAGAGAGACAGCGTGAGCAGGGAAGGGTCAGAGAGAGAGACGCGCAGAATCTGAAGCAGGCTCCAGGCTCTGAGCTAGCCGTCAGCACAGAGCCCGACACAGGGCTTGAACCCATGAACTGTGAGATCATGACCTGAGCCAAAGTCAGACACTTAACCGACTGAGCCACCCAGGCGCCCCACGTAAAAGGGATTCATTCTTAACTGGGTGGAAGGTAGAAGAAAATGACCTCTACGATTCCTTCTAATTCCATGATATGTCTATTTAGATTGTATATCTCTTATTAAAATTTAGAGTCAAAGACCCAAATACATGTTCCCTTGCTTCATATAATAGATTCCTGTGGCAAATTAGCTGATCAGGGGAATAACCACTTTTTTTTTTCACTTTTGATTTTATGCATTTGGGGTGTCCCTGTGTATGAAATGCTGTGTCTGCGCTTCCGGCATGTACTCCTTCCATAGGTCTCCTTTTGCGAATCACCAGAATTCACTGCACCACCATCTCTCCGTGGGCTCCTGGGCTACTCCCCAACTGTTTTTTCTTTGTTTGTTTGTTTTTAAGTAATCTCTGCACCGAATGAATGGCTCAAACTCATGACCCCAAGATCAAGAGCGGCATGTTCCTCCAGCTGAGCAGCCAGGTGCCCCTTATCCTCCCATTTAATCTTGTTTCCTATCCCACTCCTCTCCAGTCACCTATCGTAATCACTTAATCAATTAATAATCAGTAATTATTGATTATTAATTAATTGATAAGTAGTCAATTAATTAGGGTATATCTTTTTTTTCATAAAGATTTAATTTTATTTATTTATTTTTTTAATGTTTTATTTATTTCTAGGAGAGAGAGACAGCGTGAGCAGGGGAGGGCCAGAGAGAGAGGGAGTCACAGACTGAAACGGGCTCCAGGCTCTGTGCTGGCAGCACAGAGCCCGACGCGGGGCTCGAACCCACGAACCGCGAGATCATGACCTAAGCGAAAGTCGGACGCTTAACCGACTAAGCCACCCAGGCGCCCCGGGTATATCTTTCTCTTAAACTCATAACTGGCTTACAGGGTGCTGGATGACCTGGTGCCTCCAAGCTCATTTCATGCTCCCCTCCCGCCACACTTCAACATGCCAGCCTCCTCTGCTCCTCCCTCCCCTGCAGCTGGAGCCGCTTGACTTCCCGTCCCAGTGCCCTGTCATCACTCGTGATTCAGCTCCACCATCTCCTCAGAAGGCTGTCCCTAGCCCCCACCTCAGTTAGCTGTACCTCCTCACTTACACTGTCACATGACTGTTTCATTTTCTTCGTCCTACTTCTTACCATTAATAATCATCCGGCTTCTTAGTTTCGACTTGGTATTGGCTTCTTCCCTGCTTTGAGTATAGGCCCATTGAAGGTATGGGCCTAGTCTGTGCTGTTCACTAACTTTCTGCTGCCAGAGTCTGGAACAGGGACTAGCTCGTGGTGGGTGGTTGTAGGTATTTCTGGAATGAAAGAATGAATGAAGGAGTGATTGCATGAACAAGTCTCTCCAGGACAGATGACAGCTCAGGGCTTGTGTGTGGCCGTGTTCTTAGACTGTAAGCATGACTGTGTTTGCTTGTTGCCTCAACCCCTTACCTAGGATAGGGCTGTGCACACAGCGGGCACTCAAGAGAATTTTGGATTGACTCCTAAGTCGCTCCCAAACGTAATTTAAAGCCAGAGATTAGAGAAAACAATCTTTTTCACTGAAGAGAAAAAGATATTACCCACGCCTCAGAATGTCCTTACACACACTGTGGGGTAAAATCCTAGAGAGGAATAGCACAGCTCCTTAAAGCTGGGATAGTGTGTCTTCCCCCTCCTCCCCCACCCCGCCCCTCTCTGAAGGCTTTTAGAAAAAAATATTCTGGCAGTGAGGAACAAGAGATGCTGGAATGGGTTACTGAGGAGGTGGTAGAATCTCCTTTTCTGGAGCTCTTTAAAAATAGAACAGCCATCTGGGATGATTTAGATATGGTCTTCATTGAAGAAGGCGGATGGAAGAGGGAATGAGAGATCTAAGTCCCATCTCATCCTTGATTTTCTGATATATCGCTTTAAACTCTGATTCATGGCAAAAGCCTGAAAGGAGCAAGGAATTCACTTTTTCTTTTTCACTGAAAGTTATATCCCATTTTACTTTGAACTGTAATTCTGCTGTATCACTCTCCTCTCCTCAAATGGGGAATTTGGATGTCATACTTTTTTTGTTACGTAGAAAGTTTGGATGAGACTTCACTTCCATTCCCTCTTTCCTAGAAAGGAAAGCAAAGGGTTTGAAGATGGAAGAGCTCAGATGTCGGGAATGAGAGCCTTAAAAGCACAAGTCGGTGTGGGCCCTGCTTCTACCACCACGCAGGATGGAGGGACAGGAAACAGCACATGGGGACACAGGTGGGATCCTGTGGAACATCCCAGAACAAGAACCTGCTGTGGTCACACACAGTTAAGCTCTAGAAGTCTAGTCCACCGTTCATAACAATCGATTCTTCGTTCTTTGCTTTGTTAATGGGATCAAGCCTGGGAAAGTCATATAAACAACACAAGGTATATTTTTCTTATATTTGGCTACGAAATTGTAGCAATTGAACTGTCTTCTAGCTTTGTTCTTAAGCCTTGTGCTTGATTGTCAAAGCTGCACAGTCAAAAGAATAATAGATTTTAATACACAGAAGCCTGAATTTTACTATTTTTACTATAGAGGCCACACTGTAAAAAGCCTTGTTAAATTTGTTTCCCAGCAGTATTTGTATGCCATAACTATTTTTCTAACCTAAATAAACTTGGTTGTGATGATCAAATACATTTATTTTTAAACGTTCATTACAAGCGCTGTTGTACATAACAAACTAATGGCCAATATGGCTTGAGTTTCGTTTTTGTTTTTTGTTTTTGAAAAGGAGCACAACCAGATTAATGATAACAGTATCTTTTTTTCCCTTTCTAGAAGTTAGTGAATAATCCATATTTTTATGGAATTTTGTGCCAAGTCAGAACACAGTGTGACCATAAAAGTCTTCATAAACCATATTTGCAAACGGCCCCTGTCACTTTGTATGATACGAATCACGTACGCATGCTCCTTCATTTATTCCTTGCTCCCAGGACATTGGTTGGGTGTCCACATGGGGGACATCCCTGTGGATCTGTGTGGGCGCATCTGTGTCCGCTCAGGCTACAAACAGAACTGAATGCCAAGACATGTACAGCAAGAGAATTCTAAGGTAGAAGTATAAACTCCTGAAAACAAAAAGAGGGAAATGGGATATTCTCCTAGAACTTTGAAACAAATTACTTTGAGGTGCCTTCACAATACAAAATCCACACACTGTTGTGTTTTGGTACATCCTGTTATGTAACTATTTGCTAAAGTGGTCACCACCCACCTTTCATTGATGGATGGAGGATACATATTTGTTCAGGGCAGAGAGAAGCATCTGCTCCTTTAACAGAGCAGGATTAAGGGTCTGCAGAGAAGCTGTAATTTTTACAGAACATGGTTCCAACTTTGCCTCCCATGAGACCACAATCTCAGTGCTGGAGTCTCTGGGATTACTTACTGCCTAGGGTGAGTGAGGCACAGGAGACCAGGCAGCCACAGAGCTGTGGCACAGGAAAATTTAATCCCTGGGGCAGAGCCTGGATGAGTTTGGGCGCAACCAGGTTTGATCTGAAGAGAGGGAGGCCCTGAACATGACCTTCTTCCTGCTTTAGAGCCTTCCTTTTGCTCCATTCACCCTACCTCCGGCAGGTGGGAACAGGTAAAAGTCAATCCTCCCAAATCTCCCCGGTGGAATCCCCTTGCCCTATTCTTACAACCCCTCATTCGTCCCCTCTCCCCTCTCCATGCTGCCCTCAGCGGACATGTGCCCCATCTCCTGGAGGTCTGGGTCTGACTCTGGAGCACCTCTCACGGGGACCCTCACATCCAGGCTCCGGGATGGCTCAAACTTCAGACTCAACGATATCTCTTTCCCGGCTTCTGGTCAGCTCTCTTCCCCCCACCACTGCTTGCTGGCACGCTGGTCACTTCGTTATTTACAAACTACAGTTTTCAGTCTCACTTCACTCTGCCCGCTGCTCACTACTGCTCCTTTGGGCTTTTCTCACAGCCTTCTCTCACAAATTCAACACCACCACTCCCTCAGTGCAAAACAAGCGTCTGGAGCTTGCTGGGGCTTGCAAAAAAAAAAAAAAAAAAAGGAGGGGGCTGCTGCTTTCCCAAAGCCCTTCCTCTGGCACTGCAAATGTTAACGCCCGCCGATCTGCAGGGAGATTGCAATTCTAACATAATGAGATATTAATGAGCTTTGCACATGTCCCTAGCCACAACATTTCTCTCCCCCTCCCCCCTGCACGCCCTCTTCTGCAAAATCTACAGAGAACCTGCTCCTTCTCTAAAACGACAATTCCTCCGCTTCCCTTCGCACCTGCCCTCTCCGACTCGAGCGCCCTGGCTGCCCCGCTCACCTCACGCTGCCAGCACTACAGAGCACCAAATGGGCTGGCACCGCCTTGTTTCCTGGCCTAATGGATGCTTGTTTAAACACTGGAGCTGTTTGCATTGCTGCGGCTCACTGCATGTTAAACACAGTCCTCTGAAACCCTATCCCAATCCAATAAAGGTATCAGCAGTTCAGTGTGGGGAGGCAATTACTATATGGTCCCAAGTGTGCCTTCTAAGCTCTAGGAAGGAAAATTTGATCGAACAACTAAAAGGAAAATCTGATTCGGCTCAGCATCACGTGGAGGACACAAGGCTTAACTGCAGCCAGGTCTGTGGAGGGCAGAGGGAAATCAATGCTGAGCTAGGGAGAGCAACCGTACATTGTTAAGAGGGCTTTAAGTCAGCCTGTTACTAACACCATCTCCTGCCTTTGCGGAGAGACACCTGCCTGCCCTCCACCCCCACTTCGGCTCCCTTTTTCGTTCGTTCTTTTTTATTCCGAGGGGTATACTTATTTATTTTTTAATGACAAACTGCCATCCTTCTTAACACCCTCCACCTCTCACTCACCTTTAATTCCTTAAGCACTCATATAAAAAAAAATGGCTTTTCTTGTGCAAGATCATTACCATATCAAAGGCAATAGAGAGAGAGAGAGCAAAAATGATAGAGGGATAATATACTGGCAGAGAGAAGAAGGCAGGCCTGCTTCAGAGAGAACGGTGGGTCCCTAACCTCAGGCTAATGATACCAGTCGATAATGCAATGCATCGGTTTTCTGCCTTAGCTAAGTCTGAAAAATCAGGGGAATTAGACACAAGATTTGAATTTATTTCTCACCCAAGGAGCAAAAGTTTTAGAAAAGTGAATACTCTCCTGTATTTTTAAGTTCTGGACTTGAAGAGATGTGGTTTCTTTGACTTTTGCCTGTTTTTCATTTAAAAACCTGTCCTGCAAAGGCCCTTCTCTCCAGAGGAAGAGCGAGAAAGCGGCAATGGATGCGTCTGGCAGCACTGAGAAATGCCATACACAATGCTCACTGGGGCGCCATCTATTTATCAGGAATCTTGCCAAATCCCTGTCTGTTCCGCAGGGTTCCTGGCACAAGGGATACAGGCGAGATGGAGCCGGAGCGCTGCTGTCAGCGTGAGGCAGCGGTAGCTCCTGTCTAATGGGCAGAAGGATAAAGCTGTCCCTTCAAAACGGGGGACAGGGACCAGAGCGTTAAGGTGGTCTGCAGTCTCATGTGATCCCTCCACCCCAAGGATGAGAGGCAGAGTGAGCACTCCCTATGATAAGGTTCCAGAAGGATAGTTAACACACTGAAAAGTACTGAATCTATAAACATGCTTACAGGACCAGCACACGCAGCCCCTGGCCTGGCCTTGTACTCTAGACCTGCTTTGCTTTATTTTATTTTATTTTAATTCTTTTTTTAAGTTTACTTTTTGAGAGAGAGGGAGCGAGAGAGCAGGGGAGGGGCAGAGAGAGAGGGGGAGAGAGAATCCCAAGCAGGTTCCGTGCTGTCAGGGCAGAGCCTGATGCAGGGCTCAACTCATGAACTGCAAGATCATGACCTGAGCTGAAATCAAGAGTCAGACGCTTAACCAACTGAGCCACCCAGGAGCTCCTGCACTTGTCTTTTTGTCACTCACTATACCCGTCTTGGGACGAGTCTGACCCCTACACCCCGGCTCCAGGTGCTGGGGTAACCAGACAACGAAGCTCCACCAGGCAAACAGCAGGGCGGCATCTACTCCTCCCTTTATTACCAAGTGGGAACAGTCATGGCAACTTGTAGAGAGTAGGAACCTTTGATGCCCACGACTGTTGATGTCAGGTAGAGTATTCCTGAGTTTACATAAGCCTTGAATAGTACATTTGGTTCTTGTGTTCTCCTTGGTTTCCCGACTTACCATTCATCAAGTAGCCTCATTGTCTCAGATCTGAAAAATATGGACAAGTGAACAACAGTAAACCCTTTCTGAAAATTATCCTAAATGCCTTAGTTATCCTGAGCACTGGGGAGTGGGGTGTTCCACTTAAGACATACATGTATGAAAATGCTTTCTAAAAATATTTGGGTGGCTTCCTAGTCTATTAAAAGGTAGATGTTTTTTTTAGAAAACTCATAGGGTCATGAGGTATTGACCCTGTTGTTGGTTATAGGTCTACTGTTTAGTTTCTTTGCCTAGGAAAAGGAAAAGGCTAGTTATTTGATTATCATCTGCCTTTATTAGGAGATTAGAGAACTTTGCAAAAGGTGATAGACCAATACCCTTATGAGACTAATGAATGGCCCTGTTTTGAGACAGCACCTTGTTATATAGGTGCAGAGTCTGATGTCTGTAAGAATACTTACTCTGCTTCTCGACAAAGCATGAGCTCTCTCCCATCTCCACTCAGCAGTAACAGCACATTTAAACATTTTTTCTTCTTACTGTTTGAAATATCAACATGGAATAAAAAAAGTGATGCTGACCCCCAACTTCTTCAACCTACTATCTTCTTCTCTCCCCAGACACAGAAACTCACAAAATCCTTGTGCTCCTATAATGTCATTCTAATCCAGAGATGGCAGCTGAATTGTAATAAAATCACAGAAAGAAATTCTACTCCAAAAATGGAGACATGTGGTAAAAGAGAATATTTTGTTAATGGCGCTTCTGAGGTGATGGATGTAGAGGCAATCACAGGTAGTCATGCAGGTATCCCTCTTCTTTCGATTGCTTCTTTGTGTGTACATTAAGAGGCTGTTTTAACTTAACATATAAGGAACCATCTCTGAAACCTTTCTTTCATTATTATTTATATAAACTCTTGCACTCTTCTTCCTAATGTGTAACACCTAAAAATTCTCTCCGTGTAAACGCCTTGAATTCCGTTAGGCTGAACCAAAAAACCAGCATTCCATCTCACCACCACGAAATAAAAATCATATCCCATTGTAATATTGTTAGCTGCCTCCTGAAGTCACGTCCTCTAGTACTTTCATCAGGGGGCAAGCTTTACTCCCTACCTTCTACTCCTCTCAAAGAGGTGTGGCTTCACACTTTGATATCCTACTTGGCTACGGATGTAAAAATCTTTCTTCCCCTCAGGAAATGAGTATCTTATTCATCTCATTCAGCTCATTTCAGTATCCATTGAGCTCATCACTTTCTGACTACAAAACCTGCTGGAATGCTTTGTTAGGAATAAAACCTGAGATTCCTAAACCTGAGTTACTGATGATGGAAAAGCCCAGATGAACAACTGGAAGAACTCTTTCTCATTACCTTTTCCCCCTCACTGTTTAGTAACACAGAGACCTCATCAGTGCAACGTGATTTCAGCTTCTGTTACAAGAACTAAGATTTTTGAGATTAGCATCAAGTCAATTTGGGCCCCTAAGCAAAACGTTTAAAGAGGTCCTTCTTTCATTAGCCACCCCGGAAGTGACCTCAATGTGTATTGTGCGAAGGGGTCAGAGAGGGGAATCTTTAGTGAGTCCCTACACTGCAGCGGTTACTCCTATTGTTGATAAGATAAAATGGCCGAGAAATAAGATACTGTGCTAAAAACAAGAGTATGAAGATAAATATGAAAGAAGTATAGGAACTGGGGCCAGTGTTGTCACCTTCTTCCTCCCCATGCAGAACAAGGACCACTGGTGACTCTTGGAAAGGGTACCTGTCCGGTTAAGAGCAAGCTGATGAAGAGTTTATTATAGTCTCTCTATTTTCCTGTATGTTTGAATATTTCCAAAAGTTAAAAAAATGTTTTAAGTATGTTGACTGAGTATGTCAACTGGTTCCCTGGAAAAGGAGAATACATAGAGGGAAAAAGGAAGTGAAGTTTCTAACAGTCCAGTCATCTTGGGTCTGGAAATCCCAAGCGCTCTGTCAAGTCACAGTGTGAGGAGAAATAGGAGGGAGAAAGCAGATGCTGGGAGGACCATCTCTGGTCCTGCACAGAGACCTTCCTGGGGTGATCCAGATGATCCAGGACCTTCCCAGGAAGGGCCAGGAAAAGGAGGAAATGCTTCTGCCTGCATCATGTTCTCAGAAGAGATTCCAGACAGAGCCCTGGTCAGCTCAAAAAACCCAAATGTCCACACAAAGAGAAGGCACATGTTTTGTAATTCTGACCCAAAGGAGAGTGCTTTTGCACAGGCAGTTAGACCCATGTATCTAGAAACACGTGGAAACAAGAGATGGAAGCCATGGAAAGAAATGCTGTGTAGAAAGAATACAAAGAGTATTTGACTCATTGACTTTCTTTAAAGGTATTTTGCATCCTCTTTGGTTAGAGAAATGTTCATAGTATTACTTACTAATAGCCTCTCCTAATTTTCTTTTTAAATTTTGAACTATTTTTTTTTTTTTTTACCTACAGAAAAGGTACAAAAATAGCACAAAGCCCTTCTTACCCTTTATGCTGCTTTCCCTAATTGGTAATGTCTTTCATAACCATAACATACTTATCAAGAACAGGAAATTAACATTCATATAGTATTATTAATTAAACTACAGACCTCCTTAGAATTTCACCATTTTTTCTACTAATGTCCTTTTTGTTTCAGAATCCTATCCAAGATGATCCCATATCACGTTTAGTTGTTATTTCTTCTTAGTCTTTTCCAGTTTGCAACAGTTCCTCAGTCTTTCCTTGCCTTTCTTTGCCTTGACACTTTTGAAGAGTACTGAGCTGTTGTTTTGTCAAATGTTCCTCTGTTTGGGTTTGTCTAATGTTTCTTCATGGCTGGAAAGAAGTTATGCATTTTTAGCAAGGATGATCCAAAAATCATGCTGCGTCCTTCTCAATGCATCATATCAAGCGTTGTGATGTCAATGTCTTTTTACTGGTTACATTTCCCTTGATCACCCAGTTAAGTTGATGCCTGTTGGTTTCTCCACAGTAAAGTTACTATCTTTCCCTTTGTAGTAAATAAGTATCTTAGGGGAAATATGCTGAGACTATGCAAATCCTGTTTCTCCTCAGACGTTGCTCACTAATTTTAGCATCCATCTGTGGATCTTGTCTGAAACAATTATTACTGTGGTGTTTGCCTAATGGTGATTCTATTTCCCGCTTTCCTTCAACATTTATTTTCTGGAACTCTACTTAAGGAAGAGCTGCCCTTTCTCCCTTATTTGTCTGCTTTTTAATCAGTTTAACGGCTGGATATTAATTTAATCTATGGGTTAAAATTCAGGACTATCATTCTTTATTTTGCTGCCCAAATTATTCCAGCTTTGGTCACTGAGAACACATTTACACTGACTTCAGTATTCTCTTGAAAAGACTTTGTATTTTTTTTTTTTTTGAGTATTGTCTTATTTACTGGCACTATATAAGATGGTAACATAAGATCCCTGCCCAAGCCCTGGCATTAGGGCTTCTTCTGCAAGGAGGGTTGGTTCCTTTTACCGGGCAATGTATTTAGAAGCAAGATATGGATGCTGAGGTGAGCTTATGCATCTCAGTAGACACAACTAGGAATTAGATGTATGTGTACTAACCCATTAACATATATACATCCAAGTGATTCTCTATCTATTAAAATTTATAGACAGTACTGGTTTATCCCGCTTCTAGTCCAATACCACAGAGTTCATTTTACCTTTTCTCTTTCCTTACTAATAACTTTTTTCTCCATCAGAGGCAATGCCCATAATAGCTTTAACTTAAGACAGTTATGCTTAATAATCAGTTCCATATGTAGAAACTAATTTGACAATAAACTATTTGTAAAAAAAAAAAAAAAATAATCAGCTCCAAAGCCATTCATTGGTTAGATCAGAGATGGGTTTATTAACTGTGTAAATATTAATGGGCATGTTCTGTGTTTAAGGCCCTCTACAAGTGGAACAAGGATGACTGTTTAGCCCTCCCTTCAGGTAGTTTATGGGCCACCAGGAAGTGTTAGGAGAAACAAATACATTGCTATAGGCATGTAGAGGAAGGAGAAATGCACTCCTAGTGAAGGAATAAGGGAAGGTTTTCTGAAGAAGCTGTGGATCTTTAAGCACGGGTAGGATGGGATCTGTAAGGATTAGGAGAGAGCAATCCAGAAAAGGGAGCAGCTTGAGCAAAAGCACAAAGTGGAGGCCACGCATAGCGAGGCCCAGGAAGGTGACAGCTGTATCTGGGTGGAGTAGAGGGCCCAGGAGGAAGCATAGTGGCTGGGACTGGATCACAGAGCTATAGTAAAACTGGGCTCTGCTCCACGGGCCACGGACAGCTCCTGAGAGCGCATGAGCAACAAGAGACCTGACAGCAGTGACATAGTGGGACCCTGAATGGAGGGCGCATTTGAGAAACCGGAATGGTCTTTGGAGGAGAGAAATCAGTTTGGAAAGCTACTCATCTAGGTCAGGGGATCCGAGAGTGACTGAAAGGGGACAAGGACAACAGGTATGGAGAGGAGGGGCTGTATATGAGGAGCCTTCATGAGCATAGTTGGCCACACTTGACAATAGGTTAGCTGAGATGGGCAAGAAGTCAAAGGTAACTTCAGGATTACAGGGAAGTATATTAAACACTATCAGAGTTAGAAACTAACTCAGCAAGATGGTGGGAAAGTGTCCAACAGCCCCCACAATGCACAGTTAAGATAAATCACTTTCCTTCTGACCAAGGTCAGAAAGTTCTTTGGTGCTTTTTTAGAGTAGACAGAAAAGGAGAGACAAATCAAACTTTTAATCAGACAATGCTGTTACTGTTTAGCCGCCATGCTAACCCTCTAATAACAGTAGAAAGCTGTATTAAAAATCAAAGTGAAATTTCTAAATGATAATGACGCTTAATTAACCCATGGTGCTGGTTAGCCATTGGCATTGATTATCACCACAAAGCAAGCAGTATTTTCTTTGAAGTTAGATAGTTACTACTCTCTAAACTAGAAACTGTCTACATTTTATCCATTATGACTTGAGGGCTATTAAAACAGAGCCATATAACTTCAGTCACCAGGGAGTTTTAGAACACTGAAGTCAGAATGAATCCATCACAGCTACTCTATTAATGTTGTATCACTATTCAGATGTGATAGTTTATCTCGAAGAACAGCTTAAACTCAAATATACTAGCATCTATACAAACACGACAGTACTTATTAGTTAGCACATAATGCACAGGCATAGGCTGGGAGAGAGAGGATTTGGCTCTCAGGCTCCGGAAGCTACCACGAATCAACTGTTGTTATGCCAGTCCCTGTTAATTACATTCTTTTTAAGGCAGAAAGGAGAGAGCTACAGTGGTTCATTTGTTTTGCAAAATTCTAGACTACTTAACCATGCCATAGGGCAACAGGAAGGACAGAAGTGGAAGAAAAGAAAGCAAATAATTCTCCTTCTACTGGGTCGTGCAGAAGTTTGGAACTGTAGATCCACTGGCTATAAGGAAGTCAGACATGGATGCCCAGCCTTACCCTGGCCAGGTGACCTTATAGGGATGGCTCAGCACCCACTACTGTCTACTGCTCATTCTCCCTGGTTGTCGAGTTGAAAGGACTTCAAGTTTCATCTTAGACAAAGTGTCCCCTCCTACCCTCAAGGCTTTCATGGAACGAAGTTGCTCAAATTCTTTTTTTTTTTCTACAGTATGATAATTTTATTTTTTTTCTTAAATAGTTTATTGTCAATAAACTATTCCATACAACACCCAGTGCTCATCCCAACAAGTGCCTTCCTCCATGCCCATCACCCCCCTTTCCCCTCTCCCCCACCTCCATCAGCTCTGTTTGTTCTCAGCATTCAAGAGTCTCTCATGGTTTGCCTCCCTCCCTCTCCCCAACTATTTTTCCCTTTCTCTTCCTCCATGGTGCACCATTAAGTTCCTCCTAATCCACCTACAAGTGAAAACATATGGTATCTGTCCTTCTCTGCCTGACTTATTTTGCTCAGCATAACACCCTCAAGGTCCATCTATGTTGCTACACATGGCCAGATTTCATTGTTTCTCATTGCCATGTAGTATTCCACTGTATAGGTAAACCACATCTTCTTGATCCATTCATCAGTTGATGGACACAGGCTCTTGAAGCTGCTCAAATTCTTCCTACAGAGCTGCAGATTATCTTTTCTTTTTTTTAATTTTTGAATGTTTTATTTATTTCTGAGAGAGAGAAAGAGACAGCATGAGCAGGGGAAGGTCAGAGAGAGACGGAGACACAGAATCTGAAATAGGCTCCAGGCTCTGAGCTAGCTGTCAGCACAGAGCCCGATGCGGGGCTTGAACTCACAAACCGTGAGATCATGACCTGAGCTGAAGTTGGACGCTTAATGGACTGAGCCACCCAGGCACCCCCAGAGCTGCAGATTGTCTTAACTGGTGGCCAATGACTTTTCTTCTTTCCTGGAGTCAAAAGAGCCACATTGAAGGAGAAGTCCACATTTTCTACCAAGAGAAGCTCAGTGAAAATAACAATTGTCTACCACCAGAACATATTTCCAGGTAGAACTTGTAGACATGGATTCCTACTCTGAAATCACAAAGGTGTTGAGGAAGACCATGCACTGGGTCTCCACTAGCATAAAGAAGGGCCAGGGGTACACGATGAAGAAGACATCTCTACCATTCAAGAGTTTGGCAGCTCTGAAGATATGAAACAGTCATTCCTGCAGGAGTTAAGCTCTCTGATTACAAAATTGCTGTATTAAAAAACATCTTTATCAATTAAGGCAAGCAGGGTTGTCAGGACTGAAGGGTCAATTACTAGTACTCAAAAGACAGTAGCAAGGAAGAGTTAAAGGCAAATTACAAAGCGGTAAAGATACACATCATCGTGTGCTGTCCTGTCCTGATCTCCCAATACTCTCCTCCCGTTTGTGGCCACATTCTCTCTTCTTGGTCCTTTCAGTCACCCTTCCTAAGTCTCTTTCTCCATGTTTCAATGGGAAGTAATCTGACACTAGAGACCTTTCTACTATTTATTGATTAACCACACCACACTCTAATATGTTGGTTACTTAGCTTATCATGGTATCAATGGATCCTATGATTTTTTTTTTTTTTTTGCTTCTTTGTTTCTAAGTATGAATTTGAAGACTTTGTCACTACTATAGAAATGTCAGGCCTTAGCCAGTTACAGGCTGTGCGAATTGAGTGGTGAGTAGGGCAGTTACCGTCACATTTTTAGTGCTCAAAAAAGATCTGGGGTAGAGGCGTGCCTGGGTGGCTCAGTCGGTCGTGTCTGACGCTTGATTTCAGCTCAGGTTTAATCTCACGGTTCGTGGGTTTGAGCCCCGCATCAGTCTGACAGCATGGAGCCTGCTTGGGATTCTGTCTTCTCTCTCTGCCCCTCCCCTGCTTGTTCTCTGTATCTTTCTCAAAATAAATGAACTTAAAAAAAAAGATTTGGAGTAGAACCGTTAGAAGGAAGGTGGAGTCTGTGTTTCCTCTCTCCTGGAATGACTTACATCACGGTTTTTGTGTCCTGAGAAGTCATGGAAGACTCTCCACTTCCAGCAGGACTGACCATACAATTTGTAGGGCCCGTGAGAAATGAAAATGCATTTTTTTACAATAATTACAAATTATGGTAATGTCATTACCTACAAATCATGTAGGTCCCTGCATTTTGATCAAAATTATTAAGAATCTCAAGACTGTAAAAGCAAGGCATTAAACCAACCCCTGAGCTGAGTTCCAGAAGCCGCAAAGCCAAGGCTATCCTGTGTACAGGTTCAACTTCCCTGTCTACCTCACTCATCTGTCAATTAACCTTCACTGGATGAGAGGAGTGGCAGTCTGAACAAGCCTCTTGTTCTTGCAGCTGAAATTCACCAGCACACTACAACACGACTCGAACAAGGTAGGGTTTCCTTGCTATTTCTTCTTACCTTGTACTACCTGCCTAGAACTGCAGAGATATTAAAATGTTTTCCACTTCGTGTTTTGTTAGATGATATTTAATTATGTTTTTATGTTATACGAGGCCTGATGTTCTGGAACAGGCCCCCACAGTTCCTCTAATCTTTCTCTACTATGCTGACTTTCTTGACTTTTGCATAGTCCATGGAATGCATTCTCTTCACTGGGGCGGGCAACTTGATCTCCCTTCATCAGGGAGGGCAGCTTCATCTCCCACCAGCCCAAACCTCTTCCCTTGTCAACAATCCTCCCAGGCAGCCTCCAGTAATCCCTTTTTCTGGAACTGCTTTTGAAGAGTGAAAAGAGCTTCTAAGAAGTACTTTAGAAATAATTTCCTGATTTGCATAAAACTCTGATGGTGATTTTGACTGCCTTTCCTCAACCAAATTTATGTAAGAAAAACATTATGTAAATAAAAGGTATTCAGATTTTATTTCTGTTTTTAAAGTTTATTTAATTATTTTGAGAGAGAGAGAGGGAGAAGGAGAGAGAGAAAGAATGAGTGGGAGGGGCAGAGAGAGAGAGGGAGAGAGAATCTCAAGCAGGCTTCACGCTGTCAGCCCAGAGCCCTCCTCCGGGTTCAGTCCCACGAACTGTGAGATCATAACCTGAGCTGCAGTCAAGAGTTGAGTGCTTAACCAACTGAGCCACCCAGGTGCCCCCTGTTCTCATTTCTTACATCAGGGCACCGACTTTCTCCTACTGTCAGATTTTTTTCTTTAATTGTTAAAACCTTATTATTTTTTTTTTTAGAGTGGTTTAAGATTCAGAGCAAAACTGAGGGAGAAGGTACAGAGATTTCTCAGATACCACCTTTCCTTATGGTCAGACTTTCATTGCTGAACTTACACATTAGCTCTTTACTGGTTTAGATGTGTTTCTTATCTTGGTATTTTTTGATATCTTGGAATAGTTCGATATTTCCCTCTAATTCTTACTGACTGGAAATGAGGAAGTGTCATCACATGGGAAGAATATATTATAAAATGCTTTAAAAGTTTCACGGATCTGAGGATTATGCAATACCTCAAGCTAAGGTTAACAAAGTGTCGCTTAGTTAACAAGGACTTGGACTCAGTTAAGTACTTCAATAAACAAAGCTTGTTTGTAATTAGCATATTGATTGTTGACATATAAATGAGTCCTTCTAAAGTGCTTGAGGGGAGTTGAAAAATGGCTTATTAAGAGTTTTAAATACCCCCCTTGCAAACCATTTATCTCAATACTAATAGACACTATATTTGAACCAAGTGTCTGTGAGGCCAGGGAAATAACCAAAAAGCTTAAGTTACCACAAATTCCAAATAAGTATAGTCAATTAATTTCTAGAAAAATGTTACCAAAAGCCCCTTTAAAGGTGGATATGCATGACGAAGAAACAATTGGAAAAGATAATATGACACTAATGTAGTTTCAAACTCTGTCACCAGCACTGCTGATCTTTCCCACCTCCATTTTAAAGGAAATGAGCACATTATACATGCTTTGTACAGGAGGCCATATCCCTTTGACCAGAGCTGGTTGAACGAGGAATGAACACCTGATCCAAGGGAAGGCTGTGGTCTCTGTAGAACATAGCTTGCTCTACCAGCCTCTGACTCTGGGAAATGTACAGGGAACAGAGGAGCGCACACACTTAGCAGTGGCAGCAGAGCCTAAAAGAAAATGAGTGACACAAAAGAAAAGGTGTGGGGGTGGGGTGAGCCATGAGGGAAAGGGGAGGTATAAAGAAATTACTGTGAGGACACAGGGATACTGAGAGAAGAAAGAAGGAAAGAAGGCAGGCAGGCAGGCAAGGAGGAAAAAGAGAAAGAGATACAGACACAGACACATAGACAGGAGAGATGACAGATGGACCATGTGACCCTTGAGAGGGCGTGATTTGCCCTCAGATTCCCTTGTTGGCTTTTTCCTCACTTAGGGCCAGCCCATAAGCATCCTTAGAGCAAACCTCTTTGTGCTTGAGGTAAATTGAATGTGTCACTGTTCCTTATTCTGTAGCTTGCTGCCCGAGACTCCCCAAAGCACCCGAACACATCCTCCTAACAGAAGAGAAGGAAAGGGGCTGCGGGGTGTGTGTCTGTGGCCAGAGGGCAGGATGGGGAGGCATCCGACATCTAATACATTTACACCAAAAGCCTTCCTTCTTCTACATGAGAATTTGCTTAAGTCTGTCTGTACTTTCACCCCTACTGAACCCGAGAAAGGGTCTTTTTCTGGGACCGTAAAGTCTTGGGACCTTCGAGAAAACTCCGTGGTGGCAGCTGCCCCATTTGTTGGGCCTGCTGCCAGCAGCTGGTGGTGGAGTCTGTCATGCCCCTTTGATGTTCACAGTCAGGACTGCTTCTGCCTGCTAAATATTTATTTAATCCAATTTGGCCAATCAAACTTCAGGTCTAATAAATGATTACTGTAACAGACAGCTCTTAACCCAGGGTACCCTCCTACTTCCTGAGGTCAGCCTGGGGCTTTGTTTGAAAACAAGGAGCGAGCACCGTAGGGAGGGGGAGCCCAGAGAGAGAAAGTGGGGGAGAGGGTATGTGGGTGAACGTGTCGACTGTGAGTGTGTGTGCGTGTGAGTGTGTGCGGAGGTGGAGGGGGAAGGAGGGGAGGAAACAGAAGAATAAAACGGAAATGAGAGGCTGTCTGAAAACGTATGTGGAAATTCTCTTCTCTCATCTGAAAATCCAGATTAACATGTAAAAAGCCAACCGTGAACTGAGTCTCCAGCTTTCCGTGCAGCAGTGATGTCATTCTCCATCAATCAGAAAGCAGATGCTCCTCTCCTTCATTCCCCCATCACCCTCTCAGAAAGAGGTTGAGGAAGCCGACAGGGAGCTTCAGCCCCCGTTCCTACTGCCATCAGAAGACAAATATGAACCACGTGGCCCTCTCCACCCCTGGCTTAAAAGCATGTGAAGCTAAGAGACCCCCCGCTTCCAAGGGGTAATTCCTCAAGGGGGTAGGAAAAACCAAACTCAACTCCACCGCATTCTTCCCTAAATGTCAAGGAAACCTGGTGGGCTTGCTGCTGTTGTGTTTCTCAACCTCTTTGTCCTGGCAACACTTTGTAACATACATGGAGTGCAAGATTCTTTATCTGCGGGGAGAAAATAAACCCTAAGGCAGACAGCAATTTTCTGCTTGTTGAATCTTGTGCCTGGTTTGTTTCAACAAAGCCAAGTTTCCTTAGCATCACCTGGCCCAGTCTATAGAACTGGAGCTTTCATGAGAGTGTAACCATGTTTAGCAAAAAGATCTCTGCTTTGCCAGCCACTTAATGTCCTGGGCAATGTACTGCTGCCAATATCCACTCAATTAGAAGGTATTAATCATCCATTTTACTGTTCTTCACTACTGCCCATCACCCCCCTTCCTCCGCAAGACACAGAGCACAACAGTGCCTTCATGTAATCCAGCCTTCCCGGCAGATGCAGTTACATGGCAACCATAAAGATACTTCTTTTTTTTTTCCAGACCAATATTCTATTAATCCTTACAAGTTTATTAGTTCTGACTCATAACAATCCATCAGCCATAAATGCAATAAATGATGCTTGGAAATTAATACCCACATTTCAGCAGAGGAGATTTTTACATGTTAAATTATCTTTAAAGTTATAAATAAATAACATACGTGAAATAGATTTAAGCAATAAACATATATCCAACGAACAATACTCAGGAAGCTTCCAATTCAGCAAGAAAAAGCGATTTTGGTAGTATGTTGTTAATAGGCCCTCCACTCCCTGCCCTCCTTCTCTTCCCTGGTAAAATCATAAATCGATCACACCCAATACTGAGCTCATTTCTCTGCTAGGAAAAATGGTGCTTCCTTTATCTAAACCTCATTCTTAAATGCTTCAGTTTTCTGAGGTTGTTGTTTTATTTGTATTATTTTTTTTTTGCTTACTGTTTTAAAAGACTAATTTAGGGGCTCCTGGGTGGCTTAGTCGGTTGGGCGTCCGACTTTCGCTTAGGTCATGATCTCGCGGTTCGTGGGTTCGAGCCCCGCGTCGGGCTCTGTGCTGACTGCCAGCTCAGAGCCCGGAGCCTGTTTCGGAGTCTGTATCTCCCTTTCTCTCTGGCCTTCCCCTGCTCACGTTGTCTCTCTCTCTCTCTCCTAGAAATAAATAGAAGAAATATTTTTTAAAAAAAGACTAATTTAAAAATTTCCAGGAGACCTGTTTGCTTGCAGCTCCTCCTGTCTACATATATCGCCTTTGCTACCAATGCCACTTGGAATAGTTTTTAAAAAGTGACCCCCTGAAAGAAGTCCCGTTGAACCAAAAATATTATAGACTCTTCTTGGTCATGGGAGGCAAGAGGCTGGACTCAAGAACCCAGGAGTCTATTCTGTTATTTTATAAAAGCAAAGGAAGGTCAACTTCCTACCAGGTTCAGAAAACATTGGGTGTTTTTTTTTTTTTTTAATTTTTTAATGTTTACTTTTGAGAGAGAGAGAGACAGAGAGAGACAGAGTGTGAGCAGGGGAGGGGCAGAGAGGGAGGAAGACACAGAATCTGAAGCAGGCTCCAGGCTCTGAGCTGTCAGCACAGAGCCCAGTGTGGGACTTGAACTCAACAACTGTTAGATCATGACCTGAGCCGAAGTCTGACATTTAACTGACTGAGCCACCCAGGTGCCACAGTTTATTCTTATTTTTAAACGTGGAGAACAAAAAAGAAACAAAGAAAGAGGCTGTGGTGCTATATGCCAACTTGTATTTCTTACTGCCTAAATTTTCTAAAAGATACACTCAAAGTAGAAAGTTTTATAGAGATACTTTTCTTTCAGCACCAAATTAAAACTGCATTATTTTATCAATTTTGTCCCTTTGTGGAATGTAATTATTGCACTGTTGTTTTCTAGAACTAAGTATTATTTTAATGTTTATTTATTTATTTTCAGGGGGTGGGAGAGGGATGGGCTGAGAGAGAGGGAGATAGACACTCCCAAGCAGGCTCACACTCGATGTGGAGCCCATCACAGGGCTCAGTCTCACAACTGTGAGATCACCACCTGAGCCAAAATCAAGAGTCGGACACTTAACCGACTGAGCCACCCAGGTGCCCCAAGAACTGGGTATTTTATTCTTAACCTTATTCACAGATTTAGCCCACGACAACAAAACACTACAGGATTCATGTTAGTGACAATTTATTTTTTTTAATATTTTATTTATTTCTGAGAGAGAGAGAGAGAGAAAGAGAGAGCGAGCGAGCGAGCATGAGCAGGGGAGGGTCAGAGAGAGAGGGAGACACAGAATCCACAGCAGGCTCCAGGCTCTGAGCTAGCTATCAGCACAGAGCCCGATGAGGGGCTCGAACCCACGAACCATGAGATCATGACCTGAGCCAAAGTCGGACGCTCAACCGACTGAGCCACCCAGGCAGCCTTATTAGTTACAATTTAAAGTGAATTAAGGGTTAATGACAAAAGCCTGGTCTAGACATTGCCATATCAAGGGACATTTTTATCACTTAAACACAAAGGCAACAACAGGCGAACTCAGCGTTGTCTCAGCCACTCCTCTAGCTTCTTTGGCTCTTCTCTTATGCATCTCTTTTTCCCTTTGCTTCTCTGCACACAGGCGTGCTTTCTGCTTATGAGTTTAGGAGAACTGCCTCCATAAATTATACCACACCTTTCCGGCCTTCGTGCAATTTCCCCAGACTTCAAAATTTCCCCAACCAGACAGATCAAGATGCACTGACTTCAGCTCGATGTCCCTGCTGGATTCTGAGGCTAGAGAGACAAACGCTGATTTAGTGGTTGTCTGCTAGGTAAAACAGCACTTCTTTGATACCGCACACACAGTGCTCCCTGTTCTTCTCTGTCGCTTGTGCCAGTGTCCACACACTTACAGCCCCACAGAGTCTGGTCACCAAGGGCTATGGGTGGTCGCCAAGGCCAAGAGGTTTAAAAATATAGACAATGACGTATTCTGAAACTATGATCACAGGCATTTTGTGCTGCCCGTAGACGGGGGCAGATGGAGCAGGAATGCTAAGTCCTGGGCATCAAGAGCTTGGGGTATCTTACTGGTATGGGAGGCCCTAGTGACCGCTAGTCCAACTCCATGTGAAGAGAAAAGGAAGGAAAGGAAGAAAGGGAAGAAAAGGAAGCTAAGATCCAGAGTCCAGGGGTGATTTGCTCAAGGTCACAAAGCCAGTCTGGGGCAAGCTCAAGCCAGAACCTGGGTCTACTATCAGCCAGTAAGACTTCTCACACTTATTCAATGCAGCTCCCGACCAGATAACCCAGAAAATATAATGATGTTCTAATGCATACACCCATATAGCATTAGCACATTACATATTATAATAGTGCCTGGGTGATGAGATATGATATGATTGTGGGAAGAGAGTAGAGGTGGCAGTTAGGAGAGGGATGAATGAGATACTTTGTAATTGCCTGACACATTCCGAAATACTGGCACAGTTTCATTTTGCCTCAAGGGTTACAAAAAGGATCAAGATAGAACTCTAAATTTAAAAAAATGGATAATTCAAACCAATGGAGGCCTTGTTTTCTTTGATAAAGGTGTTTTAAAGATACATATAAATTTTATATATACTTATATATTTAGTTTAAAGATATGTCGGGGCACTAGGATGGCTCAGTTGGTTATGCTTCCGACTTTGGCTTGAGTCATGACCTCACAGTTGGTGAGTTTGATCCCATGTCGGGCTCTGTGCGGACAGCTCAGAGCCTGGAGCTGGCTTCAGATTCTGGGTCTCCTTCTCTCTCTCTGCCCTCCCCCAGTCATGCTTGCTCACTCTCTCTCTCTCTCTCTCTCAAAAAATAAACATTGAAGAATTAAAGATATGTATAACATGTATTATAATTAAAGTAACGAGATTAATTTTAATGTATGGCCAATTGTATTATGTCTACCTAGTGCACAAACACCTGTGGACAGACACATACCCAATTAATACAACGTGTGGTACATCTCTTGTCTTTGCCAAATGTGATTCCACTCGTAATCTTTCATAACCTTGGTGTGTACATAACTAAAGAAAGTTCTGTCACCAATACTGTTTCCCCACTCTGCATACTGTGAAGACTGAGCTCTAAGTTAAGTCTGTATTCTACAAACAGCCTTACTTCCCCTCCCTCCTGGAACACGATACCTTTAGTCAGGAAGACACATAGCCACATCACTTACTCTTGCTGCTCTTCATTCTCTACATCTTTTCTGATGCTTCCTCTTCAGACTGTCTTTTGTATATTTTTCTTCCTTTTTCACTGCCACAGACTTTTGGGGGTTTCTCCAGCTCTGACATAAGCCCTTATTGCAAAAGCCTTATAAGGAGTTTCATTTCTCTTCTTTCTTGACAGAGGCTCAGAATTATTACCCTAAAGCACAACCCCAGACATCACTGAGTTGCTCAGAAATCATGGCTCCCCATGGCTAACTGAGTGAAGTCCAAACTTCTTGGCATGATGGTCTGGGTTCTCCAAAAATTGTTTAGTCTGGCTTGCTACCTTTGACCCTATACACTAGGCACCCCTTGGTTATCCATCATGTACCTTTGTGCCAGAATGCCCTTTCCACACATTCTTATCCCTACCCCAGTCTTCATCACCACTGGCCAAAGCGCTATCTATTCTTCACAGCCCAATTCTACAACCCCATACTCAACAAATCTGTCCCCCAGATCTCTCAGCTGCAATTCACTCTCTTCTCTCCTGTGCTTCCATAGTGCTTTGTTAATATCTCTACTGAGAGCTCTTAAAATATTGTTGTATGTCTTTCTTCTCCATTCAATTACAAATTCCTTGAGGGCAATGATACCTCCTATACATCTGAACAAGGCACCAGTACAGAGCATTCTACAAAGCAGGCTCTCAATAATATTTGTTGAAATGGATTTGAATGCACCCCTACATCTGCCAGTGCTCCAATTTTCCAAACTGCATGGCTCTTTTGCATTGTTTTAAATTGTTCTTTAGGGGTAGCCAAACACCTTCCCTTCTTTGCCCCTCCACTGCCCCCTACCACGAACCACCTTCTTGTGGTTGCCTCATTTAACTTGCGAGCAACTGCCTTCACTTGTATTTTGGCAAGCTTATTTTCTCCACATTTATCCTACTCACTCTGTGTCATATCGGCACAATGTCTGGCTTAGTGCATTCGGGCAGTTATAGACTATGTGGCTTGTAAACAATAGAAATTTACTTGTCACAGGTCTGGAGGCTGGAAGTCCAACATCAGGCTGCCAGCGTGGTGGGGTGAGGACCCTCTTCCAGGCTGCAGATTTCTCATTGTGTCCTTACATGATGGAAGGCGCAAGGCAACTTTCTCAGCCGTTTTTATAAGGGCACTAATTCCATTCATGAGGGCTCTGCCCTCATGAAATAATCACCTCCCAAAGGCCCTTCCTCCTAATACCATCACCCTGGGGGTTAGGTTTCAACATAAAATTTTGAGGGATAAAAACACTCAGTTTATACAGCAATACCTAAAGATTTACTAGGGCACCTAGAGTAAAGACTGATTGGAATCTGTACTCCCTGAGTTCCTGGCTATGTGACCTTGAGCAAGGTACTTAACCACTCTGACCCTTGGTCTCCTCGAGGGCAGAGAGGGTAATAATGCCTCATTTCTGTGAGACTCTTGTGACAATAATATAGGTAAATCAGCTGGTATAGAGAAGACATTCAATAAGTAGTATGTGATATACTTTAGATCAGGCCAAAGAAAGTAGGCTACAAAGGAAGCAAATAGTTTCCTGAAATCTGTTAGCTGCTTTGAGAATGAGCGCTCATACTCGTCTTCAGAACCTGGCTTCCTCCTAGGAGACCCACTTTGTTTCTCCCCAGCACACTGGATTTTTAATTCCTTCACATGGATGCTATTATTTACCTCTTCACATACACCAAGATGCCATGCCTGGCACTTATCACCCTTCACTGTAGGAGCACAGAACAGTTCAAACTCCCCATTTCTGCCATGTCCCAGCAACATGGGAATATGATGCCAAGAATTGCTGTTCATTATGATTTACTTGTATAACTTAAGCATCCGCTCAATCTTCAGACTTGGTTATTAATGATATTGTCCTATAATCTATGTTAAATATAGATCATGAGTGATGCTGATGAGTGGGTTGGATGTCATGTTTGTGTTAGTTCAATTACAATAATAAATTAAGATGCTCTCTACCCTTACTATATAGATTTGGTCTATGGCTTCATTATGATGACATAATACTCTCTTAGTTTTCATAAAGACATGCTGGCTTTTTTATTTTGTTTTCTATTTCTAGAGTTAGCTGTACATTATTGGCAACATATGTTGCCCAGATCCCAGAATTTGGTAATCAATTACATTTATACTAACTTTAAAAATTCTCTTTAGGGCATAAGATTTTCTAGCTTACGTTGTTATATGTGTTTAATCTTTGATTTTCCTACCATATTACGTAGATCCTATAAATTGACCCATAGGTTCATAAATGTATTACTGTGAGTTTTTGAAGCAAAGTCATCAACACACAGAGGTAGGTTGATAAATTAGGTATAAAATTTTCATCAGTACTTGTACGATGCTTATAAAAAAGTTTTCTCCCCACCCGTCATGCTATAGCCTAGTTCTGGTGCACAAAACTAGAATAATACTAATTTGTTGTTGGAGGTGGTATGGTATTGGAGTCTTTTTTTTTTTTTTTTCTGAGTCAGGGGAGGGAGGATTCTGGAGGCAGAAAGGCTAATAATAATGATCAGACATTACCTAAGGTATGCACACTCATATGTGCATATGTGTGTGTATGTGCATAAGCATGTGCTGTGTACAGGTGTGTCTGTGTAGAGAGCTAATACCTGCTAAACCTCACTAGGGGCGCCACACAGCGTAGTGATCAGCCCCTGTGCCCTTTGGTCTAGTATGGCCTTCTATTTCAGTATAAGTACATACAACTGAATGGATTACACAATCCTCTCTTACTTCACATTAGAAACCTTTAACACCAAAACTGAGGGGTATAATATCAGAAGACAGCTCAGCGGATTTCGTTACATTCTTTAATAGCCAAGCTAAGAGATTCTGAAGTCCATGTCCACTCACCACAGGCTGACGAACACAGGGTTGGAGTCTTGCTATTTCCCATCCTCTACCCTGCTGCAAACATGCTGTGGTCTGAACCATTGTATGATTACAGACAAAAGTAAGTTCTCTGTGCTTAATCTGGACATGGGGCTAGCCAGAAGAATCAGACCAGAGATCGCGACTTTATGACCAGGGCGCAAGGCCCCTGGGCCCCTTGTCTTAGGTTGTATCTTACTTAAATCACTCATCGGAAAGAGGACTTAAATCAAACTTCAAAAATATAGAATTTCATTTTTTTTCCTTCTAAGGTATGTCCCTAATGTATGTATTCCTCATATTAATTACAAACAACTCAGGTTTATCTTTTATGTAAAAAAGACACATATTAGATGTGTCAACTACATAGAAACACATGTTGGAGCAGTTACATCAGAAAACTGAATTATGATTTGGCTACTTTGTTCCTCAAAGCTAAACTGAGCAGGTCTCTATGAAGTCACAGAGAGACAAAACATTTCCAGGTTGACAGGTTGATTTGGGCATCAGGTTTTGCACTGCTGTATTAGAGTAACAACGATCGTAACTCAAAACAACCAATATTAAATTTCTGCCAAAGTTAAATGCTGGTATAAATGTATTTGTGCTTTGACCTTTTTCCTCAACAAAACGCATATAATTCGTTAAGCAAAACATACAAAATTAAAGTTTATTTTATTTATCCAGGTGAAATGGGGTGCTGCCAAAGATAAAAAAGAATGTTTCATTGAAATAAAAAGATTCATCCAAAATGAAAAACTTAAAATATAGGGTTGTTTGGAATAGCATCTCACCCCCTCCAATCTTGTAACATTAAGGAGTAGAAAGCAGCTTCAGTTATGAAAAAAAAAGTTTATAACCTTTCTAGCATATGGAGGTAGAAGAAGATATTGGAGGAGTCAGGCATGATTGACAGGGAAAGAAAAGAGATCTCACAACTGATGGGTCCTGGAGACAGGCTCCCAGAGAGGTCACAAACGGCCAGGGGCTAGAAAAGTGAAATGCCCATGCTTTGAAAGCAGAGAAAGAAGTAGAGAAGAAACAAATGGAGCATTAGAGAAGAAGAATAGGAAGCCAGTGTCATTTGAACCCTAGGGTAGGAGGTGGGCTGGGGTGGGGGGGATGGGCACAGAGGATGGTCTAGGGCTCAAGGAGATAACCCCACGGAGCATTCTTGTAATTCTAGGGAATGACCAGCTCTGGGATCCAAGTGATTATGGAAAGTGTCAAGTCTGGCTAACACCAAACAGAAGGAGCCAGGACCAAGAGTGGATGTGTATCAATACCTACACTAAATGCATGTGATTTATTTGTTTAGAATATGTACAGCAAAAAGCTTCTTAACAATATCAGATATTACTATATGCACTAACAGCTAACTTTCAGTTGATTATCCACAGTCTTGTTGCTAATGCACTACAAAGAGTCTGAAATACAACGTCATACTATCAGATTAGGTTGCAGGCTCAAGATCAAAAGTTTAAATGTTTGTTTGTTTAAGAGAGAGAGCGCGCGGGGGAAGGGCAGAGAGAGGGAGACAGAGAGACAGAGGATCAGAAGCAGACTGTGCTGAGAGCGAAGAGCCCCATGCAGGGCTCGAACTCACTAACCATGACATCATGACCTAAGCTGAAGTCAGACGTTTAATTGACTGAGCCACACAGGCATCCCCCCCACCCCCACCCCCTTTTAAAAAGGCTCCCCCACCCCAAGCTCTTGGTAATGATAAAGGCAATCATCAGGCAGTTCTGATTTGAGATCTACTTCTCTGCTTATTAAATTTTAGTTTCTAGATTAAAACAGGATTATCCCAAAGCAAATAACGCTTACTATTCCTGCAGATTATTTGAATTACCACTTTACTTGCTTCTGATGAATTCAGATGTCTAAATGACTCCCATAATACACGGATGCGACTTTGTCTAAAATCTTGTTAGGAAACACTTTTTAAAGATTTATCCTTCAGCTCTGAAGTTTCATACTTGAGATTATGGATTGATGGTGGCTGGGTGCCAATTCTTTTTTTAATGGCAAAACATTTATCCTAATACTAAAACCAAAGCACAGTCAAGACAGCATATTTCACACCACTATTTCACATATAATTTAAAGTCAAAGTTTTTAATTGCATGGGGGTATTCAAATGTTAACAAATCATCATATGAACTTTCAACAAGCTTCACAAACTTTGTTTCACTGAGTTTAGACAGCCTGATACTAGATACATATTAAATAAATGTTTGTCAGAGGCTTATTTTTCCCCCAAATTAATAAAACTAAATCAAAATTTTATTTAAATTGTTGAAATGTATTAATACCCCCAGATCATGATTTTCCCGACACAGTTTCATCTGCCTAGCCATGCACCTCATACGAAAGCATTTATTCAGGCAGTGCTTTTTAATGAACCAACGTATGAAACAAAAAAAAGTGGAAGGTGCTGCCTGGGAACTAAGAGCAGTAATAAGGAGCCAGCGGATTGCTCCTTAATAAGTGTATGCACCGCACATCTCCTCAGTCCTGATTAACTACATTCTATTTTAGCACCAGACATCTTCTAATGAGAAAATGTTAAGTTTCCCCAAATGGTATGATGGTAGACTCAGAATGGAAAATACCAATAAACCTTGTGAACAGTATACCCCCAAAATGTGACCTTGCAAATGGTTTCATCTTATTTCCATCTTTATTTCTTTTGAATTAATCATTCAATATATGTAATATTAAATACTTACTATGTGCAAGGTGCAGTAAAATCTTATATTCAGAAGCTGAAGATAATATATACGCATCAGATTCCTTAAAGGTGGTTTTTATAGGCGAGGTGGAGTTTATTAATTATCTAGACAAACCATCCATGCTGATTCTTTCAGACTCAAGGAATGTGGGTTTGAGCAAATTTTCATGGTTGATATGAAGGGTGTACTGCAAGAATCAAGTACTTTTCAGTCTGTGTAATGAGCCTGACAATGTGAATAATCTCGATGCAATAATTGTTTTGATGCTAAACACACACATATGTGCAAACACACAAAGGTAATCCCTGAATAACTGTATAAAACGTGTAACTGCTAATTCTGGGGATAATATAATGAATAACTGCAGAGATTTTTTTTAAATGTAAGTTTCCATGCTGGATAAAATTTATTTCTAGCACAGTAGTCAGTGCATTACTTAAGTAAAAATCAAAATGAAAGCCTTCTCAACAGCCCAGGTGACACCCCTGGTTTTATTCAAATAAATAAATATCAAGGAATATGGGAAAAGCTAAAAAACATAAATAAAACATGATTCCTGCCCTCAAAGGGCTTATGAGTTCGTTGAGGGTCAAGAAATACTGTACTTTTAACTACCCTGCATCAACTCCTACTGATGTTTCAAAAGGAAAACAAAAATGACACCTGAATTTCTCCAGGCAGAGTAAGCTACACACACACACACACACACACACACACACACACACACACACACACACCCTTTACAAGAGCAAAGTTTGCAACATGCTATAATTAAGCTCACATCCTGGCAGTAAAGACATGAAGTTTTATTCTAAATATAGAAGAAGGCTCTCCACACTGCAACCTCTCTGATTGTTGTTTTTTAAGTTCAATTATTGATATGTCAGCGTTACCATTGCAGAAAAGAACTGCTTTCTGAAAACACACATACAGTAGACATGAAAACTGTACTCTTTTAATTTTTTGTTTGGAGGGGCAATTTTCCCAATATCTCTGGTAAATGTTATTCCCAACCTGTCCTTCCTATAACTCTAAACTCCTGTTTAGTGGCATGTTCCTTCTTGTTCTCAAGGTAGTGAGGGAGGTGCTGTTGTCAAATGGACATGGGGAGCAGTCCATAGCCCAATCCCTACCTGAGTCTCCTATCGACAAGGGCTATTCCCAAATCTCCTCTGGACGTGAAACTTGGCCATGGCAGAGAACCTACACACACAGGTGGCCATCAAGAACCCAAGGGAAGTCCCGCTCAGTAGAACAGTCATGACACTGGCACAAAAATAACAACTTCTTAACATGTCAGACTGGACTCAGTATTATTTCATGAAAGAATTACAGACCTGAGAGCACTTCAACCCACACCTAGCAGAGACTAGGGTTGATTTTAATTTCTGAGACTTAAAGAACATGAGAAGGTAGTGTGACTGTTTGGGCTTTTGTACTCCTGCTACCTTGAATCCAGCTAGCTGTCATGAACCTGGAGCAAGTTAACCTCTCAGTTTCTTCAAATGGAAAATAATGACAGTAACCATACCTACTTCGTGGGAGAATTGTAAAGATTACATGTGATGTGATACATGCAACACATTCAATATGGTGCTTGACACATAGAGGGTCTCAATAAAAAGGGGTGCCTGGGTGGCTCAGTCGGTTAAGCTTTCGACTTCGGCTTAGGTCATGGTCTCACGGTTTGTGAGTTCGAGCCCCACATCATGCTCTGTGCTGACAGCAACGATCCTGGAGCCTGCTTTGGATTCTGTGCCTCACTCTCCCTCTGCCCCTCCCCCACTTGTGCTCTGTCTCTCTGGGTCTCTCAAAAATCAATAAATGTAAAACAAAATTTAGAAATTAAATAAACAATAAAAAGGTCTCAATAAAAGATAACCAGTATGATTTTTTAAATTAGACTTTTTTAGGACAACAAAAGCTACTGCTCTACACCCAAAAAGTCAAACATGGGCATATACAAAAACCAAAACTTTGTAAAAGAACAATTTACAAAGATAAATTAGGTATAGGAAGAACTTTCCTAACTGCTTCCTCTACCCCTACACTTCATTTGCCTATGAACAATTGACAGGGCTTTAGGGAAAATATTTCGGCTTTGAAATAACTGCTTAGAAAAGGAATAAACTATATTTAACTCCCTCTCCGGCAATTAGACTATGGCCACATTGCCACATCTGCTATTTGCTCATCAGGAAACTGCTTCCAAGACATTTAACATTCATAGGGGTATTAGCTCGTTATTAATACTCTGAAAGTTCTCCATGACACTATTAACCACAGCGCAGAATCTGATACAAGGAGGCTCCATCTTGGCTTCAGTTCGTCTAAGAGGATTATGAGCAGAATTCCCTAAAGGACAACACTATAAAGCAGTCTCATACATGGACTATATTATAGCCAAACTCCAATGTATTATCTATTTCTAAAAACTTTTCTTCAATGATCCCAATTCTCTACTCAGACTTTATGTCTTCATAGTCCCAGAAAGTAATCATAATTCCAAACACTTATATGGCACTATGTGAAGATACATACATTAATACATTTAATCTTTACAGGGGCCCTTTGAGGTAGAAATTATCACCATCATCCCCTTTATTCATGGGAGGACACTTAAGCACAGATAGGTTCACTACCTGTCCATAGTGCCAGAACTGGAATTTGAAGCCATGCAGTTTCATCCCAGGGTTCACGCTCTCCCCTTTGGGCCTTACTGACCTGTTTCTCAAAGTACAGAAGTAGTGGTATGAATTAATTACTCTCAGGCTCTTATCATAAGACAAAGGCACTATCAGGAATTGAACACCTGCTCTCAGTGCTCTCTGCTAGCCCATGTACTGTTCTTCTGACATCAAGGTAAAAAAGACCATTTCCAATGAACCCATTAGATCAGAGATTAAGCCAGGAACATCTGTCACAAGAAAACCAGCAAGCATGTCACTGAGGCAGCTTGGCTTGTAACATAACTTTTACTCTAAAGAAATTTCTATCCTTGACCTATGGGTGTCTGAATAACTTCCTCTTTCAATGTACAAACTCTCCATGTAATGGCTACTTTTATGTGTCAGCTTGGCAAGGCTATGGTGCCCAGTTGTTTGGGCACCACCATTCTAGGTGTCGCTGCGGAGGTTACTTTTTAAAGATGTGATTAATACTGACATCAGCAGACTCTGAGTAAAGCAGATTACCCTCCCTAATGTGTCTGGTCCTCATCTAACCATTTCTTTTTATTATTTATTTTATTTTATTTTTTTATTTATTTCTGAGAGAGACAGAGACAGTGTGAACAGAGGAGGGTCAGAGAGAGAGAGGGAGACACAGAATCTGAAGCAGGTTCCAGGCTCTGAGCTAGCCGTCAGCACAGAGCCTGACGCGGGGCTCGAACCCATGAACTGCGAGATCATGACCTGAGCCGAAGTTGGACGCTTAACCGACTGAGCCACGCAGGCACCCCATCTAACCATTTCAAGACCATAAGAGTAAAGACTGAGGTTTCCTGAGAAAGCAATTCTGCCTCAAGACTGCAACACAGAAGCCCCGTCTGAGTTCCCAGTCTGCAGAGTTTGACTCAAGATAGCAGCATCAACTCTTACCTGAATTTCTAGCTGCTGGCCTGCTCTACAGACTTTGGACTTGACAGCCTCCACAACTTTGTAAGCCAATTTCTTAAAATAAATCTTTATCTCTCTCTCTTTATATAAAAAATATATACACATGTATATGGAGATATATATGATATATGTGAGATATATATATCATATATGTGTACATATGTCTCATATGTATCTCACATATGTCACATACAAGAGGTATGGGAGAGAGAGAGATTCTATTAGTACATATACCAATTAGATATATAAACCTATTGTTTATCTATCTATATCTCTGTTTATATAGAAACAGGTACAAACACACACACACGCACACTCATACACACGCACACTCACACACGTACCTCCTATTGGTTCTTTGTCTCTGAAGAACTAACTGATAGACTCCAGGGCCCCACCTCCACCACCTTTCACATAGGAGGCTCTCAGCAGAGTAATGTCAATCCTAATTCCCCACTGCAGTTCCTAAATGAGAAGATGGAGTTGGCCACTTTATGTACTAGCTCACAGTCTAGCAAACTCTCTAGAAGTAGGTTATACACTCTCCCTGATTTGACCGTGGAGACTCTAATCCACATGCCCTCTGTGAATGGTTGTGGTTTGACAAGCTACAAAGACACATATCCTTGTCTGCGGAAGTCCCCAGACAGGGCCCCAGAGACACGCTGTCACCCAGCTCCGAGTCCAGCCAGGCCCTGCCTTCTGGGAGTTGTGGCTTTCCATGCCACTCGGGGCAAGCCTGAGAGACTTGAGGAAGCATTCTGGTTTACAGTGTTTTTTCCTAACCATTTCCTCCCGAAATCTTGGAGAACTACCTCACTGCCTTAAGAGCTCCCAACTTCTATCTGCACGTGGGTTTGGTTGTTACAATCCCATTGTGCTTGCCGGCAACCCTCCATTTCAGCTATTCGGATTCCTCTTCTGTCCCAGCTCCCAAAGAAAGGTCCCAGTAGAAAATCAAAATGTATTTCCTTAAGAGAATATCTCAACAACCTAAGCCTCCTTCTTTTTCCCCTCCTTTCTTTCTCCCCATCCCATCCAAACCACAAAGCCCTGTCCTTCGTAAAGAGCCTCGCTGGGAGTGAGGAATACGTCACACCAAGAAAATCCACTGTGGACCAAAGCTGTTTTCCTTGTGGCTTCTTCAGTAGCAGGCATACTGCCGTCAGTGTTTACAGTCAGCAATTCTGAATGTGCTGACATGGAGAACAGTGACCACAGAGTCCCTGCAAACCAGCCAGAAAGAAAACAGATGCGGAAATGCCAAGGCAAAGCTAGGCCTCTTTCCTCCCTGCTTCCCCAAGGCCCACCAGTGAGGTCCGGCCCGCTCTCGGAGGCTGGGGCGGGGGGGGGCGGGAGGGGGGAAGGAAGCAGCTCTCCTCTTGCTTTTTCCTGGTCCCCACAGCCTCATCACTATGTTTCTATCTTGAGGGCTGACTGGTGCAGAGCTGGTGGAGGAGGGGGCCAGTCCCTCGACCTTGGGTCTCCCTCCCTCGTGTGGGCTGTACCAAGACGAGGTGATAAGGAGAGAACAGGGTCAGGCTGCCACATTCCCAGAAGCTTTGTGGACCTCTCTCTCTCCGACACTTAACTGATATAAAAGTTCTTTATGTTGCTGATCTGTTTTTGTGTACTTTTTTTTCTCTGGGAGCAAAAGAAAGTTTTGTAAGCAAAAAGAGTGCCAGAAAATTGCTACCTATAGCAAGCCTATCATGAAAAAGAGAGAGAGAATTAAAGTAAAGCTTGGAAGGGACTATGATCACCTTAATGTTTTATAGGCAGGTTGGGATTTGGGGGTTCTGGAGTTCTTCTATTCTTGGCTCTGCCTGGGTTAGATAATTGCAAAGTCATTTAGTCCGAAGAGCTCAAATAAATGAAGTGATCAAGTAGGTAGTGGGTCTCTCTGCCCACAGACACATGTGATGGAGCAGCTCTGGCACCTGGGCTGACACACTAGCAGGGGCAAAGGCTGAACTTGATCTTCGGCCTTCTGTATAAAGTTGTGGTTCTCAAACTCTTATAGGCCGCATCAATGTATAAAAATCCATACCAAATCGCCCACTGTACTTCCATGTACCAAGAGGGGGGCGAACTCCCGCTACAAGAAAAATCAGGCACATTTGGAGATGAAAACTATAGTGGAATGGTGAGCTATCCACCAAAGACGTGTGTACCCCTTTACCTGTGTGGATCTGGTATTGGCAAGTGGCCACTCAGCCTAGGACTACACTTCCAAACTCTCTCTGCATTTAGATGGGGATATAGGACTTATCCTATAAGTTCTCGCCAGAAGAATGTGGGCAGAAATGATGTGTGCTATTTCCAGCGCCGACCCATAAAAGCCTCCAGCAAGTTGTCCAACGACCCTCTAGCCTCTCCCTTTTCCCACACACCAGCTGGATGCAAAAGGTTCCACAGCTCTCGGAGGAATTTCAAAATGGAAGGAGCCGGTGGTTTGTCCAACGAATGCCTGTGTTGGACTGCTGCATGACAGAGGAATAAACTTACACTGGTAAGCCATTGGGGATTTCAGTGTTTATCACGAAAGTCACTGTAACTGCATAACATCACTAAAGGACAGCAGAAGAAAAGAATTCACTTCATTAAACACCACAACATAGATGGTGAAGATGATAGAGAAGTTCAATACGGTATGGGCACCATTTGCATCAAGGGGAAAAAAGCGTATGTCTACATATATACTTAGAGATGCCCGGGATGTGACTGTGGAAGGAAACATAAGAAAGTGGTATCAGTGGTTGCCTTTGGGAAAGGAAAATGGGAGACGGAGAAAGGATGGGAAAGAGATTTGTCTTTCATCATGTACTGTTTTTAACCTTTTGATTTCTTGTATGTTGTCTATTTATTACCCAGTCAAAAGTTACGTTGAAAAAAACACACCAATTTTGAAAGAATCCAGTTTTCAGACCACCTGGAGAATGCTTACAGACACTACTATTAGTCCCCAGGGCCTTTTTTTGAAACCAACGGTACAAAGTGTTGACATTTAAAAATACATAAAACTGAACTTTTCTTGAAAACTCCAGGGATGGGGAGAAGTAGCTGTTATTCCCACAGAGCATCTGAATTCTTGGGGTTAACTTTCTCATCCTTTTACAGACTGCTCCTTTTCTTCCAATGGTAACAGGAGGCTAGAATCAGTCCCTTCTGCTAGGTTGGGTTATTCCGAACTGCACATCACAAGTCACTCATAGTGCCTGGTAGAAAGAAGGATTTCTGGGACTCTTTCCTGAAAATTCTGATTCACTAATTCTAAGGTGAAGCCTAGGAAACCATATCATTAAGTGTCAGTCACCTCCTATGGCCTAGGCACACGTGGGAAACCTTATTCGCAGCTGTCCCTGTGTTCCTACCTGCCACCTTGGATATGTTGCTTCACTTCCATATTTTATGTCCCTGGACTACAGATCATGAAATTTATGACCTATGAGACCCCAAAGTGTCTGCTGAGACTACGGTGATGCCCGTGAGAATGGCAGAATGCCATTACATACAAGTGCCGATTACTATAATCACTGTTGGCATGTGTACTTGGGATTGCTACTTTAGGTTTTAAAATACACTCTATCAAAAAAATACTTCATTTTAAAAGAGAATAGGAGTGGGAAACATGTCTGCTTCCATGGGAAGCCTTTGTAAGAATTCCTGTTGTGCTGCGAGGTGTTTAGCAGGGAGCTCGCATCGGGCTGGTCTTCCACCCATGACAAGTACGGCTGTTTCCAGAATGCACAGAACAGGGTGGGAGCCACGGGGAAGTTCTGCAGTTGAGTTCAGCTGCTGAAGGTGGAGGCAGCTCAAACACAGGGATATCCGGGGAGCAACTGGTTGTGTGGTGCGGGTATTTTCTGGAACAGGGTTGGATGCAAGAGGTTCACTGCGTGAGAAGTGCCTCAAACAGTCTAGCTGGCCCTGGACCATTTGGTTTTCTGTTTGGCTCCCAGGTCCCATATTATCTTTGAATATTCTAAGATCTTTTGCACCAAGAGGCCATCCACACTCATGCCCTCTATGCAACTCAGGCTCAAACTGATTCCTGTTCCTGATTAGAATTTTTCTCTACATCAATATACAGATGCTTATTTGCTGAGAAATAACCTGAGCAATTAGTAATACTTATTTAGAATGGCTTGATTAAGTTTTCTAAAATATCCTAGGAGTAAGCCTTTATATTTTCTAAGAAATAACTTAAAGACTTCTTCTTTTAAAATCTACAAATTTATCTGTAAAAGAGATTGGGGACAGGAGAGTGAGAATCAGTATATTTAAAGCATAAATTTTCTGTTTATCTTTTGGAGAGAATTTCAATTTTTATAATTTTTTTTTTCTAGAAGAGAGAGAGAGACAGCGTGAACAGGGGAGGGTCAGAGAGAGAGGGAGTCACAGACTGAAACAGGCTCCAGGCTCTGAGCTGGCAGTCAGCACAGAGCCCGACGCGGGGCCCGAACCCACGAACCACGAGATAATGACCTAAGTGAAAGTTGGATGCTTAACCGACTAAGCCACCCAGGCGCCCCAATTTTTAAAAGATCAGATCCAAGAAAGGAAAGTGCCTCTTAAAAAAGAAAGAAAAGGAAAGAAAATGAAAAAAAAAAAGACAAATGTGAAGTGATAGGGTGTGTTAATTAACTAGATGGATGAGAAATCCTTTCCAATGTAAACACATATAACAAATCACTGCAATGTACAATAAATATCTTACAATCTTATGTCAACTATACGTTAATAAAGCTGAAATTTAAAAAAAATAAAAATTAAAAAAAGGGGGAAGTTAACATGACCTAGTATGATCACAGATTGTTTCTTTTTTCCTTTCTGCAACTACCTCATATATAAGGTGCTATTTAAATTCCTTTTATCTATTTTCATCCTTCTCAAACAAATGAAATGTCATATTACAATATTTATTACGAGGTATGCTTAATTCCAAATGGGCCCCACATGCTGCCTCATGTCTACTTTTTATCTATTAAAAAATTTTTTTTGAGGTTTATTTGTTTTTGAGAGAGAGACAGACAGAGTGTGAGCAAGGGAGGGGCAGAGAGGGAGACACAGCATCAGAAGCAGGCTCCAGGATCTGAGCTGTCAGCACAGAGCCCAACACGGGGATTGAACTCACAAACCTGGAGATCAAGAACTGAGCCTAAGTCGGAGGCTTAACTGACTGAGCCACCCAGGGGCCCCTGACCATGTCTTTAAATGGACCGCCTAAAAGCTGACAATAGAGATTTCTGGGGCTCATGAGAGCTGGTTCTCACCTCTGTTTGAGTGTATGGGAAGACTTTGGGACCATTCAACTATTCTGGCCAAGGGCTATGAGTAGAGAAAGAGCAGGTATGAATTCTCCCATTTTCTTCTCCTGCTGCAGGTCATCTGCTGAGGTGGCAGTGTTATAAGATGGTGGGGCCTCTGTCAGCCTGGATTCCCAAGTGGCCAGGTGGAGCAAAGCCTCTCCAGCCTTCTCCCATGGAAATATAGCAGGAACCATGTTTGTTAAGTTAAACCAGTGGGACCAAAGGGTGATGTGGTAGGCAACTTGTTACTGCGGCATAATCTTACCTTTCCTGATTAATCAAAACTACTCGTTTAAAAAATCTCTAAGTTCAAGTCAGGACACCGGACTTCCTATCAGTATAACTGGTAGACAAGTCATGTAATTTTCCTGGGCTTCAGTTTTTGTTGTTGTTGCTGTTCTACATTTTAACTGCAAAAGGGGAATAATAATTTCTGGCATGTCTACTGTTCAGGGATGTGTGGGATCAAATGAGTTTTTCCAAAAGTATTTTTTTTTTTTGGTAGAAATTATTTATTCTCAAACTGTACTGAACATTGAATTTGTTTCATAGAGTTTTTTTTTTTACAAATAGTTTATTGTCAAATTAGTTTCCACATAACACTCAGTGCTCATCCCCACAAGTGTCCTCCTCCATGCCCATCCCTCCCTCCCCCCCACATCCATCAGTCCTCAGTTTTTGTCAGCATTCAAGAGTCTCCCATGGTTTGCCTCTCTCCCCTTCCCCCACCCCTCAGAAATACAAGCAATTATCAGGGAATACTATGAAAAATTATATGCCAACAAATTGGACAACTTAGAAGAAATGGACAAATTCCTAAACACACACTCACTACCAAAATTCACACGGGAAGAACTAGAAAACCTGAACAGACCCATAACGAGTGAAGAAATCGAATCAGTGATCAAAAATCTCCCAACAAATAAGAGCCCTGGACCTGATGGCTTCCCTGGGGAATTCTACCAGACATCTAAAACAGAATTAATCCCAATTCTTCTCAAGCTATTCCAAAAAATAGAAGTCGAAGGAAAACTCCCGGACTCATTTTATGAAGCCAGCATCACTCTGATTCCCAAGCCAGACAGAGATCTAGCAAAAAAAGAGAACTATAGGCCAATATCCAAAAGTATTTTGAAATCCGTAAATGCAACCCTAGATATAAACTGCTAGCAGCACTGTTGCTGTGGATTTATCTGGAGAACTTAAGTGGCTAAACGTGACTGCTTATTTGGGCGTCAGTTATTAGAATTCACTGCTTCATCATTTATAAACGCCAGTCAATACATTGCAGTGATAGATCAGGATCACGAGAAGTCAGATTCTGATACCGCTCAGAGAATAGTTCGTTATCTTGAAAATACCGGGGCTAGCTGAATGGTTTCGAGAGCCTCACTTCCAGTGAGCAAACTCAACTATTTGCCTCTGGCATGAAAATTAAGGAAAAAATAGAGGCCCCAAATGAAAGGCTTGGCACAAAGCCCTTTATTTCCTCCCACAGCCTGTCACAGGGAGAGAAGGAGGGAGAACACAGGGAGGAACAGAGAGATTGGGCATTCTAGACTCCACCCCTGCACGATGAAACAGGGAGAGCGATATACATTCAGAAGGGATGGTGCAAATCTACTCTGTGTTACTCTCACAGAGAGGACAGATTTCTCCACAGAGAAAAGGAGAAACGGAAGAGATGGCCTCCACACAGAGAAGCTCTAGAAGCAGGGCAAGAACAGGTGTCCCCTGCTGTCCCTGATAAAGGGTTAAGGCACTCTGCTTTTCATTCACGAGAAGGGCTTCCTGACCCTTAGAGCAGATGACACCAATCCACAGACTGATTTGCAGAGGCCCATCTTCACCCAGCTGCTTATGTTGTAGCATAATGACAACTGACTTCTTTTGAGCACTTACTAAATGCCAGGCACTGACATTTTAGATACCCAGGAATTGAGGCACAGCAAGGCTCAGCAACTTACCTGAGGTCACACAACTGGAATATGGCAGAGCCAGGAATTAAACCCAAATAGTCTGGCTCCTGATGTTGTGCTCTTAACCACTACATTTATAAGGAATAGATAAAGGGGGAAAAATGGAGGGCAATCCTTTCTCCTGCCATGGAAGTAGGCAATGGGCTTCGCCTGCTATGTAGTCTTGCAATGGGCTTCAGACACATCCACTCACTTAATCATCACATCTATTCTAACATGTTTGGTATCTTTACTTAGTTTCCAGGTAAGGAAACAGAAGCTCAGAGAGGTTAACTAACTTGCCCAAATTCACACAGTGCACAAGTGGCAAGTTCAAAATCAAGTCCAACTTGACTCTGGTAGATTAAAGTGGGAAGGGTCATGGCTGGAAAACAAGCAAGCGTTTGAGGAGGAAACCAAAATACATTAAGAACGTAGAGGAAGGAAAGATTATAGCAGGTAGGTAGAAGCTGGCGCTTGTGGGTTCTCAGAAACAACGGATCTAAATATAGGATAACTCCAATCAATAGAGTTCCCCTTACCACAGGGCCTTTTTATCCTCAGTAAGAAAGAAAGATGGTGAATCCAGTGTTTGCACCAAAGAAAGGTGGACTTTGCACATGAAGCAAACCTTTTTTAAACTCAGCAAATGGCAAGCTACTATGAAAGTAGCCAATTGTTGTTTTTGGCTGTCTTTACATTTTCTCACACTAAATTGTTATGATCATATACTTCCAAATTTCCAAAACTTATGAATCACTGAATAATTGTTAGTTGTTCTGTTGTTGTTATTTTGCATCATTTGCTAATCCTCAGCTAAAATGTTCTCCCAACCTTAAGCTAGAGAGGCGCAATGCAATTATGACACAGGAGCAAAAGAAAGCTCATTAACATACCCGTGACTGACACAGAAGATCATTAATTAGGCATTCTGAGCATAAGTATATATGTATAAATTAGCATCTATTCACCATTTAAACTGTAAGAGATTTTTCATATCTGAATATTAACTATGTTGGAAAATTACTAAGTTTTCCTGAGTGAATTCCACAAACAATACCCATCCCTGATAACAAAAACAATATGAAGAGAAAAGATTCTATAAGAAATGGACACAGTGGACAGAGTCAAATGATGTGATTACTCTTCATCTATCGGTGTCTTCATTTATCTGTCTCCTCTTTTATATATATATATATATATATATATATATATATATATATATATATTTCTGACTAGTCCACCAGTTGGGAGCTTTGTGTGGAGATCCCCTTCTGTCGAGAAATCTTAGGTATGTATTACCACTGATATTCTAGAAATGCTTTCCTTTTGTCCACATTCTGTCATTGTACATTCATTTATTCTTTCAACACATATTTATCATGTGTGATCTATGTACTGAAGACACCGTTACATGAATATGGCACAGTTTCTACTCTCAAGGACTTCATAATCTAGCGGGAAAAATGAGAGGAGACATAAAAGTGTACACATAAAACTATAATGTAAGGTAGAGAACTTCACTGCCAAAGAGTACCAGCCCTACTCAGAAAAAGAAGAGACTTTTTCTGGCAGGAATTGGAGCGTGCTTCACGGCAGAAGCAACATTTTAGCCAGTTATAAAGGAAGAGTAGAAGAAGCAGATCTGGCAAAGTTCAGGGCGTGTAAAGAGAGTCACCTATTGGAGAAACCAGAGTCAATGTGTATCTTCACACTCAGCTCCTGAACTGTGTTACTTCTGTAACTAACAGAGATCCTCGTCCATTTTTTCAATGTATCTCAAGCACCTATCCCTCCGGGGCTCTGGAAAACTACTAGTATCAGGATGACAATGATAATAATACTCTCTTGTCCTTCATATACATGACAATGATACTAATTACTCTGTAGAGCTGTGCTTGCATTGTTTTCTTGCAGTAGTACTGGATTCGTGCCAGCAAATCCATCAGTCTCTGTTGATTTCTCTTGGGACTGGTGGCACACTTTTGTAAGATGGCTATCCAGGATGAAAGCTGGAATTCACAGTTCTTAGATGATTTTTTTTTTCCAGATGGACCTAACAAGTCTATGCGGGGACTGAACGAAGAACTTGGTCTTCGGGGCATCATACTATAACCACCTGAGCTCACTAACAGCACGAGTTTCACTGGTATGTCTTCTCCAGCAGAAGAACTAAAGTATTTTAATAAAATCTCCTATATGAAGAAAGGCAGCTAACTGGATAGCTTGTATATAGGGTAAAATCTTAGAGCCTCCACTGTTTTGACATCTCCCTGGACAAACTAGGTGGCCCATAGATCATCTGCTCAGGAAGAGGTCCAGAGCATGGGCTTTTCCTATACGCCTTGAAACTGCACTCATGGAGATTCAGGCTATGCAGCTTCTTATTCTGAAATCCTTACTCTGAGGCCTCCAGAGCACATCAGTGCCTGGAACACCTTTTATAGGATTTAATACATATCTACTTTACATTGGGTACTATTCTATAGCAGAAAGGAAGGCTGCTATCCAAGTTAGATGTCAGGCATGCTCATGGAATTTTAAAAAAAGTGGCCAGCAATGGTTTCCATGAGCATGTGAGCCTTTTTGGCCTTAGCTATTGGCGGGTATTGAAGTTTCTGAGGCACTCTGGGTCCTGAAGGAATGAACAAGTTACCTCTATTGGACTAATCTGGAAAAACATCAACTTATTGAAGAAAAAACTATCTAGGATCATGACTACTGATTTCTTCCATGCTCCTAGCTAAATATAAATCTATCTTCTATTTGTGGGGCAGATTCATGTTGAACAAGTCTATTTCATCTTTCTAATGGAAGCAGAACATTTTGGGGGCATGAGTACCCATGATTAAAATGATGAGAGAATTCTTGACTCTTAAAACATTACAGTAGGAAATAATTAATTGAAAAATGATTCATTAAGATTATGTTATATACCCTACCCCCTAAACAGACAAGATGGAAAGTGAGAGTATCACATAGTTGGAGATCCAATCCAAGTTCCTGATTGTCCTAGAAATTCAGAGGAAAAGAAAGCTCATGGCAGTCTAAGGTCATTTCAAGCAACCTATATGGGGAGAGGAAGATATGGAGTTGGGGCCCGCAGAAAATGAGTTGTATGGTCTTCATGGTAAAAAAAAAAAAAAAAAAACAAAACCCCACCAAAAAAAAACCCAACATAGCTTGATTCTTGGAGGCATACACATAGAGAAAAAGAATCTGAGACAGATAATCTCAACAAAAATCTCCCAGATTTCATGTGTCAAAGAAGGAATAAGGCATCCTGGGGCGCCTGGGTGGCTCAGTCAGTTAAGTGTCCAACGTGATCTCAGGGTTTGTGAGTTTGACGCGCGTAGGGCTCTCTGCTGTCAGCAGAGATCCAATTTGGATCTTCTGTCTTCCTCACTCTCTGCCCCTCCCCCACTAGCGCGCATGGCACATGCGCATGCACGCGCTCTCTCTCAAAAATAAATAAACTTAAAAAAATTATAAACATGTTGTCCTATGTGTATCTGCTGAAATGGGTCTGTTTTAAGAGCTGACTGGCCACAGCCAATACTTGCATTTGCCCTTCTCCCTCACTACCTTCTAAAATTGGACAAAGCTCTTCCCGTGGCAGACTTCTAACAAAGACGGAATCCTGGATTTTTAGGCTGAAACTTCTCTGCTATACCAACTGTAGTTTAGTAAAGCTTCACAGAAAGAGATATTCTGAGCCCAACCTACGGAGACACGTCCCAATTTAGGCTGCGGAATGAAAATTACAGGGCAGCCACAGAGGCAAGTTTAAAATTAGGACAAGCTTCACTTTGGGCCTCTTAAGCCTCAAAGAGTTAGTACATGAAGCAAAGGAGAATGAAGAAAAAAAAAAAAAACACAGTAGGAACGAAAAAGCAAAATCCCCAGACTTCTATTGCTTCCTCTGGTCCTCCTGACATGCTAAGCTTTGTGCACACCTGACAATCAGCAGCACAGCTCTCTTTTAGTCCTTCAGCAGCTTCGTAGGGAGCCACAGCCTGTCAGGGCCCGCAAGGAAATTCTGGAGGGAAACAGACTGGGACAGTCTTGGCTGGGAGAGAAGAAGAGCGACTGGGGAGAATCTTCCCCAGCCCGAGTCCTTGCATTCACATCCCTGTCGCTTAGTCTGCAAACTGCCCAGGACTAGTCTGGGGGATAGTTCTGTGGGACGCATAGAGACTTCTTAGAGCTGCCTCAGTCACCAAGTCCAGTCCAGCAACCGATTTGGGGTTGCAAGGTAACAGACAGAATCGGTTGCAAGGTAACAGACAGAAACTGACACCTCTTTTCTTTTAAGTTTTTATTTAAATTCCAGTTAAGAAACCATCCCCTCTTGATTGCCCTGTCAGCCAGCCAACAGTGACCATCCTCCCCCAAGAGGTGGTCTCTGGGGAACGTGACTGGGGCACTAAAGTCTATTTACTTCTTTTCTTCGCAATTTCACTGCTCTGTTTCTAAACGTTAAGAAAACACTACCTGCATGTACCTTCCTTTGAGACTATTTGGACTGGGTGCAATGTTTGTAAGGGGTTTGAATTCTCCTGAGAAATTCAATGATTACTAAATAGGGAAGGTATTATTCTTAGTATGCCACAAAAAGGGTTGTTTTCCCTTGAACATCTGTTTTCAGAAAGCTCAAAGGTATACATATTCAGCTACTAACAGACAACCATACATTACATTATCCTGAAGCAGAGGCCAAAGATCAGAATGGGGGAGGACCAAATCAGGTGTGATTGTCCATGCAAGGTCCCACCGTGGGTCCATCCTGGCCCCCCTTTTCAAAATTATTTGTTAGTCAGATTCACTTCCTTGCTTGGCTTCTTGGAAGGCAGATTGCCTTGATTTCTGGTTCTACATTCCTAAGAGCCAGAAAGTGGAAGATAATAAAAAGTGGAACAATGGTCATGGTCTGAAGTACACTAACAAAGTCTGTTGAAGGAAATATCCCCTTTTGGTATGTCATGCTTTGGAAAAGAATTCTCAATAAATAGGAAGTAGAATGAGTCTCTAAGGGAAGTGTAAATACATTCCCAACCTAATTCATCAGCAAACTAAGAACTCAGACATATTAGAGGGTTATTGCTCACCTAAAGGAGTCATGTTAATCCATGACTTCCTTAGTCCAGAGTGTTAATAAATCAAATCATCGTATCAGTGGGCCTCTCCCAACAGGTGTTGACTTTTAGACCACAAAACTCACTTTGTCAGAGCGATTTCAGCTCGACTTAGAGCACAACTAGTTACACAACTTGATCTCATTGAAATATTTGGTGCCTGCTGATATGTTCAAACAAATTCACCAGATCTTGAGTATGTTCTGGCAATTAAAGCTATTAAGTGAGTAGATAGACAGCAGGTTATTTCCTTGCTGGTTGAAAAAGCTAGCTTTCTTTTCTCCCCTTTTTATGTGACAGCACTGTAATTAGCCTTAATCAAATACTATTTGTGTTAGGTGCTGTAACTTTGCTTCCTTAGCCAGGAAACTCTGCCAATGTAGGAAAAGCAGAAACTCTGGTCAAAAATCGAGATGGGCATGAGGTATATGGGAACTCTGTGCTATCTTTGCAACTTTCTATTAATCTAAAACTGTTCTAGTATAAAAAGTTTAATTTAATAAAAAAACAAGAAGAAGAAGAGAGGAATGAGAAAGAGAAATTCTATTTAACGTGGGACTTGAACAGCTTACCATGTAAAAGCAAGCATTCTGTATCTATTAAATATCAGTTGTTAGAACTAGTAATATTTTGAGGTTAAGGAAAAAGTGTCATGCAACTCATAGAGCCTCCTCAAAAGTACTTTATCATTTTAGGAGCTGGATTTTAGCTCTGTTCCACTGGGGTGACTGTCATAAGGTGGAGGGTCTTCGGGCCAAACAACTAATATTCACTTGACGAAGATAGGATTCATTTTTCTCCACCCAAATGGTACGACCAGGCCATCAGCTACTTTGAATAACTAAAAAAACATATATATATATATTTTTTTACAACTTGTGGATAGTATTGTGGTAAATGTCACAAGTGCCACACTTCTAATTCTCCTCCACTAGTGTTTGTTTTTTTTTTCCCCCTTTAATATAATTTTTTGAATTCCAAACAATGGGTCTTCTATTTATTTTAGATTTTTCCCTTATCTTGATTAATGCAACTCAAGTAGGCTTTATATCCAGCGGTGTGCCAGCAAATATTTAACAACCAGCTCTACAGGAGGAAAAGCCCTGGTATATAACTTCTGCCAATTTGATGGTGTGAGAACTCCCAAATATGGCTGATTTCAAGTGCCAACATGACTTTACTGAACAAAGAATTAGGAATAAATGTGCATAATCACAAGCCTATACAAGTCAACTCTGGTATACAATAACAAGTGACCCCAAAGATACAAAACACTGTTGCTGTCAAAATTAAATTGTAATAATTCAGGAGGAGTAAATATATCCTATAACTTTAAGAGAGTTTGTCTGTTAAAATGTTTTTGCTGTTACTAAGTCCAAAGCCCTTGTGTCTTTAGAAACCAAAAATAATTTTCTGCCAGTGTTTTCCTTTAACGACGACCTTCCAATCTGTATAATCTTACAAAGTAAGCCACTTAGATTTTAATGACACAAACATGCTGAAAGTTCAGAATTCTTCTATATGACCTTGAGAGTTGAACTCTTCCATTTTTGTTTTTGGCTCATTCCAAGCTCTTCTTTCCATGAACTATAAGGCACAGCTCAGTCAGCCTGTGTGGCCTATGGGACTGCAGAAAAGGCTGAAATCACTGTGGTGTTTATTGTTCCCTACAACTACCTCTGAGAATAATGGCATCTTATTATCTTTATTTCCTCTCCTATATTACAAATGATCCCCTTCAAAGGAAAAAAAAAAACTACCTTATATAAAAAAGGACGCGAGAATGACAAAACTACATGTTTAACAAAAAAATTACAAGATAGGAGCATTTTTTTCCCTTATTAAATGTGTACAACTCTTTCTAACATATCAGTCCTTCATTCTGCTTTTAATCTACCTAAGATTCTTTATTTAACCTTTTTTCATATTTTTACCTACAGTACACCTGCTTATTGCCAGTATTATTTGCTTCTTACAAGAAGGCAAACACAAACAAGGCTACAGTTCACAGGACTATGGGGAGGGGAGCAGTGAGGAAGTGCATTGGTGACAAGTATCTGGCCAAGGAATGTAATTAACTTGAAGAAAAACATTTGCATCATGACTACACTCGTGTCTTTTTCCATCAGCAAAGGCCAAAACCAAGCAAACAAAAAGCCACCACCATTCCACAGCACCCCAAACACAAACGATGCTGGCATGAAAAAAAATACCCCTTGAAACAAACCAGAAAAAAATTGCTTTAAATCAAGTCTTCCTGCTTGTTTCCATCGTGTTCACCTTTGTATCTCTTGAATCATGTACTGTGCACATCTATTACCTCTTCCAAAAAAAAATATGCAGGTTTTAATGTCTTCCTATTTTTTGAACTTTTACAGTTCTTTTTTACTGGGCACCCCATTTATGATGAACACATTAGGTTATAACACATGCGGAACACGGCACAGTATACCCCCTACCAATCACCAGATGTTAGGAACTAGAAACATGCAAGGATTTTTCATGTTAGAAAAATGGTGGAAGTCAGCTCATCAAAGGTAAAACGAGCAGAATATATCCCTGCCTTTGCCTCTCCTAAGATGCATTTAAATTCACTAGGTTCATCTCTAGTTTGACAGGATTATTAATGGGGTGGGCTTACTACTCCTGTGGATGAATCTGTTAGCCACAGGAAAGCTTTTTCCTATCCTGGATGTGTCTGTCTTACCAGTGCCTGATGACTGCCAGCTAATCTTCAAATTAACCAGAGATTCCGGCTAGTGATCAGTTTCTAACTGAGTCAAACTGGTAACATTATTACCACTAAATTGGAGTCTAGCTTTTTTTTTTTTTTTTACAGAAGATTTTGACCTTGACCAGAAGACTGACTAGCAGGCTTTAACAGTGACAGAAATACTCATCACGAACGAAGAAGTATCATGATACCAGAGCCTCTTCAAAGACTGTGGCAGAGACCTCTCGACTTCCTAGTAATCAGGTACACTAGCCCTGTATTTAAAAAGAGATGTGAAGAATAAGGATCTATTTGAGGGAAAGCCAAATACAGATACAGACATGAACATCACGGAAATAGCCAGAGACACAGATACATGCTGGCAAACAAACAAGTATTCATACTATTGTTAACAATTGGGAATGAATTTAATTGTGCATAAATTAAGAACAAAACACACAAAGGCATCCTTATAGTCTCTATCAGAAGAAACAAACAAAAACATACAGCAGCAATGGAAAAGAATTCTCGTAGGGAATTTTCACAGATTCTTGAGAATTACTTCCTGCTGAGTAAGAAGCAAAGAAGAAGAAGGTGTAAGGAGGAGGCACATAGGTGTTCAGTACAAGCAGCCTACCCTGCGAGATTTACGGTCTCGCCCTGAGATCACTTTTCTGCCTCCTCATTTGTGTACTTCCTGTGGGTAGCGTTTAGGACACACAAGAAGGAAAAGGGACTGAGAATCAAGCTGGCATTTAAATACAATCTTACTCTATTTCTCTGCAGCCTAGAGTACATTCCTTTTTAAAAATAACATGGAAAAATACCAAGTTGGTTTTCCTGTTAAAGGACACGCGCGCGCGCACACACACACACACACACACATCTATTCTCCATCCCCAGCAGTTTCCCAAATGAAATCTGCCATCCTGAGGCTGCTTAAAGAAGGCAATGAGAGAGGCTCTCCCTGCCAGGCCTAAAGAGTTCTTTAGGGCACCTAAAACCAAAAGCCCTTAGCAAAACACAGATGCAAGCAAATTACAAAATTACAGTGTCTGCAGGACTGGATTCTGGTTGTCACAGATTTGGAGATGTTTTTTTTTTTTTTAAACACCTGGGCAAAGGGCAGAGGAGACTGACTCTCTGCCTCTTGGCCAACCCTGTACTGCATTTAGATGTCACTTCTCGTTTTCCTTCTACACTTTTATCTAAATTCAACCTCTCTTTTTCAACAGACATCCCAACAGACACACACCCCAGCCTCCATCTGATTTTAGTCACATTAGGCTGTCTTTCCTGTCTTAAGAATACTCAGAGGAGGGGCGCCTGGGTGGCTTAGTCGGTTAAGCGTCCGACTTTCACTTAGGTCATGATCTCACGGTTCATGGGTTCGAGCCCCGTGTCGGGCTCTGTGCTGACTGCCAGCTCAGAGCCTGGAGCCTGTTTCNGACAAAGAAAGAAACAAGGAAACAAAAAAAGGGGGTAAAAAAACTAAAGAGAAAGAAGAAAACAAGGAAACAAAAAAAAATGAAGAGAAAGAAATAATAAGAGAATTTCCAAAAGTTGAATAAGAACCCAAATTTCGGGTGCCTGGGTGGCTTAGTCGTTTAAGCGTCCGACTTTCGCTTAGGTCATGATCTCGTGGTTCATGGGTTCGAGCCCCGTGTCGGGCTCTGTGCTGACTGCCAGCTCAGAGCCTGGAGCCTGTTTCAGAGTCTGTGTCTCCCTCTCTCTCTGACCTTCCCCTGCTCACGCTGTCTCTCTCTCTCTCTCTCCTAGAAATAAATTAATTAATTAATTTAAAAAAAAAGAATACTCTGAGGATAGATAGAAGCCCATACTGGATTTACATGCATTTTAAGTCAAATAGCACAATGGACTCCATCTGACCTCCATTAGCTGGCAGCTTTAGCTGAGTGCCTCAGTTTCTCTGGAGCCTATTAATCTCTCTTGAGCCATCCATTCCAACTACCATAAACTGAATTCTTGAGCAACAGGGCAAAACCATTCTTATACTTTAACAACAGCTTTATACTTATATAGCACTTACGGGCCAGGCACCCTTCTAAGTGCTGTATCTATATTAATATTCTTAATCTTCACAAATTCCCTAGGAAATGGGTTTTACTACTTTTACCCATTTTACAGATGAGGACACTAAGGCACATACAGGTCAACTAGCTGCCGCCTTGAGATATAGAGGGGCTGGAAAAACAACTGTGCCACGCTGCAGAGGCCTGCTCTCAATTACTACCTCTTCGTAAGAACTTTCTCAAGCAAAGAGGACTCTTTGATCAAATGCCTTCTTTTGCATGTACTTTACTGGTTGTGGGAAGTATTAGGAAGGAAATCCCCTCTACTGAAGAGTAGAGAAAGGGGGGGGCTATCGATTCTTTCATCCTACCAGCATTTTCCCACTGCAGGAAAGCAAGCCAACCAGCATGCTGTGCCAAACCTGCCTGGAAGCACTCATACAAGTGACTATAAGCCAGACAGCAAACATGAGCAATGGTGAGAGAAAACAGGTAAATGGTGCTGGGTGGTCCAAGCCAGGGTGAGGAGGAAGGTGGATGCAGCAGGGTTGGCCCCCTGGTCAATGTGAGACCTCAGATGAATGCTCCTAGAGCCTGAAGCATGGTCAAGGTAACGATGGGCCCTGACCTGCAGAGGAGCATGCAGAGTGTAAGAAAAAGATGATATGCAACCCTCCTCTTTCCAGATCACCTCACTGCATAGCCGTCAATGGTGGCTGACCAGAGATTTGCACCCAGTCCCCTTAATCCAGTTTAGACAGACAGACAGATAGAGAAAGAGATTGGATTAAAATACTTAAGACTGAGCTAGTCACTCCTCACTTCACACCGATTCTTTTCTGCTTCCACACATTTTTGCATCAGAAGATCACACTTGAAAAAAATGAACACACATACACACACATGCATGCACATGCGTGCGCACACACACACACACACACACACAGTGTACCTCCTTTCTTCACATACTTCTGTCAAGGACCTTTACAAGCATGAAAAATTTCCACATTTCATAATTTACAACAAACTTTTCATTTGGGTATTAAAATGTAGACATTTGAAAAGCTCCCTGACACCACTTTTCCCTACGATGGTAACATACTTATGTAAAATAATTCACAATACAGATATTATGTTCATATTCCTTAATCTTCACTTCTTTCATTTCAACTTAACTTCCCTCATAGGAAACAGCTTCCAGACTCCCCTTCAAATATGCATAGAGCCAACTGTAGAGGAGGAAATCACGCTCCACCTAAACACATCCATCCCAACTACCTCATCAACCTGGCTGCCACGTGAATGCTGGGAGCCATGATGATCGTGGCAATTCTACACCACAGAGAAAGAAGTTTCTGTGAGGTGAAGCAACTGATGAGTGGATACATGCCAGATAATGTCTTGGAGTTCCTAAAATCTTGATATAGATAAGAACCAGGGTTTTAAATCTGAGTCCACCACTAACGTCTGACCTTGGGCAAGAGCCAACAGCATTTGATGAGGGTTTATTTATTAAACATGAGCTATGAGGTCAAAGGATCCCTGTCTGCCAGGGTTTTATAATTTGGTGAAAGAGACAGAACTGTAAACACTACCCAAAATCAAAGCAGAATGCAACCAGCATCACAGAAGTTGTCTGCAAATGGGTGTTGTGGAAATGCAAAGGACCAGTAATTTAATCAAACTGGGAGAATCAGAGCAAGCTTCACAGAACGTAGTATGTGAGCTGGGCTTGGAATGGATTAGTTGGATGTTGACAGGTAGAGAAGGAGCTGAGCGAAAAAGAGGAACACAAGCAAGAGCTGGAAGTAGGAAATGCCAGCAGCGTGTAAAGGCAAGAGAGTGAGCAGGGGCGCAGAAGCACAGTTTGTGGATGAATGTAGTGCCAGGTGGAAGGAAAGTAGGTGGCGGTTCCGAAAATCGTGGCAGGGGCTCTGGATTGACTGTGCCTACGTAGGGTTTCAAGAGGAAAACAGAGCAATCGTTTTAAGAATGGACCAAAGAAACAAGAGATGAGTAAGCAGAGGGAGGTTAGGAGGACACCCAAGTAATTTAAATGACAGATGAGGAGGAAAGTCACTTAATTTCTCAGGGTCTTAGTATCATTTTCTTTTCTCCAAACGAGGAAACAAGATCAGTCATAGAATAGATGAGCCCAAGCACCTTGAGGCTGACTTGGGGGCTTGTTCTCTTTGGTTCTAATTGTGCCTGGTACATACACTCATTACGGCAACTTCCATGGAAGTTGTGCTTTCCTTTTCATGGTTTTCTTTGTTGTCTGTCTCCTCACTATTAGAAGTGCTTTACAAACAGGGCCTATGCCTTCGTATTGTGTTCACAGGGGCCTAGAACAGTGCCTACCATATAATAGGCAGTCAAGTATTTGAATTATTCTACTCAGTTATTTCCAGTTCCCAGATACAAGTATGGAATTTCCCATGACCACAGATAAGGAAACAAGAATACAAGAATCTACATTTCAGGTTTATACTGTTAACTAGAAACTATCATTCTATGCCAAGGACACCTTAGACTACATATCTATATTCTAAGGACCTTGGGATTAATTTTGCAGTCCCTTCATATCCCTGTTTTCCCTTCTAGTTTTCAAAAAGTACAGCCACCAGCCCCTAACCCCCTTGAATGACCTACCCTAGCAGCAAACACCTCCCACTGCACCTTCTGAGCTATGTAAATGGCACTGCAGTTGTGACTCACCACCAGCTTACCGGGCCTCTCTCAATCAACTACCAGTCTGGTGACTAAACTAAATTACTGAAGTGTCCAAAGGACCCTCCTCATCTCTAGCTCTACAGATTCTTTTCGTTCGTTCGTTCGTTCATTCGTTCGTTCATTCGTTCGTTCCTTCCTTCCCTCCTTCCCCCCCTCCCTCTCCCCCTCCATAGACTCCATGGGCAATGCGGGTCTTGAACTCACAACTCTGAGATTAAGAATCGCATGCTCTATTGACTAAGCCAGACAGGGGCACCAACAAATTCTATTTCAGATGTCAACTTTCCCCCATATTCTTGCACACACAGCAGGTATAACTATATTTAATGATGCTGGTATCTAAACTAGCACAACAGAACTTATAGAATAAACCCTCAATATTCATAAATTCCCAACTTCAGAAATACAATAGTATATAATTTGTCTCGTACTTTATAGTGATATAAATAGGACCAAAAATGCAAGGGATCTCTTCAACCTCTAATGACTCATTTCTCTCCTAAGGAGTTATTTTTTGCATTAGCCTGATTGTTCTCTGAAACTATTTTAAAACTTTTTAATTTCCATATGCCAAATTCACTTATGGCCATGACCTAACCTCAACATTGCCATTTTTTTTCTGGTTAAGAAAAATACTTTCTTAGTCCACTTCACTTCTCTCTTCAACACTAGCACTTAACTTCTTTTGGAGACCATTTCTCACAGAGACACCGTGTTTCCATCACTCTATGAAAATTACCTCATTCAGACTTGGAAGAGACCTTTATAACGGTTCCTTGCAACTGGGAAGATTTGCAGCAAGCAGGCTTGGCTCACTCGCCAGTGAACCCACTTACTCTTGTAACCCATCCAGCTTGTAAAGTCAAGATTCAAACTTATGCGTTGGCAAAACTACAAACTTTTTCCTATCTCAGATCTTTTGGGTTCATTTAAATACACAAAGTGTTAAATTCACAAATAACAGGGGTCTACTATGGAACCAATAACTCTTGTCTTTTATAATAGTAGCCACACCGAGAGGCAATATACTAGGGTTTGTCACAAAAATATATCCAATCCATTGCTCAAAATGTTTACAGAGCTCAACTTTGAAGTGGCTTGTCGGAACCAGTTCACAAGCCTCATCAGAAAACAGATGCCACGATTTTACAGTCACATCTTGTATTTGACCTGAAGTCATATTATTCCATGGGATCACCACTTAGCCACTGGACTTAAGCTCTTAGACTTTTTTAATTCCTGCAGTGGTAACATCCACGAAAAGCAGTTGCTACTGTATAAAAGTAACACTCAGAAATGTGTTAAAAGGCGGGAACTTTTTGGGAAGATGAAAATGTTCTACATCATAATTGTGGTGATAGTTACATCAATATATACATTTACCTAAACTCACAAAAGTGTACGCTTGAAAATTAATGAATTTTATTTTCCGTAAACATCTCAATTTTAAAAACTGAAAAGAAGTATGAGCTGAAGAAAATTTCCAAAGGGGACCTGCCCATATCTAAAGTATGAAAATTAATGTGTGAAGATTTTGACAACTCTAAAAGAACAACACTCATTTATAGTATTTACAGAAGTATATACATTATATAAACAAACATACAATAAAATACAAGAGAGAATATTTTCCCTAGAATATGAAAAAATATCAGATATTTCATTTTATCTTTCATATATATATATTTATAATCCAGATTCTCTTTCAGTAAGACTGTGTTTCTGATGAATTCATTGAGCCATTTCCATTTTGTCTTGAATTTGTGACCACTGATCTCCGTCTGTTAGATGACTAGTTGGAGTCCAGTGTGTAGCCATAAATCAAGCTACTTGACTCATTTGGGTACTTTGGCCTTCTTCTCAGAATTAGTGCACTAGTGATCTGGTCAGCTAAGTTAACTGACCTAGGCATAAAATCGGACCATGGGTCACTAATACCGGATTTTATAAGCATTCTCCAAAGCCAGCAGGATTCCCCCACAAGTTTCTTCAAACCTCAGGTGCTTTGCTTTGGCTTCCCTGGACGAATAGCAATGGCAGACTGAATTCACTTTCCATACTTCCACCAGCTGAAGTCATACATACAACAATAGTTGGCCATACATAGGCCAAATTCAGCACAGTGCTGGATTTATTGGCAAAGATTACAACACTGGAAAATCATTATTGATTTGTTTGGGTGGGTCTGCATTTTAAAGGGTAAGTGTAACAAGCCTGTGTTCTGGGCCACAGCCTCTTGGAAAGCAGTCTGTTTCATTGCATACTTATTACTGGAACAAGGACTTAGCATCACCCCCCACCCCCACCCCCACGGAGCTATTTTCAAGCAAACCCTATGCTTCAGGAGGATATCTCTGGGTCAAAGGAGAATTAGACCCCAGAAATAGTTCCGGTAGGCTATCAACATCTGGGAACATTGTTAAGTCCACATTTGCAATCAAAACTAACAGTTCTCCAAAAAAACAGCTCAGAAGATGAGACTCAGCCATACTGTCTTTCCCTTTTGGACAAAGCATGGTAAAAAAAAATTGTTTTAATCCAAATTGCTTTATTAAGGTGTCAAAAATAGATGTATCAGGTAGACATGATAGAATTACTTTTTACCATTTCATCAGATCAAATACCTCCAAGAAAGGCAACATTTTTCATTCTTCCATCTAACCACATTCACAAGCAAATCCCTAAAATCCAATGCCAAATCACACACAAGTATTTTACGTGGCTTTCTGATTCAGATTATCTGTGAATTCAAGATGTAACTGATGAAGTAAGGACCTACAATGTTCCTTGAAAAACAGTCAAACCAAAAAATCCACTTACTTTTATATTTACCTGAACTCAATAAGCATCTGTTACCTAAGTACTATGTGAACTACCATTATAAGGGACTTTGGAGAAGTATAGGGCATAGTATCATCCCTTAATGAGCTTCTAATCTCATTGCAAAAATCTATTCACACACTAAGTGAACTTGAACAATGCTCTGAACTCTGCCGGGCCTCAGTTTCCTCATCTGTAAAACAAAAGAGTCAGAAGAGATGATGCTGAGACCCCCTCAGGTCTCAAATTCCACAGGCATTTCAGTATGATTCCTACGAGACTTGCTTAGAAAACAGTGCAAGACAGTGTACCATCGAGTCCAATGCACACCACAAGTAATCCATACACAGTTCAGAGCAGAGAGAGGTCAGTTTTGGGTTAGCAAAGCTTTTCTAGAAGAGCAGAAACTTCAGCTGGGACTTGAAGGATGAGTACGATTTGAAGGGGTGAGGGTCAGCCTTTACTGAGAGGGCAGAGGGCTTTTGGGGGTGAGTGGAAAAGTTGTGCAGGGGCAGGGAGAATGAGGAGTTTGTATCTGACTCTGGGGAGGACCGGAGTATATGTTGTCAAGCGGTAGGGGTTAAGCAGGGGAAGTAATGACTTGATGACATGGTCCGATTAACCTGTAGATCAAATCACACTGTACCCAGAACCATGCAGAAGCATCCCATCTCTCCTAGATCAAGGCCAAAGTGCTTGCAACAGTCCAGGGGCCCTGCATTAATGCCCCCCCCCCACTCCCATTAATGCTCGCCTTACTTCTCACTTCTCTCCTCCACCAGCTTTCTCAGACCTTTCCTCAAACACTAGACAAGCTTCAAGCTTTTGCACATGCTTTTCCTCGGCCTGGACGGCTCTTCCCCCAGATATCTACGTTTGGCTACCTCTTCATTATTTGCTTGAAAGTCACTTTCTCAGTAAAGCCTTTTCTATCACCATATGTTAATATTTTTAAATGTTTACTTATTTTTGAGAGAGAGTGGGGGAGAGGCAGAGAGAGTTAGGGAGACAGGATTCAAAGCAGGTTCTGTGCTGACAGCAGAGAGCCCGATGTGGGGCTCGAACTCACAAACTGTGAAATCATGACCTGAGATGAAGTTGGACGCTTTACTGACTGAGCCACCCAGGTGCCACATCATCACATTTTAAATTGCAACCCACTCTTTCCATACACACAGAGCCACACAGACTCTCTCTCTCTTTCTCTTTCACACACACACACACACACACACACACACACACACACACACGTACTTCCCTACTTAACTTCTCTGCTTTATTCTTTCCACAACATCTACTATATTCTGCCATACTATACCATATATATTAGACAATGTGTCTTCATCTGCGACACTTTCCCCCTGTCCCGAGTAGAATGTAAACTCCACGAGGGCAGACATTTCTGTCTGTTTCATTCATTGCTGTAGTTCCAGAGTCTAGAGTCTAGAACAACATCTGGTCTAAAACAGGACCCAAGCAAATGAATGCATGAATATAATGAAAAAGGTGTAAGGCCAGGTAATCTCCCAGGTTGACCTGTAAGGAGAAGAGCCTAGAGGTCATTACAAAGGGAGCCTCCGACAGCCCAAACTACAGGAGGGCCATGAGAAAAGAGAGACCACACCAGGAAGGATCAGTCATGAGGGACCGTTCACGAAGTCAATATCCAGGCGTGGGTTCTAAAGGAAAGATATTCACCATGGGAGTCAGGAGAATGTTCGAGGGCAAAAGAGGAACTGGAAATGCACTGAAAATAAAATGATGCACAGTTTCATAAACAAATCCCAGTCAGATTTAACTCCAGTTGTTTCCAAACATAATTGATTGCAATGTTCTTCCTGCTTACATTTCTGAGCGTGGCGAAAAGGACATTAAAAAAGGAGGAAGTGGCAAATGTACAGCACAGCATGTTCTCCTTTTAAGGTAACTTCAGCCTGAATGGCAGCGGCAAAGCCTCACACACAATTTCACAACTGGTTCTCTGTCAGCGCTCAGGGACACAAAATAGAAGACAGGAAAGACAGGCGATCCTGTTCTTCTGCTTTGCTTTGTTTTGTTTCTTTTTTCTTCGCTTCATTATGTTTTCTTCTCCTCCAAAATAGCAATCAAGGCAGATGACAATACATCTTTCGAACATCAGCCTTGGTGTAATTAAACATATTGAAAATGGAAAAAGAAAGAGGGTTTGTGGCATAGGCTTTACTAGTCTACACAGATGTTAAGACTTGACTAGAGTCACAGTAAGAAAACATCATCTGCGTGAAGCTAATATCTTATTCCGGTATTTGTTAGGAAATTATTAACACACAGTGTGTTAACATGGTCAGCCAATATTATTTGCAATCATATGTGATACCTTCAGGAGGAAAAAACGGGTAGCTGGCTCTCTTTCTTATTTAGTGATATCTCAAGTGCAGTTGAAAAGGTTTATACAGATGGTTATATATGTAGGAGATGAGCTTTAAAACAGAGTCCTACACCTCTGCTAACTCAAATTTCACTATTACCTCTTTAGAAATTCAGTCTTTTTTTCCCAGAGGCATTTGCATAATTAAATTTGCTTCTATATTTGTTTTTCTACCTTTCAAATACATACCCTACCCTACATCAGCCCTAAATCAGTGGTTGTCAACTGGGGGTGATTTGGGCCTCGGGAGCACATTTGATGATGTCTAGAGACGTTTTAGTTGTCACACCTGTGGAGGGTGCTACACACATCCAGTATGGAGGCCAGGGATACTGCTAAACATCCTACAAATACACAGGACAACCCACACAGCAGAAAAAAATTACCTGATCCAAAATACCATTGCGCTGAGGATGAGAAACCCTGCTCTAAACCAACTCTGAGAGATCACCAGATTATGATAAAGTAATAACCTCTTAAGTCTACGTGTGTCGTTCACATAAGACTAAGTAGCGAGGTCAAAACCTACAACTTGCATTGTTTAAAAATGCGGTCAGACCCTGCTTTGGAATGTTCTGTCCCTATTGGTAACAGTAATTAGGAACCCTGAGATTAAATCTCCAGACAGGTATTAAAAGGATGCTCTATGCATTATTCTGTTTCTGCACAGAAGTTCAGGGAAACTCACAATACAGAATCAGGGAACACCAGAGCTGAAAGAGGCCTTAGAGGTTACTATGACAAACACTCTCATCTTACCCAGCGGGGGTGAGATAGTGGGGCAGGGGTGATGCACAGTCCTCACTGTGGTGAGGGCAAGTCAGGGGACTTGCTTCCAGGCCACAGCTGGTTAGTTTTACAGCTGGGCCTGAAACTCACCCTGATCCCTCAGGTCGGTGCTCCCTCTACTTCAGTCAGCAGCAGACATGGGAAATGGCACCCGAGAAGGTCACAAAGAAATCCTTGCACTAACGTCTACCTCGTGATTTCAACCTCAAAGGCATTAGGCTAATAAAGAGGTGCATGGTGTGCCGTGCTCTTCACCCTTGGCAGTGGCGAGCCACCCAAGCACGCAAGGATTCAACGCCAACTCTGGCTGTAGACCTCTCCGGAGGCCCAGCCAGCATTAGCCAGGACCTCTCAAGGGGGCCCATTAAAAGAGGGAAGAAGAGACTCAACAGCTGGCAGGGACATCCCTAGTGCCCATTCTCTGAGAAGGCCCTACCAAAAAATGAAGATCTAGAAATGCTTTCAAAACAAGTGGCATAGGCTGGCCTCCCTCCTCTTTCTCCTCCTAGATAAGGGGCAGTTTGCACCCTCACCACATCCTCCAGATGCTTCCCATGACTTCCCAGCACCAACCACATCATAAGAAAGAAGAGAACACACAACAATACCAGGCATTTGCAACTTCCTCTCTCCCCAGGGGTGCCAGTCTAGGCCCTGGTGCGCTGTCAGAGAACCTTGGGTCTCTTCCTGCCTCTCTGTTCCCGATCTGCTCGTGATGGCTCCTCTGGCCTCGCACGGATGCCATCCCTCCCGGAGACCTTGCCCGTCAGCCTGCCCCCTTCCAGCTGCCGCCACCTGGCCAATCCCTGCAAAACCGGCTGTAGAGCAGGAAGCAGATCTGTCACTTCTCCATTCCAGATGGCACTGACACAAGTACACATTCCCCTTTCCTTTTCAAAGGGCTTTATGACTAGTTACTTTTAGAGAAACTGACAAGAACGGAAGCAACAAACCTTCCTGTGTGGTATTAGTGAATCCTATCAGCCACTGTTTATTAAACATCTTGTAGGTGTTCTGCTGGCCTTGTGTTAGACGTTCTTCCTGCACTATCCTTAAACTTGTCACCAACCCCAGAAGATAGGTATTCTTACTTCCATTCTAAAGGTGAAGAAAGCCAAGGACCAGAAGGATTTCAGGCCACCACAGAGCTAGTAAATCAAATTTTAAAATATTTTCGTCTAAGTTGCCTCTTTATTCAACATGATGTAGGGTCTAGACTTGCCTGGCTCACAGCTCCATCCTTAGATCTTTTTCTCCATGTTTGCTTGAACATGCCTTTTCCCATTTTGTGCCCAGAGGCAGAGCTCATCGGTCCTTCCCTCTGAGGCGCCCACTGCCTCCACCTTCCTGTCTGCCCTTCCACGTTGCCACGATGGTGTTTCTACCCACCACCTTAGCTCCATCCAGGCCCAGCCCAGCTGGGTTCGTGGTTTTCTAGAGCAACCACCATTAGTAAGCAGGGTCTGAGACTATCCCACTGACCCACACAGGCTCTAGGTGGATATGGACAGTCTCGGTATGACTGGGCATCAAGCTGTCGTTTGCCTGGGTTGGCTGGCCAGCTACAGCGCTTTGGTCAGATATGTCCCCAACCATTCAGTTCCTTATATAACCTGAGCCCAACCCTGACACTTAGCTGCCTGTTTGGAGGCCCTGGTTCCTACTAGCCTCTTAATGCTGGGGTTAGAGCCTGGCTCTGGGATCCTTTACCTCATCGTGAAGGGCCTTTTTGGCTTTACAACCTCTATACCCAGAGATAACAAAGACTGTGTCCACCCTCAGAATGAGACGGCACCCTCCAGGCGGCTTCTCTGAAGATATCCTCTCCCTGTGCCCCCTCCTCCTACCCCACCTCCTTTGGCCTAAAGGCATAGCCTTCTTTTTACTTGATTTTATCCCAGTCTCTGAAGCTTGGGGAGGGCCTCTGGCCTCAACCTCCATTCCTGGTTGAGACTCAGGTTACTTCATTCTTCGGACAGGAGAACATATCAGAAAACCAAACACCTTGGGCCATAGTCTACCCAGCCCCTAGATCCCAGTAATTTAGAAAGACTTATAAAGGTGCTTTTTAGTCTGATAACAGAGTAAGTAGTCCAAATCAAGAGTCACCAGATTCTGGGGAGGAGGGGATTCATTATCTATTCAACAAAGAATTACTGAGGGGCTACTCTGTGGCCAGCACTGGTCCCGGTATGTGGTTCTGGGATCCGGAGTGAACCAGGCGGCTGAAACTCCTCCTCTCAAACAACTCATACTCTGCTGTAGGAAGACAGGCAAGAAATGAATAAACAAATGAGAAAACAACCGTTGGTGGTAAGCCTCATGCAGAAAAGTGAAATAGGGGAAGGTGATAAAGAGAGAATGGTGTAGTCAGAGAAGTCTCCTTGGTGGGTGATCTTCAGCTGAGATCTGAATGACAAGAAGAAATCCAGGCAAAGGTCCAGGGTTGGTAATAGAAGAAAGGTCTGTGTTGTTGTTTTTTTAAATAACTTTTTATTTTAGAATCATGGATTGGTTTGCTAGGGCTGCTGGAGCAAAAATATCACAGACTGAGTGGCTTAAACAACAGAAATGTAATTTCTCACAGGTCTGGAGGCTGGGGGTCCAAGATCAATGTGATCACGGGCTGGGTTCTTCTGAGGCCTCTCTCCTTGGCTTGCAGAGGCTATTCTCTGGCTGTCTTTTCATGCGGTTGTTCCTTTGGGCGGGCATACCCCTGGGGTCTCTTCTTTTTCTTACAGCAACTGCAGTTATACTGGTTTAAGACCCTACCCTCACGGCCTCATTTAACTCAGTCAGTGACCTTATCTCCAAATCTGGTTGTATTCTGAGGAACAGGGGATTGAGATTTCAACATATGAATTCTGGGGAAGGGAGGAGGGGAACAGTCAATTTAAAGAGCTTTAAATTTACAGAAAAGTTGCACACATATAGTACAGAGAGTCCCCATATACCCTACACCCAGTGTCCTCTGTTATTCGTATCAGTCTGGTACAATTATCACATCTAATTATGGACTGATATTGACACATCACCATGGACCAAAATTAACACTGTATTCAGATTTCTTTAGTTTTTACCTCACATTACTTTTCTGTTTCAAGATCTCATCCAAGATACCACATTCCATTTAGTCACTATGTCTCCTTCAGCTCCTCTCAGCCGTGAGAGTTTCTCAGACTTTTCCTTGATTTTGAAAACCAGTTTGGAGAAGACGAGTCAGTTATTTGGGGAGGACTAACCGGCTTACAGAATGCCTCTCGCTTGGCATTGGTCTGATGTTGTTCTCATGGCTATGCTGGCATTATGGGTTTGGGGGAGGAAGCCCACAAAAGTGACGTGCCATTCTCATCACATCCTATCAACGGTGCATGATATCTACATGACTTACCACTGTTGATATGCACTTAATCATCTGGGGCAGTGTTTGCCAGATTTCCTCACTGTAACATTACTCTTTTTTCCTCCTCACCATATTTTCTGCTTTAGGGGAAAGTCACTGTGTGACTATGTGAGCACTTTCGGGAGTAGGAAATTATGCCCCACCTCTTTGATGGCAGAATCAGCTACATAGCTTATTTGAAATTCTTCTGTGTGGGAGATTTGTCTTTCTCTCCATTTATTTATTTATTCAATAATTTATTTATATCAGCATGGGTTCATGGATGTTTATTTATACTCTGGGTTATAATCCAATGCTACTTTATTTATTTTGTTGCTCAGACTGTTTCAACGTTGGCCACTGAGAGCTCTTTCAGTTGGCTCCTGTGTCCCTTTGGCATGCTCCCATGACTGAGGGGGGTGGTGAGTACTTCCTTACTTCTTGCCATTACAAGAGTCTCCAGGCTCATCTTCTATACTTCTGGCTCCAGCCCTATAATCAGCCATCTTTTCAAGAATCCCAGATTCCTCTTACCGGAGACTGGCATGAGAAACCAAGAGCTGGGCACTAGATGTGTTCATTGTCCCTGGGATATTGATTCTAGGCCCTCGGTGAGTAGTAATCTGCGTATACACTCACATTTATAAATATTTCTATTTATATACAAATATAACTATATTAAGTTGTTCATACTTACATGAACAGAAGTTCAAACTAATGTCTCCAATGTTAGTCGACTACCCTAAGGATCCATGCTAGCTTCTCTCCTTGCTTTGTCATTTGTTCAACAGTGAGAAAACTGCCTCCCACAATCCACCATCCATTTACTTGGTTGTACAATTTCAATATCCGTTATAGTTGTTTCTGAATTGTTAATCTGTACCTTCCACAGGAAAAAAACCTATCAATTAGAGAACAGTGCTTACATATGGCTCCTTTTGCCTTGAGTTTTTCAGGCCCTACTTATTTCTAAAGCTACTTAGGTCAGCACCTTTATTTTCTACCCTCTTCAATGAAGCTATTTCATATACATGTGATAGATTCCTCTGTCAAAATTTGCATTCTATCTAGTATCTTCTGATTCCCAAAATATATTTTTTAAAGTTTGTATACAGTAAGGTTCACGCTTTGTACTGTAATGTTCAATCAATTTTGATAAATGCAGTGTCGTGCATTCATCATTATTGTATCATAAAGAATAGTTTCACCACCCTAAAAACTCCCCTGTGCTTCACCTATGCACCCCTCCCATTCTGTCCAATACCTGGCAGCCACTGTTCTGTTTATCTCTACAGTTCTGCCTTTTGCAGAATGTCATAAAAATAGAATCCCACAATATGGAGCTTTTTCAGCAGCATGAACACCAATGTTTTTATATAGAGGTGATGGCCAATAGTGTTCTATATTGCTGAGTGGTAAATAAGTACAGAGGAGTGACAGATACTAGCACAGTACAGGGTAGGTCTAGACGTTTCCAGCTATAGAGCTGAACTTACTGGCTGCTATTTTAGTTCTCAATGTGAATGACTCAAGCGCGAGAAGAAGGCTGTAACACCAAGGGGAATCTTACCACGGAGCAGAGCTCTGGAAAAGGAAAGAGCACATCTCAAAGATCCTCAAACATCACATGTTGGGTAACAGGCTGAGGGATGAGCCAATACTCCGCCAACAGTTTAAGTCTCTTAGCACGCAATAAAAGGTCAGTGCTTTTAGATGTGCTTCAACTATTTATCTGAGCTAAAATGGATTGTGATCAACAGTGAAACATGCCCAATTAACTTGGGAATCACTTAAACCAGCTGTCTATGTCGTTTTGCTAAGAAGCCCCAAATGAAGAATGCATATGTATAAGAATTAAGATCCTGTGCTCTCTAGAAATCACCACGTGTAGGTAAGTACCCGCCAGAAGCCTCATCTAGGAGCAGGACTCACATGGCCATATTTGCCCGGGCTTGGGGGAAATTAGTTAGACTTCCACCATGTGCCACAGATGCCAAGGAGGATTCAAGAAATAAACAAAAACACCCAAAGAGGCAACAAATATCTCCACTGAGACCCTTACAACAATTCCTTTCTGTAAATTTTCGAATATGAGCTCTTAAAGATGGGCTACGCAAATAGACCAGATCTCCTTGCCATCTCTACTATGACACTTTCTCCTACTCTTCTCCGTCTCATTCCCACTGGCTTCCCAGGTTCACTGGTGGACCTATTAGCACCAATCATGCTGTTTCCTCCAGCTCTACTGAAAGCAGTATCAGGGTGGGTAGAGCAGCAGGCCAACACATACTTTCATCCATGGCTCTCATCATCCCCCCATAGATGGCTAGGTACAAACTGCCTTTCTGCTTTTGGTCACAGACGGTATTATCACTTGTCATCCAAGTATATCCCATGTAATAGTCATTTGTTTATTCGTCTCTTAGCCGACCTCCTTCTTCCTATCTTGTGTCCCCTTGCACTGAGTATCAAAGTTCCTTAGTGTACATCAGGGACAGGCATATTCGCCGAGATCAAAGGAGAAAACATCTTGGAAGGAAGCTGAGAAAAGTGTGTATCCACTGAATTTCTTCTTCTTTTTTTTAATAACTACTTTTCGTCATTACCAGTAGATTAAACACACACACACGCACACAACTGATTAGTTCTGGTTGTTATTCATTATTCTCCCACTTCTTGTCTCTAAAAAATCTGCATTACAAACAACCCTCCAGGATCTTATTCCAATCAACCTATCTCAAGTCTTACAATTAATATTCCTAATACAACCACTATGCCATTAGACTTTTTTTTTAAAGCAACAAAAACCAATGCCAACAAATCACAAATCTCCATGAAAAGAGGGCCAAAGAGGTTAACTGCAGAGTGAATTTGACATTGCAAAACAAGAACCTCCCCTGCGCTTCTCTGTTCAACAAAGCTGGCAGTCTGAGTTAACATAGGAAATGCAGTAAACACACAGTAAACTGTACACACAAAGCAGCCATCAGCAATTTGCCTGGTGAGGTCGGATAGCATGTGGCTGATAGGTCTCAGGAGATGAGAAACCAACAGCCATGATGGATTAAGTGATTGCTATTGGCTGTGTGCTTGCCCTGAATATTTCACCACGGACAGTAATCAATTACTAGAGACCAGTAATGATACCAATCAAATGCACTTAGCACCTCTGCACTATCAACTTGAGGGTTGCCGAACTGCCAGTTTGAAAAGGCTTAAGGCTGTGTGAGAAGTGATATGTGAGGTAGCCACTGTGAAGCCTTTAGATCGGGGGGGGGGGGGGGGGGGGGGGGGGGGGGGGGGGGGGGAAGCAGGCTTTTTTTTTCCCCTTCACGTTAAAAAGATAAATGGAGAAATTAGCCATTCACCTGCCCTGCATTAAGGTTTCTTTTAAAACAAGCAATAGTCTCCCGCTCCCTCTCTCCCAAGGGGATGACTGTTTATAAACATTTTGGCATAATTTGAAGTCTCCTGGTCAGCAGTTTCATGTGAGCAAACAGCCTCAAAGAAAATGACGGAACAGTAGCTGTGGCAAAGCAGACAGACGGCCAACCTATTTTTCTGATTACCACCAGTCCCTGTCGAGTTCCGATGCTATGATGTCACTCCCTGTCTTTTTGTTCTGTGGCGGGAACACCATACATCATCTTGTATGTCCAGAATGCCCTGGTCTAGCATGCTGCTCTTTATGGTGGTATCCATGAGAAGTTGAAAAAGAAATGAGTCTATGTTTCCAGCAGGTTAAAACAGAAGTCAGTCCCACCTCTTCTTGGGGTTGGGCATTCTGCCTTCCGCCTTCACACACATTTTCATTTATAATCTGGGAGTTCTCAGGAAGAAACACAGAGCTGTATGTTTGCAGAGTCTCGTCTAACCCTCACTGGGCTTCTGATGCCCTCTCTTCTGTTGCTTGTTTGTTCAGTTCTGGTATTTAGCGAAACAGTGGACCGCCCTACACTTACTACTTTGATGGACCTTTTGCTTTAACAATAATGGGAACTAATCAAGAGCGGGTGTGTGTGTGTGTGGGGGGAACCTCAAAGAACTGTCCCACGCTTCATTCCTGAGGTTTACTTTTGCTGTGTTTTAACAGTTTTTTCCAGCCAAGTATAAATTCCCTTTTCATGAGCTGGAGAAAACCGAAAAGACTAAGTCGATGGAAGGCTTCCATTAAACTGTTGTTTACCAATCACTTTGGGTCTTTGGTTGTCCTGGCTTAAGCTTACACAAGACAGGAAAGGAAAGGGCACAAGAGGAATTTACGATGGTGGAAACAGTCTATATCCTAAAGGGGGTGGTGGTTACACGAATGCAAACATTTGTCAAAGCTCAAACTGTACACCTAAAATTGGTGCACTTGTTGTATGTAAATTTTATCTCAATAAAATCGGGTTAGAAACTCCTAACAAGCAACTTGTAACTAACAAGACAGATCCTCAGATGAGGAAGTAAGATAAATAGGTCCTTATCTTATCCCGGGTAAATGGGGTAGTTGTTTCAAGTCACGCCGCTCTGTGCACTGCACAGCGGTGTGGAATCCCAGGGGGTGCTCACTATTCAGCCGTGCCTCCTCTCAGAGGCAGCTGTCTGTACAGATTGACTGCATTGCAAGCTGTCCCCTTCCCAGAGATTTATGAATTCTGCCCATCCAGGGGCACATCCCAGAGTAGGGCTCTGGACGGGGGAGAAGCAAAAATCTTGGCCAAGGACACAAATCTCTCAGAACCACCAGAGGTGCTGCCCTCCAGTAAAAGAGCGTTCTGAATGGATTCATTCATGTCCCATTATCAAGAATGTTCCTAATAATATGCACCACCTTACCTATGCCACAAGGGCATTGGGAGAATTAATGAAATAATGAGGCCTCTGGAGTACTTCTCCAGTGAGGATGCCAGGAGAATCAGAACCATCAGCCTCTCCTGAGCGCGAATTCAAGGGCGAAATCCTTCTGATGGCTTTAGCTGCCTTCTCTTCTCTCCTCCTCCCCATTATGGTATCTCTATTATGCAAACCTGGACAAGGATTTGGTTGAACTTGTCACTCAAGGTGTGTAACTCTTCAGCTGCACCCGCTGCGGTTTGGGATGCTATTACACGTCTGTGAGTCAGGGACCCTGCAAGCCTCACCGTGAAACTCAGGTATTCTGCCCCGTTCCTATCCCGGCAGCCTCACCAACTGATCTGTGGTAAGCTTGCTCCTTACATACGCTGCTGCTTGTCCTTCTACCCAGCATTGGTCAGGCTACTCTTTTCCTCAGGAAGACCATGGCCACGCCATGGCCTTTAGACGACTGGATAAGGGTAGGAAACACGTGAACCTGTTAATGCTGTAAATGCGAGCCTGGCATTTCCACAGTTTTGTTTATTTAGCCCCTGCCCTGAGCATCACTGCTCCCTCCCTGCTTTTTCACACTTTTTAGAGTCTAAAGTACTGTTGACTACAACTGCTATAGGGATATGAGTAACCAGCCTCACTACACAGAAATCTTAATATCTACTTATCTGGACAGACCTAAAAATCTCATGTAATAATAATAATAATAATAATAATAAAACCTCTGGGGGTGCCTGGGTGGCTCCTTTGTTAAGGGTACAACTGTCTCGATTCAGGTCCTGATCTCATGGTTCACGAGTTCAAGCCCTCATCGGGCCCCATACTGAGCATGTGGGGCCTGTTTGGGATTCTCTCTCTCCGTCTTTCTGCTCTTCCCTCACTTGTGCTCTCTCTCTCTTAAATAAAAAAAATCTGGTCACTACACTATTTCTAATGCTTGTGGATCACCTGTGCTAAAAATATAACTATAGTAAGAATATTTATGGACTTAGAATGTAATATTAAGATAATATTTAAATCAATTAATAAATGTTTACAACACAAATCTTATCCTTGAAAATAACATTGTTGGAGGTTTAAAATGCAACGGTTTATTTCTGGATTCTCATTTCTGTTCCACGTGTCTATTCTTGCACCTACAGTGGTATCTTCTTGAATGCTCTGACTTTATAGTACATTTAAAAATTTTTATCTATTTTGAGAGAGAATGGGAAGGGGCAGAGAGAGAGGGAAAGAGAGAGAATCCCAAGCAGGCTCTGCACTGACAGTGCAGATCCCAATGTGAGGCTCAAACTCACAGACCAGTGAGATCACGGCCTGAGCTGAAACCAAGAGTTGGATGCTTAACTGACTGAGCCACCCAGGCAACCCTACCCTTTTTTAAAAGTTTATTTATTGAGAGAGAGAGAGGGAGGAGGAGGAGGGGGAGTGGCAGAGAGACTGGGAGAAAGAATAAATTTTTAAATACTACATGGATATTATCTGTTCACCTTTTTCAAAACTGTTTTAGTTATTCCAGGCCTATTTCATTTCCCTATAAATTTGAGGGCCAGTCTGTCCATTTCTACGAAAAATCCAGCTGAAACTTTCATACAGCGATTGCACTAAATTTGGGGAAGAACTGCTATGCTGACAATAGTTTTCCAACACATGAAACTGGAATGCCTCTCCATTTATTAAGATATTTAATTTCTCTTAGCCATATTCAACAGTTTTCAGTGTACAAGTCTTATACCTCTAATAACTTTATTTCTAAGACTCCTTTTTCGGATACTAGTGGGAATAACATCACTTAATTTAATTTCCAGATTGTTTATTGCTTATAACAGAAATGGAATGTTTTTGTATATTAATCTCATACCCTTCCACGTTGTTGAACTCATTTATTAGTTCTAATAGTTTGTGTGTGTGTGTGTGTGTGTGTCTGGACTTCTTGGGATTTTCTATATACAAGATAAAGTCATCTGCAAATAAACTCTTCATTCTCAATGTTTTTATTTTACTTTTGCCTTGTGGCACTGTCTGCAACTTCTGGTATAATACTGAATAGAAGTGGCAAGAGCTAACATCCTTGCCTTATTCCCTGTCTTAGTGGGAAAGCATCTTATCTTTCACCACTATGCACGATGACAGCTGTAGGGTTTTTGTAGATGCCCTTTATCAGGCTGAGGAAGGCTCTCTGCTATTCCTATCATGGGTGGATGTTGGATTTTGTCAAATGCTTTTTCAGCATCTATTGGGATAAAAATGTGTTTTTTGGTCTTTTATTCTATTAATGCGGTATATACATTAATTAATTTTCAGACCCTAAGCCAACCTTACATTAATAGAACACTTAGTTTCTACTGACTGCTTCTATTCCTGGGTAGGGGTCTCTTCTTTCTTTGCCCATCCCATAATATTTTGCTTAAAATGGACACTGAAGATGGATACACTGTAGTAATTCTGAGTTGTAATATTTCCCCCCCTGGCCCCTAGGCTGGTGGTTGTTTCTGTGTCTGTTCATTTCTTTAGCTGTTTCATAATTTGCCTGGATGACTTCTGTGAAATCTATGTCCCCTGCAGTGTGAGGTCACCGGTGACTCTTCTCATTTTGTTTTTTAATTCTTGTTTTTATTTTTAATCCTGGTTTTTCTAGGGGCGCCTGAGTGGCTCAGTCAGTTAGGCATCCAAGTCTTGACTTTGGCTCAGGTCATGATCTCAGTGTCATGAGATCAAGCCTTACATTGGGCTCCGTGCTAGGTGTGGAGCCTGTTTAAGATTCTCTGTTTCACTCTCCCTCTACCCCTCCCCACCCCAGCTTGAGTGCTCTCTCTTTCTGTCTCTCTCTCTCTCTCTAAAACAAAAAACAACAAAACAAAAACAAAAACCCGATTTTCTAGTTGTCACCTCTGTGTCTGCACAGCCGAATGATGGTCAGCGCTTTGACAGAGATTGTGATCAAACACTTCAAGCCAGTAAAACTTCCATTCTCAGCAGATGGATCTGCTTGTGGCTAGAAGAGCACACTGGACTTTCAGACCCTTCTCAAGTGGGTCTCCACCTTTCCTCTCCTCTGGGCCCTTCCATGTTTCCTCCATGCATGTGACTCAGCCTCAGGAGTGCCCAGGAATGTGTGGACAGCTGGGGCCCTCTATTGTCTGCTGCCTATGTGGGCAGTCTTCTCTAGAAGTATGCTTACCCCAACTATTTCTGCATCCTCAGAATAAAAGAGCCACTGGCCTCTCCAATCCCTGCCGAGATCCATTACGTTCACCAGCAACGCCATGGGTCCCGAGCCCACCATTCCAAAGCAAGTGAGTCTCAGCAGCAGTAGAAGCAACCGCCAGTCCTTAGGAACTGTGGCCTCCCTACCCCCAAACCTCCCTGACAACTGAGCTGGGCAAGGCATGGGTGCAGCCCCAGGCAAGAATTCCACCAACTGCCACTATTCTTAACAGAAGTTCAGCAGATTTTCTAGTATAAACATTTCTCAGATTGTTTCATGCCTTTATTCAATTTCCAGAGCACTGAAATGATTGTTTTTGTTCATGTTGTCCAACTTTATATTTGCTTTTTTAAAGAAAGGGTTTGTTGACCTCCTTACATGCCCATTGCCAAAAGTCCCGCCCCGAGATTTATTTTTAAATGCTGTGGGTACTACACAGAAACCTGGCACTCCAGATTATTTATATCCCATCCAATATGACTTTTATAGTGTCAAATGTTATATGGTTCTTTGTAGGGCTGATAAAACATTTATCTTTCCAAGTGAATAAGGCCCAACTTTAAACTGTGGAATAAAAACACAATTATTAAAGATTTAAGTCAAACCACTTAGAGGCCCAATTCTGGATAGACAGCAGAAACTCAGAAAATGACATTTGATTCATGGATGTGGATTACTATCTTTATTTTAAGGAAAATGTGCTTATTTCCCCCCATTTTTATGATATTTCTACCCACTATGTTTCACCAACCATCTATACCAAATGCCATATAAAGGATATAATTAAGGGCCACTTTTTATTTTTTTTTAATGTTTTATTTATTTTTTGAGAGAGAGAAATAGAGACAGTGTGAGCAGGGGAGGGTCAGAGAGAGAAGGAGACACAGAATCTGAAACAGGCTTCAGGCTCTGAGCTAGCTGTCAGCACAGAGCTCGATGCGGGGCTCAAACCCACAAACCGTGAGATCATGACCTGAGCTGAAGTCGGACACTTAGCCGACTGAGCCACCCAGGCAGCCCAAGGATCACTTTTTAAAAACTCCCCTAAAAGTATCCAGTCATAACTACATTTCACTTTTTCTTGAAAGTCACAGTGGGTTTTCCAGCTAATCTCAAGCAAGTATCTGATTGAGATGTTGTTAATGTTAAATGGCAATCTCACTTGGTTAATATATTAAAACTGTCATGGTCATGTCCATTTACCTCAATAAAGACTGTTCATTATTTTCAATGGCTCTTTATTGCTATATGTCTGAAATTATGAGATTAAAGAAAGCCAGCAAAGCAGTAAAAGATCCATAACCTCTATCCCCCTGCCTCTCAAGGAAGGAAAACAAACAAACAAACAAACAAACAAACACAGCACTTCCTATGGTATGATTCAACCTGGGAATAAAAAGAGCTTTGCCAACATCAACGAAAACTCACCACAGCTGGTAAAGTTCAAATCAATACCAGCCCCTTAAAGGAACATAAACATATTTGCCCGAGATCATGTAACAAATTGGTACAACCGGAAAAGGAAAACAGAAGGCTTGTCCTTTAATCCCATATCCCGGCCTCCTTCTGCTTCTATCAAAACCAAACGACAGGGGCCAGTTACCCAAAGCTTTATCCCAGCCTCGCTTCTGCTTGAGAATTTTCTTCCTAAAAAAGAAGAACGATGGTGTGGAGGAGGACAGAGATTGGTTCACTGATCTGGCTATGTTAACAGTGTCCTCAATGGTAAAAGAACAAAGAATTAAAAGATTTGGCCTTCTTTTCCTTCAAAGGCAATGCAAGTATGATCAGAAAACCAAATCTCAAATAAACTAACAAAGCACAGACTGATTTTGCCGTTTCAGCCCAGAACGGAATAAGTGTGTGTTAAATTTGCAACATACCAGTCCAATTTTCTCCATGAGCAGTTGCAGTTTTAGCTGCCATCAGTTCTTACCATGCTAAAACACATTTTCCAAGCCTCTTCTCTATAATGAAACCACTCTGAAGGTTCCAAATTGCTTTCTCATGGGGGATGTTACCCCATACATCCCGATAACTGTTCTAATACTCATTTAAGGAAGGTGGGGAGCAGGTATTATATTTCCAGTGAGAGGAAAGCCAAGTGCTTAAAAGATGCACCCAAGAGGCCTCGGAGTTCCTCAGTAGCAAAGTGACAAGTTGAAGTCGCTGAAGTTGGTATAGAGCTGGGTCTATGAAACTGAGCTGACTCCCTCCTGGGTCATCATCACTTAATATAAGAAATGGGGTCAAAGTTGCAAGTGGAAAGAAGACCAGATGAATACTCTCACCTGTCTACACATTAGTACACAGGCACATGTTGATTCATCAAAGGTTTTATTCTGTATGTTAACTAACCCAGCAATGTTTCCCAGTTTATCCAGATGATTCTATGAAAACCACAAGTCTTTCCTCACGTACCATAATGTATTTGGATAACAAAATTTATGTTTGCCTTACAAAAGTTTATCACTATTTAATCATATCTTTGACCTAATAGATACTGTCAGTCTATACTGGAAGACTTTTTCCTTTCAAAAAAAAACCAAAAAAACAACAAAAAACAAAACAAAACTAGATTCATATCTGGACTACCATGACTTTCTCACAGCAACACGGAAAGATGAAAATCACTCAAATGAACCCTCTGGTTTTTTTCTCTACCTGAAATCTGTTCTACTTAACTTAACATTACATTTGGAGTAAGTTTAAAATCTGAAAAATTATTCCAGTCAAGGCCTGAAGTGGGAAAACTGACATAGAAGTAGAAGCAGAAAACGCAAATCATGATTTTTAATAAGTCACACTGGGAAAGAGTAAGACCAGTCAACTTCCTCTCCAACTTATTTTCATGACACGTTCGTAAATATTCAGAAGACAATAATGACTTCAAATGCCACCAGTCAGGTTTTAAATACCAGACTGAAACTCAGAAGACCCAAGACTTGTTGTCATTACCATTAACTACTTATTAAGTAGCAACCCTACGCTAACACTGTGTCATTACACGGCTGTCCTTAAGGAGCTTACACTCTGGAGTTGAGGCTCATGATATTCACACAACACAGAAATCACCCCCCAAAATTGAACACAGTTACAAGTATCCCTCGATTTGTTTATTATTCTTTTCCAACAGAAAAGAAACTTGTGTGCATTAGAATTCATTTTCCAAGTACACAGCATCCCTTGTCCCACAGAACTCCCAGTGGTCCTTTCCCAGCGGCACCAGTCCCCTGAGCAAGCACCTGCAGGCTGGTTGGAGCCACTCCCACAGAGACCGATGGACAGCAAAGCAGGGTCAAAGCACCCAGCTCCAATGTCGGAGTACAATGGATCCAGGTGTCCATGAGCCCAAGCCTTTCATAATACAGTCTGACTGGGTCCATACTTCAGTTGATCCATTCTTTCTCAAAATTCCTCTCTGCAAACTGAAATGAAGATTTAGGATTCTAGAACTGGAAGGAACTTTGTACAGGAGGCTGCAGGGGTTAGTTTTCACTGGTGCTGGCATCAGGACCTGATCTCCTGCCCCCAGGCCTGTTCTAGCTTCAACCTGCCACACCAGGACGGGGTACGTTTGGGAACGGCACTAGCATTTCTTCTTTGGGAACATGGGTTAGGTCTGGGCTGCCTAGGAGAAAATTCTAGATGGAGCTCTGGAGTTTTACATATCCTCATTGGGAAGTACATAGTGAAAGGGAAGTCCAGGGCGCACTGTATACAAAGGAGAGGAAGCACTAAATGGTGTTGACGGGGTAGGGAAAGAGCTGGGAAGTAGTGCGGGAAAGAAGCATCAGGAACAAGAATGCTAGGATGGCTGAAGCCAAGGAACTGATGCCTGTGAGGTTAACAGGATGCCTCTTAAGGAGCTTATTGAGGGCTACAGGAAAGTCCGGGCCCTGGCTCACAGGCCTTGCCACAGAGGGTTAACACTGAGGAAGGTGCTTTGTTGTTCCTCATTGTAAAGTGGGGACCATGACAGTGACATCTTTTAAAGGGAAGCAAGCTACTAAAGTGTGCCCTTGCAGGAGCCTCGAAGGAGCACCAGATTCAGGTCCCAGAGTGGCCACTCACTGACTCCATGTCTGAGGAAACATCCTGAAGCATTCTCTGAGCTCAGTTCCCATGTCTGTAACAATATGGGACTGGCTCCTTGAAGTGAGCCTGTCCCAGCTCTAGGATTTCCATACACGAGGTGCCTCCAGTTCCCCAAGGAAACTTTTTGTATGAATTAAAAATGGCTTTAAGAGCTCTGTCAACCCAACCATTCTCCCCTCCATGCTCTCCTCCTCAATACAAGCAAGAGAATCACTTAAAAAGCATTGTAAGCTCCAGGTAATGGGCAGAAAAGAAGGGAGCAACCGTAAATGGGCTCTTTAGAGTAAAGCCCCACCAAGCCATTAAAGCTTTGCGCAAGACAGAATGCGGACTGGTGTGTTTATTTCGGAAGCCTCTCTGAACACTGTACCTGGCTATTTAAATTCACAAGGCATTTGTTGCCACGTTCCGTTCCTTATTAACAACGGCACAGAAGCCAGGGTACACTGACAGTTTTCTCAATATCCCAGAATATTGGGGGAGGGGGCGTGACTCAACAGCACTTCCTTTACTTATTATGGACGTGCCACTTAAGGACTAGCACCACCTCCCCAATCAAGCCCCCACCACGCCACAGTATTTTTAACTAGAAACTGTTAGTTACATCAAGAACATATACCTCCCAAATCCACACGGACGCCCTGTCAATTTTAAAAGCATCGTATCTTGTTTCTTCACTTCTTTGAAGCTCATTAGAAACCATGGCTTTTGGGCATTTACTTCACCAAAATGTCCTTCAATCCCTTGAATCCTAAAACCAGTAAGAGAGGTAGGGGCCTGGGGCAGGGTTGGAGGGGGCGGGATGGAGAGGAGAGAAAGAAAGAAAATGGGATGAGCAAAGGCTGAGTGAGGCTGGCTACGGAGTGTGACACGAGCTACCCACCGCAGACAAAGAACACCATGCGACTCGAAGGGAGACAATGAGGGCTCAGAGAAAACGCGGGGCCGGCTGGGAAGCCCCCGGAGCACCCCCTCCCGAACCCCGAGCTCACTTCTTGCCAGCTGACGGGCTCACAGCAGCTGCTCCACTGTGGAGAGACACACGCAGTCATTTCCTGGCTAAAAGGATTTCTACCGTTTTAATTAGTTTTTTTTTTTTTTTAAAGATAAGAAATAACACCTCTCCGCTGCCACGTTCCCCAGATACAGCTGTTATGTTTCAACTATCAAAAGAACACACACTGATTTTGGTTTCTTAAAGAGTTTAGGATTTCTTGTGAAATAAATAATCTGAAGAGGAAAAAAGGAAGTTCAGCCAAGTAGCTCAAATCTGCCCTCGTTCACAAAAACACAGGTAGAAAAATTTTGATGGTAAGAGCAATGGGGTTTGAGAGCCGTGTGGGTGAACTAACCTGATGGCATCACCACCCTTTGTCTCGTTTAGCTTGAGTGATAAGACGGTGCGGAGGGGTAGAATTTTTAATACCTCACCTCTACTCTTTCCCAAAAAAAATCTAGAGCAGGTTAATTCACTAGTGACTCCCAGTCATCCCTGACAGAAAAGGAATTGGGGATTTCACAAGTAATATGTGTAAAATCTTCCTTAACCTAGAAAACATTGGGGGGAAGAAAAATCAACTCAGAACTGAGATTTAAAACCAAAACATGGGAAAAGTTAATAGTGCAGCTGCTGAAGAGGCAGCTAGGATGCTGGAAACATGATCACCACATGATCAGATCTTTTTAAAACCACTGTCTGTTTACAAACAAGGCACTCACTAAATAACACCCCAGGTAATAGATGATGACAGGAGTGGGGTCTGCTCCTTTTAATAACAACAGATTGGAAAAAAATATTTCAATACCATCAGACAACGAATGAAAATGAAACATCTTTTCTAACTGGAAAAATGCAGATCTAGCTGGGAAAACTGATTTCCACCCACCCTCCATCTTCCCAAAAGGAGATGAGAAAAAGAAAACAGAATAACTGGAGATGAATTTTGGTAATGAGCGCCATAAACATTCACAGGGAGATGTGCTCAGCTTTCATAGGTCTTTGGAAAAAAATTTTAATATGCACACGTGCATCAAACACTCAGCAGTAAAATGCATTTAATGTTTAATTGTTTTTATACACTGTGAGAGGGAGTTGAAGTCTTGTCACTCACCCGGTGAAATCTGATCTCTCTCAAACCATCTCACCCAACAGTGTTAAAGACCTTACTGCTCTGACATAATTCAACCTCAAGACATCTCGTGGGAAACACAGGTCAGTTTTAAAGCACCAGGTGGGTAAACAGTCGTTCCTTAGCCTCCCAACCTTGAATTTTAGGGGCTGTATCCTTAGCTTATCCTTGGAGGCTGCCACTTAGGATCATGTGCCGTGCAAGGGTTTTCCAAATTTAAGACTTCGTAAAATAAGCTGACTCCTTTTCATCAGAACAAATGAGGTGCCAAAAATTCTCTTCTGTCTTGCCCTTAATTCTAAGTGCCAACAGGGAGAAGGGCAGTGGGGAAACCAGAGATATAGAGCCCTCTCGCTTAGTATGCGGGTAAATAAGAAACAAATTAGGTAACATTGGAAGACCCCTGGGCAAAGCTGAGAAAAAGGTGGCTGGTAGGTTTCCTCATTTGGCTGCAGGAGTTCCGTTGACCCCTAATGAACAAACAATTTCCTGGCTAACATTGCATCCAACCGTAGCTGGTAATAAACTAGAATCCACATTCTATATTCTATCAAATTCAAACAACAAAGCTGGCAGTAATAATAATAGCAAAACCATAGAGTTCACCCTGTGCCGGGCACAATTCTAAGTGCTTTGCATGTATTAACTCATTTAATCGTCTCAACAACACCCTGAGGTAGGTACTGTGCACAGGTGAATGTAAACCTGGTTGTACCTGAGAAACAAAAAGCTTCATATTGTTGGTGGTAAAATGGGATAGAAGTGGCTCGTAATTTTGAAAAGTGATCTCTGAAACCTACGTATCCTGCATGCTGCCTTATAAGTTGCTAGGGCAAATGATATAGGAAGAAAACATACAGAGATCTCTCATCTGCATTTTGCTTAAATAGCTCTGTTCATAAATTTCCACTGAAGAGAATACTAATCTATGTAGAGAGAAAAGTGAGATTTAAAAAAGAGTAGGGGGTAAAAAAGAGGATACTCTGTAAAGGGTGGAAAGATGTCACAGTAGTTAAAAATCTGTCATCAACTTGAGGAAAATTATCTACACTCATTTAAAGAGCAGAAAATCTCAAAAGAAAACTGGGCTGGTCCTTCTTAGAAATCATTATCATCACAGCGCTCACTTCCTGGGATTCTTCCGAATGTGAATTCCTGGTAGCTAAAATAATAATAATAAGGGTATGGAAAATGAGGCAAAGAGAGACTAGGAAATGGTTCTGTATTTTGTTACATTTGGGGGTTGGGCGGCGGAAGCCTCAGGGATCTAGAAGGAAAGAGAAAAAAGCAGTAACAACTGAAAGACGGGTCTTGTTTACAGGGTGACAGACGGTGGCTCTACTTACCATGGTGGGCATGGCCTAATGTGTAGAACTGTCGAGTCACTATGCTGAGCACCTGCAACTATACTTAATAGAAAATTTTTTTTAAACCACTCACACACACACACAAAAGGTTCTGTATCTGTTGCTTTTCTGCCTTCTCACCCATTTTAAATTCGGCTGCCTGGAACAAAAGGGAGGGAGGGAGGGATGATCAGGTTGTATTTCAAAGCCACCAGCCCAGAACAGCTTGAGCAGACCAGGCTGATCACACTCTTCTACCAACAGCTCATTGAGAAAGTCAGGGGAAAATACTAGTTTTAGCAGGCTTCAATTTTTGACCCTGTGCCTTCTTCCATGCCATCTTGGAGAAACCACGAGCGTTCATGCCCCAAAACTGCTTCTCTGCTCTTCAACTAAAATCTCTGGGAAAGCCTGTCTTTTTTAGGGACATAGCCCTTGAGGCCACCCTAACCCTGTAATGCACAGTCATGTATTTGGCCCTACTGTCAAAGAGAGTTTTTCATCAGTAAGAAACGGCACTGTTGGGTGTTAAGTCCATTTGGACTGCTGAGAAAAAAAGATCCCAAATATCTAAGATTCATTATTTTGTGATATTTACTCTAGGTTAGGCCCAGAGTTCGAATATTTTTTAAATGCTTTTGCCTGGTGTTTACAGGTTGCTGACCTTTTAGAATCATACAGCATGGTGAGGACTAAACATTTTCTGACCAAACATTTTCTCAAATAAAGTAGGTTTATTAGGAACATAGTTTACCAACTATCATTCATTCCCTTGTAACACTGGTCCCTGAAAAAGAGAAACTATGGGCAGATAAGAGATGAAAAGGCAAATGACACTTCTTATTCTTTTTTCACCCTCAAGAGCCTGCCTTTGTATTGATTTTCAGATACGGAATATACATAGTTCATCTTCCAGATAATCTCAATGTGTCTCACTTTAATAAACAAATAAAATTTATGAGAATGGTGAAATGAGATGAATCTATATCTTAAACAACCCTTACACACACACACACACACACACACACACACACGGGTGCACACACACACACACACACAGCACGATAGTCCATCAACTCTGCCATAGAACAGATATTTCTGTCAGCCCCTAAGCTGTCAGCCTTCACAGGGGGTACAGATCCACCTGTACATTTCCCCATGGCATCAACTCTTCACCGACTGATGTGACAAGAAAGGGACAGTGAAATTGTTCATAAATCATAATTTGCAAATCTTGAGCTCTTTGAATATCTAAAACGGCCATCTTTCCTTAAAATTCTAATACCTTTCAAACTGACTTGATGGTAGTTATTCCTGGGAGTTTGAGCTCTTACTGTAATACCATGATAGATACCCAAAATACAGCCTGTATTGACACCTCTGTACAGATATAGGCGTCTATCTGCTCAGGTGAGCCAACAGCCAATGAGGAGACAACACATCAGCCTCTGCCTGTTGTTAACATGTCACATGCATTTCAGTCACCAGAATTTTGGTTTACTGACTGGGGATTGCCAGGAGACACAGAGACGGGTCAAAGTCAGGAACCACCAGCCTCCAGGCTCCCACAGGCCTCATGAGGTATCTTAGTTTTTTCTCCAAACAAGCTCTCCCTCAGTCCTCCCATCATGCATGGTGCTGATCCCGACCTATTTCCCCTAGTCCATGCCAGTATAGAATGTAGGCTCCTACCCTTCCCCTTCAGGTCTCACTCCAGTTAGCAAGAGATCTTTTCCCATAAAGATTTGTTTTCTCCTCAGTCAACCGTGCTGGCCAGTGTTGAAGAATCTTTACATTAGTCAATTCTCTTACTTAACAGGAACATGTATTATAATAATAATAAATTTTAGACATCGCTTCACTAAGTTCTCCTTAAGTCAAGGAAACTATTCTCAGTAATCTGGGCACAACAGCTACTCATTTATTTCGTTCAGCAAATATGTACTGAGTACCTGGGAAGGTATCTAGAATCAGAGGAATTTTCTGAGTTTAAGCTAAACTCCTTTGAGAGAAAATGTATCTTAGCATAATACCATTATTTATACATCTGAAGGCTGGTCTTACCATTTGTTGAGCAAGTGGCTGGATGGTATAGAAAATTAATGAACTTCTAGTGATCTAGAGAAACTGTTTTTAACTAAGACAATGTGAAAATAGGCACTGCTTTTATTGGGTTCTTCCACATTCTAAAAATTTTGTTTCCCACTGCAAAAGGTAGCTTTATTCTCACATGCAGACATGTAGGACAGACAACACTAAATAAAGTGAACAAAACATCAGAGAAACTTCATCTTTGTTCTCTATCATGCTTCACTTTAAAAAAAAATCATTAATGTTAGCTACAAATATGAGGGCCCTATTTTGAAGTTCGTTCTAGACCTCTCTGAAGGAGACTCATTTCACCTGATTCTAAATTGCATATGTGGCATTCAGCAGAAGGAACAAATTTAAATCAGATGTTTTGACTGGGGTGATTGGAAATCTGTACCACTGATAAGTATACTTACACACACACACACACACACACACACACACACACATCTATGTTTGCGGCATATGGTAGGAGTGTTTCTAAATGTTAGCATTCATTCAAAGTGAATATATAAATATATACTTATTTGCTAGTTAGTATAGTCATATTTGCTCCTTAATTCATTCTCTGTATAGGGGGAAGATCAGTCTGAACCATTTAAAAATCAGAACTAAGAATTTTTATTTAAAGAAATGTTGTTTGTTTTCAAGCACATTACTAACTAGAACTAAATCAATAAAATATAAGTGTTCCTAAATGTTAAGTCCTGAAGGTATCTACTCGAATGCATTTTGTTGCGTATAGTCACATAACTACCACAGTTTCATATGATCTACTCATGTTAGAAAAAAATCCTCTAAGGATCAGTTGAAATAAGATAAGTGTCAAAATATTGTGAAAGGGGGCACCTAGATAAAAATATAAAGCTGTTTCTTAATTTTAAATAGGGAAACAAATGAAATAATGATCCCATTAAACAATATATAAGAGACATATAATGGCCCTAAACAATCTACTCTGATGACTTTACAAAGCAGAGAAAGGATCTCCATTAGTTTTATTCCAACGAGGGTGTTTTTTGTATTTTTGGGGGCCTGGCGGTGGCTCATGTGAGCTAATGACTCTAATAAGTGTTATTAGCACTTAAGGTTTGGCCATATACATCTAATCTCTCTGTCCATTTGTAAACTGGCAAGTTTCTCTTTATGTGGAGAAGAAATGCTTTAATTAGCATATTAATCACTTCCCCAAAGTGCTATATAAACAATTTATTTTCTTTCTCAATCCACCTTAAACAGTCTACCGAGAGAGAAAAGGGGGGCACCTGGGTGGCTCAGTTGGTTAAGCATCTGACTTCAGCTCAGGTCATGATCTCGCGGCTCGTGAGTCCAAGCCCCGCATTGGGCTCTGTGTTGACAGCTCTCGAAGTCTGGAGCCTTCTTCCGACTCAGTGTCTCCCTGTCTCTCTGCCCCTCCCCTCCTCACACTCTGTCTCTCTCTCCCTCAAAACAAATAAACGTTTTTTAAAAAAATTTTTTTTAAAAAGAGGAAAGGGAGGAAAACCTTTTTCATTTCATGAAGAATTATAAGGAAAATGCCTTCTTGCCTAAAGTATCAAAAATTCTGAATTTGTGAGTGTAATGTTTACACATATTTGAAAAGTAATACAAATCTCAAAAAAAGATCTACAGATGTTTTAAGTGCTTACCTATTATTTAATACCTCTTCAATCAGACAAAGTTTATAGAAAGTTTTAAAAAACAGATAACTCTTGCAAGTTTGACAACCAAAAAATATTTACTTTGGAGCTAATTCAATGAGGTAAAGGAAATAAAAGAATGAGTGCTGTTTAGATTCAAAAACAAGTTTTGCTTCTAAGAGTTAAGCTTTAGTCCCCATGATGTATGACAACCTATTATGCTGTATTTGCCAGAAGACATAAACTGAGTGTGACAGGCTGTGGTGCCACACATACCTGGAAAGTCAACATGACTGAGGATCTCAGCGGTCTTGGTTCACTCCCCCTTCCCAGACTCCTATAACTGGCCATCTAGTCCCTCTGCTCTTATTTTGAGTGCCTGTGGCTCACTTTCCTTCCACTGGCTGTGCCCTCATCCAGAGTCAGAATTTACGAACTCTCACCTAGATTTCTGATGTTTCCACCAAGCGAGCTTCCCACCTTTGTTGTCTCATGTACTTCACCACCAAATAAATGCTCCCAAATTCGATTTGGCAGAGACCACTCTGCCTAACAAATAAAATCCGTATCTTTTTAACTAGCAAGTCAAGTTTTCCTAGGATCTGGCTCTAACCTACCTTCTAAGCTGTAGGTTCTACTCCTCTCTCATCTTCATTGTCTCATTTTGTAGATAGCCAATGAGCCAGCTGCCCTGGCACCATCCCATAGAGGGCACTGAAACATCGCTAATGAAGTAGAAATACAGTGCCAGTTAACTCAGGTGTCTACCCTCAGACTCCTTACTCATGAAATGTAAACCAGACTCACTCCCATCAAAGCAAACAAGGCCCTGGGCAAAGAGACCATGTGACTCTATCCACACAAATTACTTCTATCCGTGGTGAGTATGACTAACTGTATCCAATTATGAGGGATAAAAAAATTGTCAAATAAAAAACAAGTCCAAATAAGTTAAAATGTCCTGTTAGATTCAGAGCACGTAAGAGACATCTTATTTTGTTTGAACATAAAGAAACATAAAGGAAGGTATACTAATTTTATTAAAAGAAATAGAAAATGTTCAACAAATACTCAAGGAGCCAAATGCTTAGCCTGTCGGGGCTACCCGCACATCTCAGTCTTCTTCACCCTTGCTATCTGGTCTACCTAGAGCCCCATGAACACACCTTGCCATTCTTCCTCTTTGCTTTGCACATACCGCTCCTTCCTCTGAAATACTATCCTTACTTCTTTTATCAGCCACCTACAACTCCTTTAAGTCTCTACTTTTTTCTGTGACATTTTCCTTAATCTCACTAACCCAAACCAATCTCTCTGTCCTCTGAAATGCTGTATTTCTGATATAATAGTGTATTGTCTTTTGTGCCATTTTAATTTTTTAAATTTTTTAATGTTTATTTATTATTTGAGAGAGAGAGAGAGAGAATGAGTGCATGAGCAGGGGAGGGGCAGAGAGAGGGAGACACAGAATCTGAAGCAGGCTCCAGGCTCTGAGCTGTCAGCATAGAGTCCGACACAAGGTTCGAACTCATGAATTGTGAGATCATGACCTAAGCTGAAGTTGGATGCTCAACTGACTGAGCACTCAGGCGCCCCATATCACTTTGTTTTTTTTTTTTTTTTAAGAAAAAAATGTATATTTACCTCATGTGCAGCCCTGTTCTGAGAGTCTTATATGTACTTTCCCCATTTATTTTTCAAAATAACAGATATTATCTTCATTTCCATTTTACAGGTGAATAAACTAAGGTTTACTGAAGTTAGATAACTTGTTCAAAGCTATACACCCAGGAAGGAACATGCTTTTAATCCAGATATCTAATTCCAGAGTCCAGAGCTTCTACCATAATGTCACAGGGCTTCAGCCTTACCTCCTGGAGCCCTGGTATAAGTTACTTGAGGGTGAGCATCATATTTGTATTTATGTGCCTCCCCACAGTCTCCAAAAGAAATCATTTCCTGACTATCAGAGATAGTCAGTAAATGTATGTTAACAACAATGCTAGGACTATTTGCTTCTTTTGCTAGAAATGCTATCTAGATCTCACTACAGCTTCAACTTTTCAGAAAACATATAAGAGTAGAAAGAGGCTTCCTTCCCGTATGCTGCAGGAGAGGCGCTGCAGAAGCTGCGTAATTTGGAACCACATTTCCATGATCTTCTGCTAAACTAGCCTTATAATTTTTAGTCAAAGCTTTTAAATCTTTCCTGGTGAATCTGTCCCTCGTTGTTCTAAACAGCTCACCATTTAACACTGCTCCAACCTCTCAACACTGTAGAACAGTAAAGTAATGCCATATGCTCATTTGTTAAGCAGCTTGACATAAATATCCAACCAAACAACCAGAGAACAGAGCAATTAAAATGACAACGCACTGTAAAGGATTTTAAAAAAATAAGGATGCCCAAAAGTCTAATGCAGATGTAACTTAATTTGAAACGAGATGACTCATCAAAGCAGGGGGGCGGGAGGGGGGAGTACAGAAAGATTTAGCTACATGTCTACCATTGTAAAAACTGGGAACAGCCTAAATGCCCAAAAGTAAGGAACTGCTTAAATAAATAATGGTATATCCAAACAATGGAATACTGCACAGCCATCAGAAATTATCCAGTCCTTAAACAAATACTGGTTGAGTGCCATCATTCGTATGAGATAAATGAGAAAGAAAGGATGCCTGCACTCATGGTGCTTAGAATCTAGATGATGATACAGTAGAATATGTAATAACAAAAAATTTTAGACTGTTGAGTGACATAATGGGTTACAATGGAGTTGCTGCACTTTTTCATAACTTCAAGATGTATGTGTTCTATGTTCCTAGCCTGCCTTGAAGAAACAGACATTTTAGTGAGTAGGTCTGGCAATATTTAATTTTATAGAAAAAAATACCCATTTTCCCTTCTACCCTGCCCCTCCAACATGTGAACTCCATTTATCCATACCTAACGTTCATTAATTTATACAATAAACATTTACTGCTTTATCAAGTCAAAGAAAGGAAGGAAGGAAGGGAGGAAGAAGGGAAGGAAGGAAGGAAGGAAGGAAGGAAGGAAGGAAGGAAGGAAGGAAGGAAGGGAGAAAAAAGTAAAGCTGCATATCTTAGAACAAAATTCTGAATGAAAAGTCAGCAAGTACAAATTGAAAAAAAAATTGGAACTGCAAGTGAAACCAATTTTCAGGTAGCTTTTTAAAATTTTCTATGCACATTATAAACATATATTAAAGTGTGAATTAAAAGGTTTACAATGACCACTTATGATGGTATTATGTATTGATTGCATTTAAAGAAAAACAAAACAAACAAAAGAAAGGAATCAAAGTCAAGTACATAAAGCAAGAAGAAATGAAATTTAAATTTTCTTACGAATGGCAATAAAAAGGACATCTACCACTCTAGGTTACTGTTTTGCATAATTCCTGAGGATGTATCTAATTAGCAAGAGGATAAGCTCTATAATAATTTCTTGAGCTAAGCAATAATAACCTTTAAGAATTATAATATCCTAATCCTTTTACTCTTTTAAATTCTTCATTTTTAGCTACAGAGGGAAACTTCAAGTTGATGAAGAATATATTCTAAAAACCCACATATTTAATGTTAAGAAAGACTGAAAGCTTTTCCGCTAAGATCAGGAACAAGGCAAGAATGTTTGCTCTCACGACGGTTATTCAACAAAGTATTAGAAGTACTCGTCAGGGCAAAAGGCAACAAGGCGGGAAGAGGAAGTAAAAGGTATACAGATGAGAAAGAATCTGTTCCTATTTGCAGATGACATGACTGTCTACATAGAAAATCCCAAGGAATCTGCCAAAAAACCCTCCTAGAGCTAGTAAGTCCAGCAAAGTAGCATGACACAAGATTAATATACAAAAATACAATTATATTTCTATACACTAGCAATAAATGTGGGCTCCAAAATTCTAAGTATAATGCAATGTATAATCACTAAAAAATGAAATAGGTGTAAACCAAAAAAAACATGCATAGCACTTATATACTGAAAATTTAAAAAACAAGATGAATGAAATTACTGAAGTTCTAAATAGATGGCCAGGCATACTGAATTCATGGATTGGAACACTCTACATAGTAAAAATGTCAATTTCCTCAAATAGATATATAAGTTTAATGTAATTCTTACCAAAATTTCAGCAAGATTTTTTGTATATAAAGAATATTCTAAAATTTATATGAAAATGCAAAGAAATGAGAATAACAAAAAAAATTTGGAAAAGAATAAAGAATGAAAAGAACAAACAGAAGGGAGAACAAAGTGGAAGGAATCAATCTACCTGATTACAAGACTTATATAGCAACAGGTAATCAAGACTATAGTACTACTGAAGAGAGAGACAAGAGATCAATGGAACAGAATAGAGAAACTGAGAAACAGACTCACACAAAATAAGTACATTCAAATGATTTTTAACAAAGATGCAAAAGCAATTTTGTGGAGGAAGTAGAACTTTTTCAACCAATGGGCTGGAGCAATTAAATATTCATAAGCCAAAAAAAAAAAAAAGTACCTTGATCCCTTGACCCTAAGCTCACACCTTATACAAAACTTAACTCAAATGGATCACAAACTTAAATGTAAAATCATGAAAATTCTCAGAAAAAAAATAGGAGAAATTTTTTGGGGACCTAGAGCTAAGCAATGAATTCTTAAAATTTACTCCAAATCACAAGGAATAAAAGAAAAATTGATAAACTGGCCTTCACCAAAACTAAAAATTTTTGTCCTGTGAAAGACTCTCTTAAGATGATGAAAAGACAAATTATAGACTGGGAGAAAATATTTGCAAACCACCTATCTGACAAAGGACTTGTATCTCAAATATATTAAAAATTCTCAAAACTCAGCAATAAGAGTCCTCAAAACACAACTAGCAAAGATACAGGGAAACTGGATTGATCATTCATTCCTTGCTGGTGGGAAGGCAACATTATACAGTCACTATGGAAAACAGTTTGGCAGTTTCTGAAAAAACTAAACATGTAAATACCATACCATCTAGCAATTGTACTCTTGAGCATTTATCCCAGCAAAATGAAAATTATGTCCACAGAAGAACCTGTGCATGATTGTTTGCAGTAGTCTTATTCATAATCTGGAATTAACTCAACCTCATTTTGTGGAGGACAGAAGGAAGGAGGGAAGGAAGAAAGGAAGGAAGGCTTTAAAAATCTCTGGTACAGTCATACTCCTGGAACACTACTCATCAATAAAAAGGAATGAACCATTGACATATGCAACAGCTTGGATAAATCTCCAGAGAATTATGCTGAATAAAAAAGAGCCAATCCCCAAAAGTTACATAGTGCATGATTCCATTTATGTAACATTCTTGAAATGACAACTACAGAAATGGGGAACAGACCAGTAGTTGTTGGGGTTAAAAAGGAGGAGGGGGTACATGTAGCTATAAAAAGGCAACTGTGAGGGATTCTGATGGTGATGGAAATGTTCTGTATCTTGTCTTATCAACATCAATATCCAGTTTGTGACACCTTACTATAATTTTTCAGGGTGTTATCATTGAGGAAAATTAGGTTAAAGATACACGGGATCCCTCTGTATCATGTAAATTTACAATTATCCCAAAATAAAAAGTTTAATTAAACAAATGAAGATTAGCGCTAGTTAGAGGCAGCTAATTTTCTACCAAGTCCAAGAGGCCATCTACAGACCATGCTGGTGTAGATACCCCAGGTTCAAGTAATCTAAAATTTTAATTTGAGAATGAACCTTGATTCTAATTTAAATTGCTGGGTGTCCCATTCACCCATGTAGCAGCTTCTGCTGATATATGTAACGAACAAAACCAAACAAATGTGTAAGACAACATAAAAAAATAAAAACCTTTCACACAACAGTATGGAAGCAGAAAATGAATGTGTGGATACTGAAAACAATATATACATATTTACTCACAGAACAAAGGTATACTGTGATATTTCTGTAGCTGTGATAGAGTAAATGTTCTAAATAAAATAAAAAAACCAATCTTGTTTATCTTACCATACTAATTTCACTAAATGGAAAGGAACACAAAAAAGCACTGGACAGTTATTTGGCCCTGAATTGGTAATTTCAAATATCACTTTAACTAAAAAAGTTTTGTCCAGTTTCTTGTGATTACTTTTCTGTAGTTAACTTCTTTGTGAAAGGTAAAGCCCAATAGTCTCTGTTGCCATGCTTAGTCTTCCCCATTCATTCATTAATGCATTCACAAACATTTTTGACAGTCTATTACCGGGTACTACTTGGTACTGAGGGAGGCAGGAAGATGACTTAGAAATGGTCTCTGCTACTCATGTTTTAATGGCTTAAAAAATAGGTTGAAAAATAAATGGTTCCACATAGCTGAATGTTTTTTAAAAAATCTTTCTCCATATTGTACATAGCATTTTTTTACACTACAATTTACACTTAATACAATTTATGTAACGGATTCCCTTACATTGGGCATTTATATGTTTTCTTAATTAGCCTGATTGTAATTAATCCAGAGCAGTAATAACTAACTGATGATAAAATAGAAAGAGAAGACAAAAAAAACCCTGAAAAATGAAAAAAGTTCTTAAACACAGATGGAATCTTATACAATTTCTCAACTCAAATTGCTAATACATGAAAAATTGGTAATTGGAGTGATTACCCATTAATCAGATATTGTTTCTTAAACTTTTGACCAATTTGGTTTCCAGTGCTTTCTGTTGACTAATCCATAAGTTACCCTTGAAATCTACTCTTCAGCCATACTGAACTACTTTCCGTTCCCCTACTTGGCTATGTTCTTTTCCAAGGACTTCCTGTTTCCTCAGTCTGGAAAAGCTCCTCGCTCAACACTTTGACTGACTATATCCTACTAAATCTTCAGTCTTTAAAGACACTGTTTTTTGTATGTGAAATCTCCTCAGATCCCTCCGAAGGCTGGGTGAAGCAAATCTTATGTGTCCTATAATTATTTCACCATATGGCAATTACCTCTTTACTTATCTGTCTTCCCCACTAGACCTGAAGCTCTCTGAGGCAGGGAAAATGTTTGTTTCCTGTTTTATCCTCTGGATTGAGAAAATGGCCTGATCCATAGCAGATGCTCGAGACATTATCTAGGACTGATGAAAAACTGAGCACGAATGAATTCACAAATGGATTATTAAACCTCTAGGTTTAGGAAAGATGGGCAACCTCTTGTTCACCCAGATGGCCAATGGCATGAAGTTCCCTTGAGATGCCCCAAATCGATTTTAGAGCTTCATGTTTCTATGGGTCATACAATCTAGAAGTTTACGCACTTTTTCAGAACACAACACCTAATCTAACAGGTGTCTACTGTGAGCTACTCTTGCAAGCATGTACCGAAGTCCTTTTCGGCAGATACTGTAAGGTCCTTGAAAAGAGACATCATGTAGCTTCAGTGTGCAAGGAGTGGCTAAGTGTGGGGAGTGAAAGCCTGTCTATAATATTAATTTTTAAGCAGATTAATTTCACTGCTGCATTTTCCGGGAGAAATATTAAAGGCATGGGTATTTTAAAGTGAGAACTTCCTGGTGCTAAAGTCTGTCCCTAAGTTTCCGTGTTTCTCAGTATTAAGTCTGCAAATCTTTAAACACCGAGAGCTGGGCAGTGCTGCCAGGGACAAAGGCCTTAAAGACCCCGGATGTGTGCCTGTCCCTTGTTCTCTCACATCTCATTTCATAAGGTTCTTCCCACCGCAAACAGCAGGGCTGGTTTGTTATTTTTTTTCCTCCTGACCTTTGTCAACTGTGTTGCTGTACTGCATTTGGAAGTATTAACAATGGTCATTACCTGCCCTGTTTATTCAGTGTTAAGTATTAACAAGGCCTGTGCTATCTCGGCTGCTGCCATATTTTTCCAGAAAAGACATGCCTATGTAAATGCCCCAGTGCAGACAGGAGCCTTGTCTTTTTCTAGGTTGGGGTGGGGAGAAGGCTTGGAGATGACTGAGAGAAGAAAACAGTAGCTATTTTTAAAATCCAGTCTTCAGAAACACATAAAACCCGTGCACCATGAAATCTTGTTTGTGGCTGATTTTTGTCTGTGCATTTGGTCAGTTCAAGTATTTGCTAACATAGGGGCTCTAAAGCACATACTTCCGGGTTTGTTTATAGCGGCTTCAAACAGATTTTAAGTAAACAGTGTATAAATATTTTACGGAATAAAGAGAAAAGAAGTAAGCCTTGGCACTGAACTTTCTTTGTTCAGAGTTTGCAGAGTTGGTTTCCTGTAGAAGCAGCCATGTCAGGGTGGATGAGGGGATGGAAGAACACTGACAATATTTACTTGAGTGCAAAGAAGGGTGAGGTGTTTTATTAAAACTCCTATCAGATGCCGCTTGTTGGACAGTGAAATCGCAAAACTCGCAAAGAGGAGGGCCAAACATCATGCAGAAGAGAACAAATACAAATAAAACACTGACTCGGGGGAAGAATCTTCCACTAGAGTCAGCTTTTCTATAAAACTTGGCTCACGCTCACAGATTTGCCCAAGTTTAGGCTTGGGTCAGGTAAGAAGGCCAAATTCTACCTTCAGATAGTTGCAGGGAACTTGCCAGTGAAACCAACGGGAGCCAAAAACACGCTCCCAGGACAAGATCTGAGGCACAGGAACCGACACTGCAGGTCACCTTTTCATTTCTGAGGTGCCAAGTGGTTACATAGAGATGAAAACGGACAACGTGTGGGGAATAGAAGACTGTTTCCTGTGTGCAAAAATAAGACAACGATGCTATTTCCACTAGGATGTACAGATTCGTGTGTTATTTAAGAGCACGGCTTTGGCACTGCGCTGTGTGCCTTAGGGTGTCAACTTAACCATTTCATTCACAGCTATGCGATACTGGGTAAGTTACTTAACTATTTTTTAAATTACCTAAATATTTTTAATACTCTACTTCTCAAAAGTGAGCACAGATTACTTAAGTACAAGAAATTAACTAGCGATGGAAAAAAGAGATTTCCTGGAAGCACTTTTGTGATACGACCTTTACATAAGAATAACTGCCACCATGTACTGAGCGTCTAGTATGTGCCAGGCATTTTGGAAACATTATTCTAATCGGTGTACAATCCTGCAAGGTTTATACTATTATTCCCAGTTTATTAAATGAGAAAACTGAGGTTCAAAGTAGCTAAGGAATCAGACTTGGTCCCTAAGCTGATAAATGACAAAACCATTCATGCATATTCCTTACCTCATTTTTTTCTCTCTTTCTTTTCCTTAAGAACTCTAGAATTCCCCCTTCCCTCTCTAATTCCTCTTTTCCTAATCCTACTCCAGATCGCAACTATACTGGAGTCTCCTTTCTTCCTTCCTCAGCCAGCTTAACTTTCCTAAGATCACTCCCCCCACCTACTTCCTGGTGCCACTGACCCCAATGTTTCTACCTAATTTGGTCTGGCTTAAGCCCTGTCCTCAGGTCCACCGCTCCTATCAGACCCATCTCCACTATCAATGACACTATCATAGTAACACGAAACAATTAGTTAGCACTTTACTGTGTGCTGGGTATCTTATGAGATAGGTACTGTGATTATCCCCACTTTAGAGATGTGGACACTATGTCACTGAAAAGTTAACGTGGCCACCAGGAGCCTGGCTCCAGAGCCCCTGGTCTAGGTCTAACCCTACCCCATTCTGCCTCCATATCCCTGAGGGATCCAAAGTAAGTTCTGATTCCAGCATATGAGTCTGAGCAGAGGGTGTGGAGTATTTGTTTAAAAAGTGGGTAAATTTATTTTAGAATGTTTGAAATAAATTTGTTTTCTTTTTATTGAAACGTGCAGCTTTGGGGGCACCTGGGTGGCTTAGTTGGTTGAGCATCTGGGTTTGGCTCAAGTCATGATCTCGTGGTTCCTGAGTTTTAGCCCCACATCGGGCTCTGTGCTGTCAGTACAGAGCCTACTTCGGATCCTCTGTCTCTCTCTCTCTCTGCCCCCTCCCCTGTTTGAGCTCTCTCAAACTAAATAAAACATTTTAAAAATGTGCAGTTTTTTAATCACTATAGATAAAAATTTTTAGTGTGTTAGCCTTAGGAACATTGTTTTCAGGGGAACATAAGTTCTGAGTTCCCAAAAAACCTTCTGGAACAGGCTGTTTATAAATTGGGGACTGTCTTTATTCTCTTTCAGGGTAAAGTTAAGGGGGGGGGGACAGGAAAAAGAGGGAAAAGGCGACACTTCAAATTCCTGGTAGATACAAATCCTGCACAGCCAAATGCAATCTGGATAATACATCCCAACTTTCTAAGTGTGCTAAAAATAAATGTAAATGGTTCATTAGAGCTAATCTGGCAGCCAAAAGTGAATATTAATAACATAGAAGATCAATAAGATGCCTAGCAAAGAACAATGAATTAACTTGGTTCTAGAAATAGCAAAATTTGTGTAGGCCAAGGAGGAAGCAATGGGACAAGAGGCATAGTCAGAAGAGAAATTCATCCGTTCTTTATACGATTCGAGGAACTGAGAATAGAAAATAAAATGTGCCCATCTCTTTTTGGCTCTGCCCACTAAATAAGCAGTTTAATCAATTTTTACCTTTCCCTTCCTGTCTCCATCTGCCACTACCAACTCAATAGAAGAATGTATAACCCTAGTTCAAATACAGGTCAATATGACTATTATATATATGAGCTTATGCTATTACTTTTCCCTCAGTTCTTGTCTCATGTACTCTATTTAAGTAAAGGACTGCACATGGTAGTTTTTACCCAAAGCATATTCAATGAAAAAAGGGGTTCCATGGTCAAATAAATCTGAGAAATGCTGCATGATAATCCCCCTTTTAAGATATTAAAGGCTCTCTGAAGTCTTTCAGGAAAGACACCTGTTTAACATATGTAACCCAAGGTTTCCCAAGCCTTTTGGCCATATAATCCTTTTTTAACTCTTATTAACATCTTTGCACATAAATGAAGGTCAGAAATCTGGACCAGGAGGAGAGCAAACCAACTTCCCATCTTTCCTTCCTCTGTGATGTAAGGAAATCACTGAACTTCCCAGGACTTCAGTTTCATGAGGAAGATAGACCTCAGGCTGACCTGAGCTACGCTACCTGGACGGGGGCTCTGTCCAGCCACAAGCTGCTAAGGGAATCTTCAACTCCTCTGCCGAAGGGGCCATGGTCAAAAGCATGGAAACTGGGCTCTGTGGAGGCACTCTAGACCAGCTAGCTCCCTTCTGCTGAGCCTACACCTCAAAGAGCCTCACATCACCCAATAGCAGCCGAGACAATGGGCCCTTTTACACCCCTGACATTCAGTCCTTTATGCCCAGGCTGAGCACTAATATTGCAAAGGCTGTTTTGGGGGTTTAAGTGGAGGGAGGGAACTTGTAGGGAATTGTTAAAACAAGCTTACATTTGTTCTTTGAAACATTTGCTGGCATTCAAACATGGCTTTTAAAATAGTTTCTTGTGCTTTTTCATTTAAATATGCAAGTTTAATAAACATTATTCACCCAAAACAGAGAAATGAAGCAAACTCTTACAAGTGATTGTTTCGGCCTGCATGCTTTGGCTACATTCTCAGCTGATTTCACTCAAAATGTTGTCAATCCTGACATTTCAACTTTCTTTTTGGAAAAATTATCACAATCCAGAGGATTGTTCCTAATACTGAAAATATTAACTATTACACAGTTTCACAAAATTATTTACCTTTTACTTTTACTTACGTATTTTTCTCTTTTAAAACAGTCTAAAGGAAACTAAGGGTTATCTGTCTCCAAATTAAGGTTGACTTTATTTTCTTGTTTTTATTTTTAAAATTTTTTCAGTGTTTATTTATTTTTGAGAGACAGAACGTGAGTTAGGGAGGGGAGGAGAGAGTGGGAGACACAGAATCCGAAGTAGGCTCCCGGCTCTGAGCTGTTAGCACAGAGCCTGAGGTAGGGCTCAAACCCACAAACTGTGAGATTATGACCAGAGCCAAGTCAGATGCTTAACCGACTGAGCCACCCAGGCACCCCTATTTTATAGCAAGGACATATTAGTGATAGAACAGCAATAAGTAATGCTATATAAATGTCTAGTATGTGACAGGCTTTATTCTGAGCAATGTGTATATAGGTGCATTAATCTTAACAACAATCCTATAAGATAGGTACTATTATTATCCCAATTTTACAGATGTGGACATTGCGCAGAGAATAAGTGACTTGCCAAAGTCATGCACTACTAGTAAGTGGCAGAGCTGAGGTTTGAATCCAACTTTGATTACCGTGTAATCACTATACTATCCTTCTTGCTTGAATTTGTAAAACAATAGAACTACATCAGCATAAAAACGTGTAAATATATAACAGTTATGTATATGTTACATTACATTTATATGTAAAAACATATAAAAATGTATAAACACTTCACATCATGGAGTTACATAAACTTCATGATACAACTAAGGAAAAAGAAATGTCTAATCTCTTGATTCTACTGAGGTCAAAGGAAAGATCTGACATAGGAGGAAGGACATGGGTTGGAAACAAGAATACATATTTTGTCTCTTCAGTGGTGGGACACTGGTTTACCTAAGGGGGCTCTGAAATCTTCTTCCCAAATACTTAATATCAGAAGTGAGGGAACCATCTGAAATATTCTGAAAAAGTTCTCCTGCAAATTATGAGGGGCTAACTTAACTGTCTTCAGCCTAACGGTCCAAATTCCTTCCTGGAAGTTTGGAGTCCTCCATGACTATTTTTTCAAGTCATTAAAAGCATTTTTTTCAACAAGTTATGGTAGGGGTAAGGCAGGAAGAAGCAGAAAGATTAAAAATTTAGGAGACATGTCATCTATGGACCTTGTCTCAATGCTGTGTGACACAGAGCAGCTTGCAAAAGCCTTTTTTGGGACAACTGAGGAAATTTGATTATGTACTGGTTATTAGATGATACCAAGGCGCTACGTTAGTTTTGTTAGGTCTGATAGCAGCACCATGGTTATATGGGAAATGTCCCTAACTTTGAGAGTTGCATTCTGAAGTAAATGAGGGTGAAATGGCATGATGTCTAAGATTTTTACTTTGACCAGAGAGAGACAGCAACACAGACACAGAGAGAAAAGTGGCTAGATGAAATCAAGTGTGGCAAATCTTCGTAACTGCCGAGCTATTCTGAGTGATGGAACATAAGAGATCATTATGCTGTTCTCTCTGCTTCTGCATGTGTTGGGTAATTTTCAGGATAAAATACACTGATATAGACTATGAAGAATGTTTCCTGATGAAGCGAGATATATGACAGGTGAAATACTTTAAGGAAAAAAACTACTCTAGAAATAGCCAGGTACACACCTGGGTATATAATCCAGCTGCCCTGAGACTGAGGCCAGGAACAGGAAGTGAGAATGAAAGGAAGAGCATGGAGCATCCGTGGAACTGGGAAAGACAAGGAGGCAAAGCACCACGGTGAGGTGTTTCAGGGAGACTGTACAGGACCAGCCCGTCATCTCTAGTTTTGCTATTTCTGCTCCAACTTGCTTTAGGAGTGTGCTTCTTACCCAGTATTCTCATCCAGTGTTTAAAAAGTACTAAGTGAAATGAGCCTGGCACCCCTGTTCACCTTTTGCACTTGATGTTTATAATCTCAATCACAGATTGACCCTCAGTCCTCAGGAGTAATTGATTTGATTATTGAGAGGGTGTGTGCGTGCGTGTGTGTGTGTGTGTGTGTGTGTGTGTGTGTGTGGTCAGCTCCACCTTCATCACACTGGTTATAATGTACATCCTTGTCTTATATCCATTGGGTAAAAGACCTTTTATTATAAGACCAAGAGCCGAATTTCTATTTGGTATTCTAGTTGTGCTTAATACACATCCATCTTCAGGACAGCTAATATCCTTCAATAATTAGGAAATAAGTTTTTTTTTTCCAAAGAAAATGACCACATAGCTAAATCATTATACTTTCTCTAAGTACCTTTACTAGAGGCTCATCAAAACATATTAAAATGCAAATAAAAACCTTTAGAGACAGGAATAAACACTGAACAAATTAGTTGGTCAGACTCAACAAACAGTAGGTTTTCTAAAATCCTCTTCCCCTGTCCCTCAAAGGCAACCACTGATATATTTCGTTTCTAAACATATACTAGATTGTTCCTTTTAATCACGTTCTATGGTAAATTCTGTATCCAAGGTTTCTTACCTACCATTAAAATATAAATGTTTTACTGTTCTACTTCTTCATAAATGCCCACTAATGGCTGCAGAATAGCCTGTCAAGTGGAGACAAGTGGAGACAGTAAACTTTACTTAAATTTTCCCCAAATACTGGACATAGGAGTATTGCCATTAGTTCAGTATTATAAATAATATTCTAATGAATGTCTTTATGTGCAATACTTTCCACATAATTTGTATCTTTCCACTGGGTTAATCCTTAGGATATAATAAAAAGCTAAGAAAAGTATCTAGTAGTTTACCTTGAAACCAGAAAGAAAAGGATAATTTTAAAAAGGTCTCATTGAGAAGTGAGTTTGCACTAGAGAAGCCCAGTGTCCCTTACTCCAGAATCTGTGGCTCATACTGTGTGCTTGAGGAGAAGGGTCACTCTGTCTTATTGCTTCTTGGTTGCACGTGGTGTTATCCTTGATCAAACCCTAGTCTCTTCCCCTAAGTGTCTTGCTCCCATTGTTTTTCTTTCCCTGTCACAACATGAATTTGGAGTCCTGACTGTTCTGTTTAGAATTTCATCACTCCCTTGCTCGCTCCCCCTGCAGATTGCCTGTACCTCTAATGTCGCGCCTCCCTCATCCACCCTCTCCATACTGTTAGTTGTTTGCATTGTCTGTCTGTTGAGGCTCTGTCACCTTTCAGTCCCCTACAGTGCCTGGGACTGTGCTCTGCAGAGAGTAAACACTGCCAGCACGGTCGCTGATTTTAATCAAATTATTAACATCATTCTGCCCTTCAGCAGGTTACTTCCCTTTGTACTGTCCTCTGCCCCACCCAGGGCTTAAGAACACAGATCTATTTAGCTTCTACAAGTTTAATGAATGTGCTGTTTACATCCTTTCCTAGATAATTAATGAAGATGTTAAATCAGACTGTGCTGAACACAGATTCCCATTCTCTTCTAGACTCAATGCACTGCCATTTATCATTACACTTTTAGTCCTTCGGGCAATTTTCAATCAATTTGACATATTCAAGTCAATTTGAATTCATTTTCTGAACTAGATTTCATGAAACCTGGTATCAATTCTTCCATTAATGTCTGGATGTATTTAGAAATAATAACATAGCTAGGACAATCTTTTGTCCATTTGTTTTCAGATTTTCAAAAAAAAATCAATTAAGTTAGTCTAACTTATAAAAAGCTTTATAAATCTATGTTGTTTGTGGTTCACGGCTCTGATACCCCCTAGATGTTCACATATTTACTGCTCAAATGTTCTCTTTGTTAGCAATGTGGTTTCCTAATTCATTTGTTTATTTAACAACTGCCTATGGAATACTTACTTTGGGCAGGTATTGTGCTTGGAACAGATTTAAAACTAATTCTATTCAGAAATTAATTACTCAGGAGCTCTTATTCTGTGAAATATATAAGACAATGCTCTCTTAAACTGTTATTTGTACTGAACATTAGCAACACTGGATCATAGATGGGGCAGGAGAGAGAGAGACTGGGGTCTTATTGGTAGTTATAATAAATAGGCTCCTGGCTAAACATTGGGGAAAGTAGCTAAAATAAGGTATTAAAATGACTCTGTGCTTGGATTATCTGTGATCCTTGCAAGCAATGCTCTGAACAGTTTAGAACTGCTTCCCTCTCTCATTTTCTCTCTCTTTATTCTTCATGACTTCCAAAGGAGAGCTTCCATATTTTGATGAATTCATTACTACTTCCATTAACACTGGTTAACACATCATCCAAGACCTTGCCTATTTATTTGTTTTCTTCTTCTTCTTTTTTTAATGAAACAGGTCTTCATTACTGTTTAATTATCCTTATTTATCTTCTTAAAGGCCAGTTTTAAAAAGCAGTTCAGAAGCTCAGCCATTTTGCCATCAATAGCTCAGTCATTTGAGCATAATCATTCAGCTTATCTCCCTATTCATTTAATGTGAAGCCTCCTTTATCTCTGGTATGCCTTCTTTTCTCTTCTTTATTATGTTTGTATTATTACCCTCTGCACCACTGATCACCATAAATACTTCTTGGTTGTAACTCTGGAACCTGTTTGATGATTCATGTGCTCTTGTGAGAGTCCTACTGACAGACTTCATTTATTCTCAGGTTTCTCCTTTTTATCCCCTTTCCTATTTTTGCACAGTTGCGATTGTCACATGGATATTGCTGGCTTTTACAAAAACGTCTGGCCTTTGTGGTCAAACCACTGACCTCGAGCGAAGCACCTGCTCAATTTTACAAGGTGAGAAGGACTGTAGAACCACAGGACCCAGCTAACTGGTCAAAGACTGCCCCTGTGGGACAGATGTCACCTTCTCAGGAAAACCCAATCCTGCTCAGCAGAGTACAGGATTAAGGCTAATTCACCTGAGAAAGGGGAGGATGATCCCTATTTGTGAGTTTCCCACCTCAAAATAGCACACTTTGGGGACACCTTGGTGGTTCAGTAGGTTGAATGTCGGTCTCTTGATTTCAGCTCAGATCATGATCTCGTAGTTTGGGAGCTTAAGCCCTGAGTCCGGGCTCTGCACTGACAGTGTGTAGCCTGCTTAAAATTCTCTTTCCCTCTGTCTCTGCCCCTCCCCCACTCGTGCTCCCAAAATGAACAAATAAACTTAAAAAAACTTTTTTAAATAACACACTTGGTCACTTCTGGCAATGGTTCCTCTCTTCTGTAATGGCATTGCGATTAAGACAACGAATTCCTCCTCTCACCTACCAATTATGTCTCAAAGACCACAAATAAAGAGAAACACTAACTTGACTTTTGTTTCTGGGTAATGTCCATGCTTATATTTGGAAGGTATATCGATACATTCACTCCTTCTCTTTTTACTCATTATTTGTGTGGTTTCTGAATTTGAGACTGTTAATTGTTAGGCTACATTAATTACCTACTAATTTCCACTCTTTAGCACAGAAATACATTTTTTAAAATAGGAAAAGAAAAGATTCATTTTAAAGAGTCCAACTAGGAAGAAGTCACAAATGAAAGAAAAAAAGGGACTTATTACTATATTACTAAGTGCAATAAGATTTGCAAATATTACATCTATCATTTCAATTATGTGCTTCTTTTAAAAAGCCTGAAATAAGACACCCATAATTATTACATAAATGCCATTTTTTTCTATCTGCTTAGCAAATGTTTGCATTTTTCCTTCAAACCTGAATTAAGAAAGGTGTCAATTTATTGTGTTCTTTAAAATTCATACGAAATAAACCAATCCAAAATTTTTGATCCCAAATCTGTATTTTTAAAAGTAAACACTACCCCCAACGTGGGGCTCAAAATCACAACCCTAAGATCAAGAATCCCATGCTTGACTGACTGAGCCAGCCAGGTGCCCCCAAACCTGTATTTTTAACTAAAGTTATTGTGGATAGTTTAAAGAGGACTCTTAGCTTGGTTTGACAAAATAATGTGATTTTTCCACCTTCTTTCTGAGTGAGTTACTCATATTCACACTTTTCCACTCAGGAGTCAATACAGCATTTCTATGAGTGGGAAGAAGTGAATACAGGGAAGTACAGATCTTTCTTTCCCACCACATCTTTCGCGTGGCCCATCTTCGTATCTATGTCCATATGGCCCCAACTCATTTCCACCACAGTTCTTTCCTTCTCCTTCAGTTCTGGCACAGATCCCGTCCATGGTTCATTCTACTCCCCTTTCCATTTTTAGGATAATAATGGCCTTCTTCATCTTTAAATGCCACACCAACCACACAACAGTAACCTGTGGCAGCTTCACTGGAGATAGAGGATTAAATTATTTTAAAATTACAACCATTTATTGATACACCACCAGGCACAAGGCACTGGACAACAGGTATCAGCTTTGGCAAAGGGCCTGCCCCAAAGTGTCCAAACACATACCAAGGGAAAGACCGTGTCTTCAGGGTAAAGACAAATGCCATAGGAAGAAGAAACCAGCTTTTACTAACTGGTTAAACAAGAACAAGGGTCAGGCTTGAAACAGCCTCTTCCGAGGCATGCCCTCCTCTCGCCATCAACCCCCTCCTAAACTTCCTTTTTCTTCTCATGCTGTTTTCTGTTTTTACCTTTTCCATTACTTTTGCTTTTGTATTTCCTAAAGACCGTAGATTACCTTACCTCCTCTCAGCTTCTTCCCCTTCAACGCTCAGGCATTTCACCTCCCCTGCCCTTAGGGCTCTCCCGCCTGGCCCCCAGGGCACTGAGACACAAAGGCAGGCTTCCAGCCACTGCCAGCTAAGTGCTTCCGGAGGAGGAGGGAGTTCTGAGGTCACCCCCTGCCACTGGGCCGAGCCTCATAACAGAAGAGACATTTTAAACTAAACCCCAGGGATGGTAAAAATCATCATCATTATTACCTCTCTAAGAGGCACTGCTGCGGTAAGCAGGGATTGAGGCTCCCGCCTTTGATAATGAGAAACTCAAATTACACAGGTTGGTAACACAGCATCAGCATATAATACCATCTGAAAAACGGGGTTTCTAGCTATCCCGTGAGAGGCAGCCTCGGCAGAGATTAAAATCCAACCAGAAAACAGTTGCAGAGTCTAGAGATACGGTTCTTCTGTCCCAAACTACCCTCTCCTTCGACATGGCCACTCTTGTATTCTGGCTACTCTATTATGTTAGAAAAAACTTTTTAAATGGGGCATTTAAAACAAATTGGAGCACAAATATATTAACAACTAAAACTTCCCCATTATTCTTCCCATGCTTATTCATTCTATGATTTAAATATTTATTCCTCAAATATAGCCAGTGTGTGTCCATATGGAATCATTAGAACACTGGACCTTCAGCTCTCCTTTGAGAGTCAAAGCTGAGATTTTTGTGTATATAATATTATTATAGAAAGAATAAGAATAAATACTTAAAAATGAACCTTTTATTTTGTTTGCTCATATACTACCACAGAGAACAAAAAGTTTCACCCTGGTCCAAACTCTGAGTAAGTTTGTGATTTTATGTGAGGGGACTATAAATTTTATCAGAGGATACACGACAAACCCTATGAGCCCGTCACAATTCTGTCACTGAAATTTTGTTATATTAAATTTTGATTCAAATAAGTAGTCCATCAGCAAAGGCTTTGCGATATTGGTTCATTTCAATGAATGATATTGTTGAATGATTTCAATGAATGACATTGTTGAGGTGGAATTTAACCTAAATTTTATACTAATCCTGTAGCAGTGGCATGGAAATCTGTCCATACATTTTAAACTTTCGTAGAGTTAGTCATCATGTTATTTTGGAAATAACAGGATTAGTTTAGTCAGAAACTTCCTTCTACCACCTTTACTTGTCAAGATGCCATCTGAAAATTTTCTTCTTTCACAAAGATGTTCCATCTGAGTGTGATCTCGCCACCCTCAACATGCTCAAATTCTCACACAGGGCTATTCCCAGCCTTGCCTGGTTCCTCACTCCCAAGCCCTACTAATAGAAACTGTGGCAGTGATTGAAACTAACTTTGCAGCCTCTGCCTTGGCTGACTGGCCAAGTGCCTTCCCTAGCAAGCATTTCAGAAGCAAAAGGAGTCCAAAGGAAACGTTGAACTTCAGATCCTAACTGTAGCTCAGCTTCAGCATTGCCTCAGCCATTAATGAAGCAGGTCTCATTTTCCTACCCACCAAACAGTATTCCCACAGCTCTAGTTTAATCCAGAGGAATTTGGATCAACGGTTCTAGAATCATAGAATTGGAAATGGCTCTAGATATAATTCATCCCAACTGAATCATCTGAAAGAGGGTGAAGTGGGCTTTTATCAGAGTTGATGCTAAAATTTGGGCAGCACTGAAAGTGGCCACTCTTGCCAATTTTTGCAGCAGAATAACCAGGTGTTGGAATTTGTTGAACCTCTAGCATTGAATGAAGAGTGCTTTTAATCCAAATGAAAATCTCAAACTTGAAATTACCCTGTTTTTAAAGGGACTGAAATCGTTAGTTAGTTATACACTTAAACCAGATATTTAAAATCATCTCTTGGGGCACCTGGGTGGCTCAGTCAGTTAAGCATCTAACTCTTGATTTCAGCTCAGGTCATGATCTCAGGGTCATGAGATGGAGCCCATGCTGGGCTCCACACAGAGCCTGCTTGGGATTCTCTCTCTTTCCCTCTTTCTCTGCCCCTCCCTTGCTCATGCACATTTTCTCTCTCTCTCTCAGCAAAACAAAACAAAACAAAATAAAATAATCTCACTTTTCCACTCAGTTCTTCACCAAGCCTAGGCAAGCTCAAAGTTCTTTAACTATCAAAACTATTAGTTATCTGAAAATAATTTCTTTTGCACATTACACAAAAAGAAGAGTCCTAGATGCATGCATATGTGCGTTGCTGGTACAAATAAGAAACTGGTACAATCTTACTGAAGGGCATTTGGCAATATGTTATAAAAGGTTTTTAACATGGGAACTCTCTTCAACCTGCCAATGTCACTTCTAAAGATTCAGTATAAGGAAAACTTAATAGAGATCTAGGAATATGATCAATTTTTATTCTTCTTTCTTTGCACTTTTGGATACATTCCAAGATTTCTTAAAATGAATTTGTGTTATTTCTGCCACTGGGAAAAAAAATAACCTCTCTCATTGTAAAAATGAGGAAATGGAACTGGATGTTAACCTTCCAAATTCCCTTTTAGCTCTCACACTCTGATTGGTTTTTTTTTTATGATCAAAAGTTATAGAAAAGGAGAAATTGTGTTTTCTGGAAAAGGCCACCAGTTTGTAACAGTGAACAGATTTTCAGAATGTTGGTTGGTGTGTGAATTTTCAAAAAACTATAGAAGAATAAGGGTCCAGCTGACCCTCTTCTTCCCATATGGATTTCACATAATCAATAGACCTAAAAATAGTTATTGAACACGTCCTATGACTAGCACTGCATGAAGACACATGTGCAAACAAACCTCAAGAGTGTTTTCTTGGCCTTCATAACTATCAACGCCCTGTAGCTATGCCATAAGCCCACGAAAAGATAACGAATAAGAGGTAGTCACTAATTTCCAAATACAAAATACAGGAATTCAAGAAAGAGAGGAGCTCATGCCGAACTAGATGATGAGGATAGGCTTTGCAGAGGAGGAAAGATTCAAACCTTGAAAAAGAGATGGAGCATGAAGAAGCAGAGCATGGGAAAGGGCCAACCAGCTAGGTGCGATGGTGTAGATAAAGGTATACAGGGCTTCATGTTCATGAGACATTTCAAATGTTTCACCTACAGGAAAAAGTGGAAACCATGGCACATGAAGCCCTTCACAATCTCGCCAAAACCCTTAGCTTCAGTTCTCATGGAGTTTCTTTCCATTTTCTGATTCCTTGCCTTACCATATGCTATTCCACCTGTTCTTCCCTTATTTATTCACTTGTAAACTCTTACATATTTTAAAGTCCAGCCCAAATATCACCTGCACCGTGAAGCCTTCCCCTAGCTGTCCACATGTTTGTAACACTCTCTTCTGCTCATGTGTTTATTATAGTGTCTTTCAATAAAAGACCATAATTACTCTCCTTATGATTCTGCCTCCCCTGTTTGATTATAAACTCCACAGGCACAGAGGCCACATGCTTTGTTTTGTTTTCCAAACTTTGTATTATTAGTTTGGAGTAGAATGTCAAAAGAATTGCTTCCAAAAGAATAGGTAAGTAAACGAATGGCTGAATATAATAAAACCGAAAATTGGAAGACAGCGTAAAGAAAGGCTGTACTGGTTTTGAGTGGTAGATACTGAGAAACAAGGGTCAGAAGGAAAGGCTGGCTGGGCCAGCCTGAAAGGCACCTTGAGTCTCTAACAACATCTGATCATCTGTCACTGAATGCTCACCGAATACTGGGTGTCAATTTTGTGCCAGATGCTATATGAAGCAGCACAGTGCAATGGCTAAGAACGTTGGGTCTGGAATCAGAGCATGTGGATTGAAACCAACAATGATGCTTACCAGCTCTGTGATCTTGGACAAGTCACCTAACCAATCTCTCCATATCTGAGCTTCCATGTATGTAAAATGGATATAACAACAGTACCCATCACATAGGGCTGTCAGGAGGATTAAATAATTTATGTGCAAGAACTCTGTAACTGTTCAAATGTTGGCAACGCATGGAGCATAAAATGGAAGGATGTCTGCCTGTATTAAGCAATGGCTTGAGAATTTAAATTTTTTTTCAGTTCTTCTTTTTTTAATGTAATCTCTATACCCACTGAGGGGCTCACACTCATCACCTGGAGATCAGCAGTTGAATGCTCCACCGACTGAGCCAGCCCGGTGCCCCTACAATTCTTATTTTAAAATCTTTGTAAGACATATTGAAGGATTTACCTGCCTCTGAAAATTCAAAGCCTAAACATAAGCACCTTGCTTTTTTCCAGAACTAAGCATCTTGCACTGGGTCTCTTAGACATCATTATATGCAGCTCTTCACGATAATAATGAATATTGAGTGGACCAATAATAATAATGAGAGCAATACATTTGTATAGCACCCGAGTGTTTCCAACAGGCTTCTATACTTTTCACAAGAATCCTGTGAGGTAAGTCCACCAGGTATGGTGATAGAGGCAAGCCTAGGACCCAGGATTTGTGTCCTTGGCCAAGGCTCCTGGTGCTTACCATGTGGCTTCATGGAAGAGACAAGCTGAATATAAACCGATCTACAGTCTCAACCTGGAAGCTATCTCCTTATAAATGAACATCTGATGTGCGATAGTTTAGTTGTGGTTTAACTAGGAGAAAAATGGAGTAGATTACCAAAAACTTTAAACACTTAATAGGTTGTTCAGGTTTTCCCATTCAGTGTTCACATGTCTATAAATTCAGCTGTTTAGTAACTAAACAAACTTGTGTTTTGTTTTGGAACTGAAGGGGGGGGCTAATAAAGAAGGCAATACTATTATTTGATTGTGTTGGGCTCCGTGCTTGTCTAATTCCAGTAAGTTCCAGTTAATAACATATAACCAAATCAAATAACACATTGGTGGGGTTCATCCATGGGTAGAGGCATGCAGAGAGATCTTCACAAATCCCAACAGTAAGCAATTATACACAGGTAAAAAATACATTTAGTTGTCCAGCAATATGAATCAAAGATCATCAACAAAACAAATCAAACCCTTAAAGATGTAATACTCATGTTCTAAATAAGTGAAATCAATAGTCCTTTTCAGATCTGATGTTTGAACCCAGGACTCAGATTTTCCCTTTTTCGTCCAATAGTATAATTACTGGAATCATCACTTAATAAAATATAGCTTGTAAGAGACAAAAACACGTCTCTACCTCTGTGGAATATATGGAAGTCTTTCCATTAAAATGCTAATAGCACGATAAAGTTTAACACCAAATTGCTCTGTCTAAGGTTGAGGGGTACAGCTTTAGCTTAATTCCTTTCACAACACACTGTCTATTTTTTGTTAGAGTTTTATCTTGCGGTATTTCTTATTAGGGAGCTCAGAGTAGAACAGCATGGTTGAGAATAGATTGAGATGAACCCAAACCAGAAACAAAGCATATCTACAAAAGGGAATGGGTTGCATAGGAAAGTAAGGATCGGGACATGTTCCTTTTCTTAATGGCTTGTCACTGTACCACAGCCTTATTCTGTTAATAGTATTTCTGCTGTTAACTGAGCTTAATATCCTGCCAGTCAAGGCTTTCATTAAATAACAAGTGCGTGTTTTTGTAATGCATTCGAGGCCCATTCTGACACCCTATGTGCTAATGCGAGGCAAGTGGATAATCTACCAATTGGCCACGTCACAGCCCACACCACTGCCTTCCTAGATTCATTTGTGGCAGGAAGACACGGCAGTCGGGGGGGGGGGGGGGGGGGGAGATGTAGAGAGAGACCTCAGTCACCGAACATGCAGGAAGATAAGTATTTACCTGCCACATTTTCCTTGTCAGGGAAAACGACACAGAGGATGAAAGAGCTACAATGATTTCAAACCTGCCCCTTCTGAAACAGCCATGCCACTGCTGTGCCACACAATGACCCTTTCAAGCTGAGTGCTGAGCTAGAGCGACACCTTTGCCTCGACCCCTTTGATGGCTGGGTGCAGACCTCACGGCGCACCAGAAACTCCAAGCACAGCGCCAGCAGGATCTCCTTGAGCAGAAGGAACAGATGAGATGATGAGAAGGAACAGCTTCCCGTTTTCCGCCTCGAACACCGTCAGTGTGCTCCAGCCCTCCTCTGCCTGCTCCAAGTGAAATGCCCTTTCTTCTTATTTCTAGTTCGTGGTCGCATGAGAATAATTTACTGAAAAGTTGTTAGTTTACAAAAATAATCGTGTTTTCTTTAATTTCTTTCCTAGAAGTTGGTGCCCTAGAGCTGCTCTTGGGGATCAGACTCTTGGTATGTATTTTGGGAGACCCCCTGGAAGTGGGGAGGGAAGAATGGAGTGGTGCTGGTCAAAGGGGACAACGTTTCAGTATGCAAGATGGGTAAGTTCTAGAGATCCCCTGCACAACCTAGCGCCTATAATTCTGTATCATATGCTTATATGCATTTGCCAGGAGAGTAGATCTTATGTTAAGTGTTCTTCCCACAAGAGGAAAATAAATTTTTAAAAACATTTTTTTAAAATAAAATAAAGGGGGGAGGAATCTTTTGGCGGTGATGGATAAGTTTATGGTCTTCACTGTGGTTAGCAGTCTCATGGGTGTTTTCTTACCTCTAAACTCATCAACTTGCATACATTAAACATATACAGCTTTTACTATGCCAACCATACCTCCATAAAGTGGTCTAAAAAAAAGGCAAAGACAACACCCAGAAGACGGCATTGCTCAGGATCATGGCACAGTATATGCTGTGATTACAGCCGTTCCTCTGGGCTCCTCAACCCCACTTTCCACATGAACTGAGATCTGCTTCAGCCACAAGAACATATATCACACCGATATCGTCACAAGCTCCTTCTCACCTACCTTGTCACTCACGAGGATCCCAAGCATAAACTGAGATCACTGTGGCCAACAAAGGGGCAACCAGAATAGAAGACATCACATTATTTCACTGGCATCTCTCAGTCCGCTGCTGATTGTGTGACACAATTCAGTCGATTACTGGGAAAGCGAAGTACTAGGAACCCTGATTTTTCCTTCCCAGAGAATCTCAAAAATCAAGGCTCTTTACAGTGAAGCACTATCAATGACTTTTGACCACCCGCTTTGAAAAAAAAAGGCGGGGGGGGGGGGACTAAGAAGTGATTAAGAAGTTCCTTGACTGAGGTTTTAATGTGAATCTTTGACACATTATTATCTTTCTGCTCTAAAACTGGAGTTTGCACTTTAAACAGAGATTTCAATAAATTAATGCATTAGCTAAAAAGAAATGGAGTCAATTTAAATGACTAAGCAAGTGACCTGAATATTATTTCCTCTAAACAGCCTAAGCAACATAAAAAGAAAATGAATACAAAAAGAGTCTGAGTAATGCCCTAGGTCTACAAGATTGCATCTAAGTAGAGCGTGTCTCAGAGCAACATGACTCACGGAGGTCTGCAGCTTCGGTTCTGAACAAACACAGGCACGGCTTCTCCCAGCACAGAGCTAACTAGTGTTAGTTACATAACTAACCAGTTACCCAGGCTACCCATGTTAAAACGTAACATCTTCCTTCAATAAGACAAGGCCCACTGAGCTTAGGGGTGACCTAAGATACATGTATTCCAAGGTGTGTCAAACTGTACTTTTCAGAAAATCATTTCGTTTAACAAACTCTCAGCAGGCACCCTGACTAGACATAATCTATGAGGGCCTTTTGTCTCAGGCTGCACTGCTCTGCTGTACAGGGCTCTCTTTGCGGTGATAATTGGTTTGGCTGTCCATTCCACCCATCAGGTGATAGAAAACTATCAATCAGGCTAAATGCAATGTGAGAGAAGTCTCTTTAGCCAATTAGTCAGTAATGAGAACATTAGCCACGATATCTTCTGCAGAGGGCACCTTAGCCATTCCACCAGAGTCTGAGAAGATGACAGTCTCTGTGTGATTAATAAAGATCACAGGATGCTTCAGAAATTGTACATGGGTGAAGAGGAGAATGAGAGAGAAATGCACTTGGAAACGCTAAATGTTTTTCATGCCACCAAGTGCACTAGGCAAAAGTACTCCAAAAGCACATAGCCAGACAGTGTCAGAACTGCAAGGGATCTTGAAGATAATCTGACCCAACTCCCTCGTTTTACAGATAGGGTAGGGAACAAATGACTTGACCAAGGTCACAGAGCTGGCTGGTAAAAGTCCACCTCCCGTTGCTCCAAATAAAAATTTTAGGGCTGTTGAAAGCAAACAAACAAAAGGTAACACATTAGTATGGAGAGACTCCTACATGGCTTTTGATATTTTTATATATGCCTTTTGTTTCCACTAAAGGTAAGGATCTTGCGTTTTACTTTCCTGACTTCCTAGGCTCAGCACATTGACTGAATGTGGTATCCGGGGGAAGTACCTCGTATGTATTTAGGGCAATAACATCTAAGCCAGAATGTCTGGGTCCATAATGCCAGCTCCACTAGATGAGTGTCACCTTGGGCAAGTACTGCACTCTTTGTACCTCAGTTTCCCCACCTGTAAAATGGGGATAATAATGCATGTACTTTGCTGTTTTAGGTAGAGTTAGTCTACCTAAAACACAAAGATGCCTGGGTGGCTCTGTCGGTTAAGTGCCGACTTTCGCTCAGGTCATGATCTCAGTGTTTGTGAGTTCAAGCCCCATGTCAGGCTCTATGCTGACAGCTCAGAGCCTGGAGTGTGCTTTGGATCCTGTGTCTCCCTTGTTCTCTGCCTCTCATCTGCTCTCACTCTGTCTCTCTCTCTCTCTCTCTCAAAAGTAAAATAAACATTAGAATTTTTTTTAAAAACATTTTTTAAAAAACGCAAAGAACCTTCTGAATGCAAGGTCAGGCAGGTATTTGACAAAAGGGCCACCTCAGTGGATCATCCCAGTGGAACACGAAACAAACAACAAAAGCTACACTGATATGAAGTGCTAATGCACTACTATAGAATACCCCTGAGGCTCTTTTACCTTTTCAGAGCAAATCTACTACCTTGTCATCACTACCATCATCACTTCCTAACCCTTCTCCTCCCACCAAAAAAAAAAAAAAAAAAAAAAGAGCGAGCAAACGTCAAGTCCTGTGTTCCAGAAAACAACGCACATCTACAACCACTCCCAGAAGCGAAACAAATGAATGAGGAAATGGGCTGCATGAAGACGCAGGTGGACAGACTAGTAAGACTTGAATGCTCTCAGGAGCTGAGGGTGCTGGGTAGAAAAGGACCATGAAAAAGGGTGGAGGGACACTGCCTGACTTCTGGCACTTTTCCTTTATATAGTACACACATGTATATATAGTATGCATATTAGAAAAACAGGGGGATGGGGAAAGGGAGTGTGAGGAGAAGGATTACTTGGTAAGATCTTTGAAGGTAGGAATGTTTCTTCAGTTTCATTTCTATCCCATCATAGTGCTGAGGGCATCTCTAATCATTTGAATGAGTGAACTGATACTGGGTAGGAGACAAAGAGAAGCAAAGAAATAGATCTTGAACTTCAGAGATACCTTCAAAACCTGCCTAAATTCCAGAGAGCCAGGTGCTCATCATGTGTGGTTTTCAAGCACAGTACAGAATTCACGAACGGGATTCATCTCTAGGTAGAGGGCAAAGTGCTTCCCACCCAAACATCCACATTTAATCCTATTCTCTCTCCCCCATACAAGGTTAATATGGTTGGTATTCACTGATCTGTTCATCCCTCCTTCCTCTAACCCTTGTGTGTAACATTATATCTAATGCTATGCTCAACAGAAATTAGAAATTTTAAAGCACACCCCCTCAAAAAAAATCAACAATACACAGGATAAAGTGCTTAAACAAAAGGACATCATAATTTTGTGGAAAATGCAAATGCAAAATTACACACAGAGTAATTGCCATATTTATGTCTTTCATGCTGACCTCATCTTGCCAGAGTATGGGAATCAGTGTCAGGAATGAACCCTTCACTGATTTAAATAGGATTCAAATATATATATTATGCATAATAATAGTCTTCTTCCACTATTACATAAACATAAAATATTACTCTCCTTCCATTCTGGAGACGTTATGACAATCTGAGCTAATACATTTAATTCAACTCAAGTCCTTGAGAGAACGGAACTACAATTACTATTTAGCAAGTGTATGATCCATTCCACTTGTCTCTGAAATGCATTCTCTGAAACCTTCATGGAAGAAGCCATGGAATCACTGTGTTGTGTGACACACTGTGAAGAAGTCTGTAACTTTTATTTTTCTGACATTTAAAATAAGACATTATTTTCTTTGGGCAGGAGTTGTGTCCAATAATATGCAATCATTTCTATACAAATACATACTGAGGTACCCGGATTTTAGAGAGGCAAATAACACTACTTTGGGAATGAGTCTTGAAGCACCCACTATGAATAAGTGTGGTTATACACATACCACTGGATAGATATCCCTTTGCTGGCTCAGACCCATGGAGTAGGGAAGAAAACAGACGGATGACAAAAGGACCCAAAAAGAAAGAAAACAAAAGAGATGGAAGAGAAGAGAGGAGATGACAAAGCAAGAGAATGAACTATGTAAAACTGAGGAAGTGGAATTAAACCCACCGCCCCTTCACTCATCAGAGGAGTGATCCCACCTCTCACACTGTTTAAGATAGGGAGAATATCTGTCTAAAAAAAAAAAAAAAAAAAAAGATTTAGAGACACTAGGGTGGCTCATTCAGTTAAGCATCCAACTCTTGGTTTCGGCTCCGGTTGTGATCTCATGGTTCATGGGTTCAAGCCCTGCATTGGGCTCTGCGCTGTCAGCTTGGGATTCTTTTTCTTCCCTCTCTCTGCCCCTCCCCCTCTCATGCTGTCTCTGTCTCTCTCAAAATAAATAAATACAATAAATAAATAAATAATAAAGATTCAGACAATGATAAATACAAAGAGAAACCATTCCTCTAGGATTTAACAGCAACATATCCCTAACTAGAGGAGATCTTCTTTTTTTTTAATGTTTTTTATTTATTTCTAGGAGAGAGAGAGAGAGAGACAGCGTGAGCAGGGGAGGGTCAGAGAGAGAGGGAGTCACAGACTGAAACAGACCCCAGGCTCTGAGCTGGCAGTCAGCACAGAGCCCGACGCGGGGCTCGAACCCACGAACCGCGAGACCATGACCTAAGCAAAAGTCGGACGCTCAACCGACTAAGCCACCCAGGCGCCCCAGCTAGAGGAGATCTTAGCAAGGCTGCATGGGGAGCCGTCTCTCATTCATGAGCTAAATGAATAAAAAGCAACTAACCTTTACTAAGGTCTTAATATGTGTAAGGTGATGTTTGGAGCACATATTAACTCATTTAATCCTCACGAAGCTCCTGGGAAAGAGGAAATACTATTATCCATACTTTACTAATGTGAAGTAAGTAGTGTGCCCAAATCAGCCAGGAAATGGAAGAGCTGGGATTCAAACTGGCTGTCTGGCTGCAGACCCTGCACTATTAACCACTTCACTACTGAGTGCATTAATAAATGAATGCTATGCTGGCTGTTTCTAACTTGTCTGTGGCTTTAAAGGCTGCTGGCAGCTTGTGAGTACCACAAAGAATTGCCTTATAAACAAACCATGGCTCAACAAGCCATGCCTCCCCTCACCGCACCTGGATCCTGATCTAGGGCCTCCCTTTTATTTATATGTATTATTTTTTTAATGTTTATTTTTGAGAGAGACAGACAGAGTATGAACGGGGGAGGGGCAGAGAGAGAGAGGGAAACACAGAATCTGAAGCAGGCTCCAGGCTCTGAGCTGTCAGCACTGAGCCTGATGTGGAGCTTGAACCCATGAACAGCGAGATCATGGCCTGAGCTGAAGTTTGATGATCAACCGACTGAGCCACCTAGGTTCCCCAAAGGCCTCCCTTTTAAAAGGGGCCAAAACCAAAGGAAGGTTCCTGTCTCGCTGTGTGACTCAGTCTCACGGGGACCACACGACAAGGTAGTGTTGCAGGCAAGGAGTGACTGCAGAGCTTCCTGTGGGCCCCCACGGTGCTTCCTGCTGGAGGACAGAGATCTGTCCTAGTGCCCTGGCAACATGCCAAGCTGGGCACCAACCTAACATAAGGTTTGAAGTTTCCGTTAGTGGCAGGGTCTTCACTTCCTGTTCCTAGCTGTTGAGTAACAGTCTTGAACTTCACATCCCTGAGGTGTTTCAGGAACAGAGAGGGACCCAAATCTGATAAAACAGCTCTACCTATGGGGACAAAGAGACAAACTATTCCAACTCAGGGCTGTTCCAAGAAGCACAAGAGCACTAAGCATATGACCAGCTGAACATGAAATGCATATTTTATTAATGTATTTCCCCTTCTCCTCTGCTTCTCACGCCTCTTCTCTCTTTATTTCTCAAGTCTTCATTTACAGGCGCAGAATAGCAGACCTTTACGTCAAATCTGTACTCATTTACCTACAGCTCTGTTCGACTCTCAGATCCCACGCAGAATTCTTTTCCTCATCCAGTCTCCACTCTTTCCCTATTTTGAGAAATGTGCCTTGACTTTTGAGTTTCTAAGAATGCCTAGGAACAGGCCCCAGGAAAGCAATACGATAACATTTTCCAGTCGTGACCTTACAAAAATCTCTGGTGGTTTCTGACATCCAACTTCCTCCCTTCCCCGAACTCTCGCCGTCTCCCTACATCCTGCCACATATTTTGAGGCAAGTATCTTGGACTAGTGAAGGATTTAAAAATGAGAAAAGTGGAAACATCCAACAACTGCAGTAAGTTTTTAATTTTAAAATTGCAGGGCCGTACCTGGAACAGCTTATACAAGTATGCACAGTGTTTTCATCGTATCAACTGTGCCCACCTAGATTTAGCTCTCGGGAAAATTCTAACAAAGACAAGACTCTCAGTCACTTTCAAATAGTCTATTGTGACAGGAAAGTACCTTGAAAATCGGTGAGGACTCATACACAGAACCAATTTCCCCTCTAGGGAAAATCAGAGAATATAAATTCATTAAGGTAGTTAATTCCTCCATGTAAACAGCTCCTTACATCACGGTTCCTACTCTGAAAACTTTCCTAAAGAACAGATTGTAGAACCTAAAGTGAAAAGAGTCAAGTTCTAATGATGCTTCTTGGAAAAAGGGAGTAATAATACACGTTCCTTTTCCATGAGGATGTTTTAAGAATAAATAAGACAAATGAGTACACATACTTTTAGTTCTTCTGGGTAAGGCACTACCTAATCCCAAGATAGTTCTATAAGCAAGAAGAAAATCGATTGGTATGTTCTCTGCAGTTTCAATGAAGGATATGGGCCCAAAATGTTTTAAAAGCAGAAAACTGTTAACATGGGAGATATTGTCAAAATACATTTCCCTCTGGATAAGAAAAGGAAAGCGGGAGGCTAAAAGGGTGGAGTGGAAAGGAATTGTCATCAAAGCATTGTTAATATGAACTGAATTATATTATAATGGCGATACTTCAACACGGGGAAGGAAAATTGTTCCGTATTATTGTGGATTGACAATATGACAATCGTTCATTGAGAGTGGATGACAGCTGTAGCATTAGAGCTCAGTGCACAACACAAGATGAATGAGTGTTAGAAGTTCTCCCAGAATGGGCCCCTGTTTCACGAGATTTTGCATCATCCCAAAATAAACACGTACCAGTTTTTCACTAATCTCAGCAAATTTAGCATCTCTTTACAAACCAGTGTGCTACCAGCGGCCTGAAAGTGCCAGTGTCATGTCCCTGCTTAGTGGATTTGCAGCAGCTGCGAAATGTCAAGTCAAAATGCCATGAAAGATCTATACAGCGCCTTGGCAGAAGAAAGAGCAAGAAATGGTAAAATGCCGATGCCTGGACAAGTGTGAACTGACATCAAACTGTCTCCTGATCCACAGGAACACTGTTTCAGAACCTCTGTCTTGGCATCAGTCTCATTCTACCATGTACAAGAGTCATTTTACCCTAAACTACTCACCTAGAAGTAACACCATGGATATTACCTGAAATTCACACACAAAGGCCACAGATATTTACGTATCTCCTCGTGGGCAACAAAAGTTATCCCTGCTTAGTTAAAAAAAGCAAGAGAAAAAGCACAAAAACCATGTATAATTACCACAGAGAGATAAGCTCCGTTCACATTTACTTATCTGTATTTTTTTTCCAGTTATAATGCACTTTTTAAAAGCAGAATCTGAGGGCGAAAAAAGAAGAACTGATCTTTGTTATGTTCTATTGACTGCTTTTTAAAAACCTGGCAACCAATATATTAGGCACACTTTTTTCAATCTCATGAAATATTCTTCTAAAACACAATTTTAATGGCTACAAACGCTCTATTTTCTACACATACCATAACTAACAGAGCTAATCCCCTCTTCCTACTAATCTAATCCTACTCTTCACTAGGAAAATAATGCAGCTATTATGTAACCTTTGTATTCTCTCTAAGTTTTTAGAATAAACTCATAAAACCTTATACTAATTTTCAACGAGGCTGACTGAGTTAACACTCAAGTGAGTGAAGGCTAGTCCTTGGATATAAGCCTAGTGCATAATTTGCCCATCATAAGAGTCTCTGAAGCTGGATTTGCACAGCAAATGCAGTCTGTATTTAATTATATATTTATTTAAAGTGAAGAGGTGTGAACAACGGGAAAGTTCTCCATTTTATACTTGGAGACAAGAGAATTGCTTATCCCTTAACTGCTGTGGCCAAGTCTTCTAAGTTAAGCAAAGTGGGTGAGGGAAAGAATACTGTAAGCAAAGGGACAGGAGTTGTGTGGATATTCTCCATGTTTCCAACCTCAATATTAAATATAAACTTCCTCTAAAAACCTTTGAGTGTTCAATAATAAAATGTGGCCATTTATTTTATGCCGTTCTCCAGCTATTTCTAGCTCTCTATCTTCCAGGCACATGGCACAAGTGTACTTCCTGGACTTTATGTGGTTAGATGAGATCACATGACCAGTTCTGACGACCAAATTGTGAGCAGAATGCCAGGTACCATTTCTGGGCTGGAATATTAAATCGCTGATGTTAGACCCCCTGGAGCTTCCTTTGGCACAAACATGGGTGAGACAGAGACTAGTTTTGTCAGAACGAGTCTCTGAGTGACAGTGATGAGCAGAGTCCCTCCTCTCCCCCTTAACTCACAATGAACATGAGCACGAATTGAAGTTTTGTTGTTTTAAACCACTAGGATTTGGGGGGGGGGTTATGTTACTGTATCATTACCTAGCCGCTGCTGAAAAATAAATACAATAGTATTTAACCGAACTTTGTGATCTAATTTAAAATATTCCCCCCAAATTCCATTCTTCTCTTCAGTTGGAAAATCTAGTGAGTTACAGACACTAATCTTTATGATTTCCTGGGCTTCCTTCTGTGACAATTCAATAGGTATTTTTCGGGGTCTACTGGGTGCAAGGCACTTCCATTAGAAACTTTGACAAATACAGAGATGAGGAAGACACAGCTCTGACCCTAAGGTGGTTAAAATAAAGGAGAGAAGAGGTAGAACATCTATAAGGGAGGGACAGTGGCAGACTGACCCGAAGCTGGATTTGCACAGCAAATGCAGTCTGTATTTAATTATATATTTATTTAAAGTGACTTTACAGGGAGGCTGCTGCAGCATCCAGGAGTGGTTGGCTGTCTCCTCTGAGCTACTGGGCAAGCTACCAAGGGCACAGCCAAGTATAGATCAGAGCAGAATATGAAGAGTTTCAAAAGAACGGTAGGGAGAGAGAGGCCAGGGTGCTTCAGAGGACTGGAAGAGGCAGTCTGAGTGGGAGACAGAGAAAAATTTCCCTGAGGAGGCTATCTGAGATGGGCTTTTGAGGCCCCAGTTTCCACAGGGAGAGATGGAGAGGAAGAGAAGTGGTCCCAAAGGAAGGCCCAGCTTCAGCAGGGACGCGGAGGGGAGAAAACAGAGCCTCTACCAGATATCCATGGCAGAGACTCCGTACTCAATGTCAAGAGAGAAAGTTAGACAAGAGTCAATGTGGGGGAAATACTGAGGGGGCCTCCAGGAACGTGTGCTTAGGTGGCTGAGTGAGGAAATTCAGGGCAGTGGAGGTGGGCATGACACAGGGACTTGAAGAGCTCCCCAACAGGAGAGAAGCAGGTAGACCTGGTCCCGGTGCATTTCTACAGCTGAGCACAGCGTCTGGATCTGAATAATGAAGTTGGTTAAATAAAGCCCAGTGGGCTGCCGGGCATGGTGGCACCAAGCCGGACCTGGGTTACACTGCAGTTCGGCTCAAAAATTTTCAGTGCAGGGCTGAACAGTAACTAGGTAAGTGGTGAATGGATCACAGCAAATGTAGCTTTGATTTGTCATTAGCACCTCACCCCCTCAAAAAACGGGCACAGCAGAAGATGAAGGTTTCACTCCAGCCCAAGCATTTGGCTACCTGTACAAAGTTGTGGTTTAACTTGGAAGACACTGAAAGTAAGTGAAATAAGGTCTGGAGGTTATTTAAGAATTTCACCTTTAAATGTGTAACTGAAAGCTGGTGGCATTGCTTATCTTTTACTTCACAATAATAAGAAAAAGTTAGGCTCTTAAAACCAAAGGAAAAACATACAAGTTACTCAGCATTTGGTAAGGTTTTACGCTGGTAATTCCCTTTTGGTTAATCTGTTCCCGTATGCTTCCCTTTATGAAAACATTTTAGTTTTGGTTCAAAAAAAAAAAAAAAACACATGACAAAAATTAGTATAAAGTCTGGAAAAAGCAGATGGAGTGGGAGAATAATGATCACTTTTCTGTGTGATACTGAGTAAATGGACTGGATTCCTGGCCATGTAGTAAGATAGTATTTCAAGTATGAAAGGAAAATTTCTTAAAGGAAATGGACAGTTTAACCATGAATACTGTCCTTTTGATATCCCACCTAAACATGAGCAAATCCAGGAATAGATTACAGGAAACCACAATACCCTTGACTGAGAAATAAACACAGGTTATTTTTTCAAAAGGGACAGGAACAACCGAAGAATAAAGCCAGCCCCCAAATGTCAGGAGAAATGTATTAGGAACCTACTGGACATAGAACTGAAGAAAGTCTCCCTGTACCTGGACTTCACGTAGTTGTAAAAGCGTGGATGCCTTCAGTACCTTTATCACCAAAGATAGCAAACATCTTTCATGGAAAACTTAGCTGGAATCTGTTTTGTTCTAAGGTCACATCTATAAAGCCATAATTATCCAGGTAACTTGGGTCTGATGTTACCCAAAATATCCAGGTAATTATAGGAGAAAGGTCATTTCCTCTGTATAATCTCAACTATACCACTGGCTATCTACACTGGCAGTTATCCAGTTAAGAACAGCCTTTCATTTCACTTTGTGTTTGCACAGACCTTGCCAAAGACTGTGACATCCTTAATAGGGGATTTTTTTTAAAACTGCCTTTATAAAATATTCCTCCTCTCTTCCTCCATTCCCTAGGATGATCTGAAGACTTCCTTCCTCCAAAGGAGGATATATAAAATACCCATTGCTAATTTTTACATTCAAGGAAATGCATTCTGGAATGGGAGAATACCGTGAAACCGAGAGAAAGCAGGAGAGGTGAAGAGAAGACTGCAGAGGGGGATGCCAAGATCTGCAAAACCATGGGGATTAAAAAATTCATAGCTATGTCAAGAGAGGAGGGGGTAGAGAGAGAGAGAGAGACAGAGAGAGAGAGAGGGAGAGAGAGAAAAGCGATGCAGATATGCAGGTCAACAGACGTCTTATTCAGAGTTTGAGCTCTGACAACACAGGCAGTTTGGGGGCAGAAAGCAGCACATCTGCTGGTCTGTGATTGCTCGAGAGAAGCGACCATTCCTTTTCTTCACAAAGAAAAAATGGCATTTATCTCAAGTACAGCAAGGCATATTAGGATTCACCTCCCCCATTCTCTTTCTTCCTTCTTCCTCCTCCCACCTCCCTCACCGCCTCCCCTTCCTGTTGGAAAAGAAAAGGTGGGAGGGGAGAGGGAGGGGGAGGAAGACCCACCGGCCACCGACAACACTGTGGGAGTCTCTTTCTTCAGCTTTTACCAGCCTATGGGGGTCAGGATGCTATTGGTTCAGCTTTATGTGTGATATGGTGCCTCTCACTTAGCAACAGCGAGCTGGAGAGGCAGGAAGGAACGCCACCTGGCTCAGCGAGTGTGCGCATGGTTTAAAACAAGCCACTCACTCAGAGGGAGACAGAAGGGAAGAGAGAGAGAGAAAGAGAGCAGTCGGAGCTTAACATATTGTACCATTAAGAGCAAGGCTTAATCAGGGTGTTAACAACAACCAACAGGCAGGCTGTGGGGGGGGGGGGGGAGGGGGAGAAGAGCAAAGACCGGACAGGAATTATTTGTAATGCATTGACACATGTATAAGTTAGATATACAATCCCTTCCTGCATTTTTTGAAGGATAAACTACTCTGTGTTGCATGGGTGATGGATGGGGATAGAGACGGGCTATCTAGGCAAAACTAAGAGGTGAGATGAATCCACAACTCTGCAGTGAGTTTACCGGGTTTTGTTTTCACAAGAGGGTGCCAGTAGAAAGGAAAAGTAAAATTGGGTGCACTTGAAAAAGCAATTGGCTATGTAATCACAAGATTATTTTTTTTTAATTAGCCAATGCAGTAGCTGTTTCTAAATCCTAAATTCCACTTGAGCGTTTGAAAATTAACTTTCTCGAGCTGCAAGTGGCAAAAGAGAAGTACATCCCTGCTAGAAAGAGGTTTTTCCCCTTTGCTTCCTTTATGGTCAAAGGGAAATTTCTGAGAAGGATGCTGATGGAAGTTCTGAAAGCTCACACTGCCTGGATGTAACAGGGCTCAGGGCCAACGACAGCAAGGAAATGTATTCTGCTATTCCACACTCTCATTCCTCTTCATAGAATTTTCCCTTCTCCTCTGCCCTAGGTCCCCCACCAAACTTGAGAAGGATTCTCTCACTTGTTTATCGGCTCCCGCCCCCACCCCCCACCCTGTAACACTAACCAGCCTAGACTGAGACTCTAGAACATAGATAGGAAAGAATCTTCCTTCCCCTTTTAACGAAAAATGATGCTGTTACGTACGGACTGGGGCCTTTCTTTGGATCAACTGGGGACCTAGAGACAAAGACAAACACCCTGGAGGGTACAGTTGGACCTCTATCAGCCCAAGTAAAACAGACCCTATTAACCCCTTCAGCTCTGAGCGGTAAAAGCCACTGACTACAGTGACACCTACTGCTCGGGGCACAGCTGTACAACCTGGGATCACCTATCAGGTTCTCAAAAGCAGCCATTTGCTCCACTGATGTGGGCTCCACGGAACACGTTTCTCACGACTCCGGGCTAACACGTGAATGAGGGAACTTTCAGCCCCTTCACACCTTGTCTGGCCTCAGAACCTGTAACTCAGGACCTCCAAACGGGCCAGGGGTCTTCACCCCAGGAGACCCGACACACTCCCACGTACAAAGAGATTCGCTCCAGCAGTGACTCTACCCAAGAGGGAGGGAAATCAGGGTTTGGTAAGAGCCCACATCTCCTTCAATGTCGCTATTAAGATGAAATCACTTGATTCGCAATCCCCTTTGATACCTCATTAAATTATATCGGAAAAGTGAAACTTTTACCAGTGCCATCTAAATTTCCCACTACATAGAAACATGTTACAGTGAGCACTAGTACAATAGAGGTATTGAGAAACTCCACTTCCACAGCTTCATGAGAGCATGTTAACTAATTCAAATTTCTTTTATCCTATGTATTGTCAGATCCCACAAATTCTGTCCCATTGAGAAAAAGAAAATGCCTATGTGTTAATGACAAAAATATCTAGAGTTTATGATTCTTTTCTCTACTAAGGATGATAAGCCATGACACTAACAGAATCCAAGATTTCTCCCCAAATGGGCAAAATAGATTTGAAACCAGATTAAAGGCACAGGGGTAGGAAGTCGGCATGATTATAAAAGTAATAGCTCAGGCAGTACAGCTGGATTCCTTTTTGGCAAAGAATATCTGTTGAGTCTTTACCAAGATAGGTACACATTGGACAGAACACCAGTAACGCTGAAAATTCAAATATCACTTTCCTTTGAGGATGCTCAGAGTGCTTTGCAAATATTTTGCTTTTTACTCCCAAACATTCCACTTGGAATGGCTGGATGTTAAACTGTGATATTCTCATTTCCTAGCTGGGAAATAGGGGTCTTTGCAGTGTACCCAATGTCGCAGAGTGAACAAGTGGAGGTGCTGAAATAAGAACCAGACTTCCTGATTTAAAGCCTCATATAAAGGCTTAGCCCCGGGACCACTGGTACCAGACAATTCTGTCTGCATCACAGTGAGGTCTACTTCCTTCCTCTGATGGATGCCTCCTCCTTGAGTGTTCATCTGTGCTACCGTCTCGGGGTTGTGATAGCACTCCATCTACATTCTTCTTAAAGCATTTTTTTTTTTTTTTTTGCAATCTCATTTACTGGGTGCTTTCACAAAATGGGTTAAGGGGAACATATCAGTATGTGGGAAGCTTGGGTAAAGCTATGAAACACCCAGGCATGCTTCAAACAGAAGTCAAATGAAAAGTTAAGTTTACTTACCTATCACTACCTAACTGTCTAGCATGTTAACACTAACATGAGTGTTAAGTGAGAGGATATCAGAAAAGTAGCTGCATGGGCTTACCACTGAGACACAATCCACAAGGTGGAGCTACTATGGGGTATCCAGCTATGTGGTCTAATTAATAGACAACAGTGAAACTTTCATTCTTTTTCACAGAATTTCACACTGGCAGAACACACCCAAACAAACAAACCCCGTACTGTGCACGCAAGGTAAAGCGCTGTGACTATGCCATGATTCACACAGCACCGTGTACAGAAATCTGTTCAGTAGGGCGAGGGAGGTAGAAATGGCATCCTCAAACATCTCTCAAATATCTCACATATTTCTGGTCAGAGTGGCTAAAATGAACAAATCAGGAGACTCTAGATGCTGGTGAGGATGTGGAGAAACGGGCACCCTCCTACCCTGTTGATGGGAATGTAAACTGGTGCAGCCCCTCTGGAAAACAGTATGGAGGTTCCTCAAAAAATTAACAGTAGAACTCCCCTATGACCCAGGAGTAGCACTGCTAGGAATTAACCCAAGGGATACAGGAGTGCTGATGCATAGGGGCACATGGACCCCAATGTTCATAGCAGCACTCTCCACAATAGCCAAAACATGGAAAGAATGTAAGTGTCCAACAACTGACGAATGGATCAAGGAGATGTGGTATATTTATACACTGGAATACTACATGGCAATGAGAAAGAATGAAATCTGGCCATGTGTAGCAACATGGATGGAACTAGAGGGTGTTATGCTGAGCGAAATAAGTCAGGCAGAGAAGGACAAATACCATATGTTTGCACATATAGGTGGATTAGGAGGAAGTTAACAGAGGACGACATGGGAGAAGAAGGGGAAAAATAGCTGGGGAGAGGGAGAGAGGCAAACCATGAGAGACTCTTGAAAGCTGAGAACAAACTGAGGGCTGATACGGGTGGGGGAGAGGGGAAGGGGGGAGATAGGCATGGAGGAGGGCACTTGTTGGGATGAGCACTGGGTGTTATATGTAAACCAACTTGACGATAAACTATTTAAGGAAAAAAATCTCACATATTTCTATATATTAAGAGGCTCCTTCTCTCCAAATATTTTTAACTTACAACTATTGTCCCCTAATACGGAAGGTAGTAAATGGTGCTAGGTTTGTCCCCATGATTCATTTCTTTTGCAGATGCTGTTTAAACATAAAGCTCAAATATCCAGTGTTAACTAATGGACATCATTTATTAATTGCGTATAGCTGAAAATAGGCCAGTAGAACTCTCCTCCTTCAAAATGTGAAGGCTGTAGCTTATTAAATCAGTCATGCAAGATGCAAATCCATGGTGAGGGGTTAGACGTTCTTCAGACAATAAAGTGAACCACTGGCCCCAATGATTGGTACTCCTGATGAGAGGTGGATAGACCCCTTGGAATTCCAAAGTCCAACGCTTGACTCTCCAAACAGTCCTTCCCAATATTCTTCATGTCTTCCACAGCACTGACCTGGAAATGGGGGACAGCTTTGCTTCTTTTCTGCCTCAATCTCAGTAACTCAACATGTCCCTTGGACTATTCTTTTGAAATGTCTCACATCTGCCTCCCATCTCATCTGAATTCAAGTAATCCAGGCTGGGAGCACATCACTTTATACCTGTATCATTGCATGGGGCACATTCCCTAATCCTTGGTTTTCTCCTCTGGGCCATCTGGTTTTGAGACACTGGTTACCCTTAGAACCAACAGTGACTCTTAGTTATTTAATTGTTTCAGATCTAAAGAATTTTGTCATAACATGGTTCATACAATGCCACTTTTATAAGCAGAATACCATAACCATATATACGTGAGTATATCTATTAAAATCTTTAAAAAATTTTTAAATGTGTATTTATTTTTGAGAGAGAGAGAAACAGGAAGCAGGGCAGGGGCAGAGAGTGATGGAGAAAAAGGAACCCAAGCAGGCTTTTCACTGTCAATGCAGAGCCCAATCTGGGGCTCAATACAACGGCCTGGGAGGTCATGACCCGAGCTGAAACCAAGAGTCGGATGCTCAACTGAGACACCCAGGCACCCCTCTATAAAAAATATTTTGAATGAATATACCAGGACTAGCCAATCTTTTCTGTAAAGGGACATTTAGGAACAATTATAGGTTTGGGGAGCCAAATGGCAAGATTGAGGTTCTTATAGAGGTATTGACATAACAAGAGAAAAAGAGAAAATAAATAAAATAAAAGAGAAAATAAACTTTTATACGCATGTGACCCATACAAAATCAGGTGGTAGACCTGTTTTGGCTCATGGGCCCAACACAGTTTTGGCAATTCCTAGAATATACATCAAGTGGTTAAAACTATGGTTAGGTTTAGGAAATGGAGTGGAGAATAAAAATATAATTTTTTTCACTTTTTAAGATATTTCTATAGTGTTTGCATTTTTATCATAGTCACATACTACTTTCAGGATTTGAGAAACGGTAATGGAAGAACAACTGATTGAATGATTGATTAAAATGACTCCTTCAGAGCTTCCAAGTTCCTCCATATCCCTTAACTTAATTTTATTTACTATCATCTATGTCTATTGGGATGATGGTCTCTTTATTATATGCCTAAAACCGTATGTTCCTTTCCTGTTTTCATATATTTGCTGCTTAGCAAAGCCCTCTTCCTATTTCAAGGCCCATTTTCCATTTCTAACTTCCTCCTACAGTACTTCTATAGCTACGACAATATGGGGAAAATTCTAGTCCTCTGATCATCACTTGTCAGTTAATTTATTGTGTATTTATCTTGTCTTCTTAGTAGTCTGTGAGTCCCTTCCCAACCCTCCTTCCCCAATAGGCAGGGACCACCCCAGAACCTTCAGCATCTCATAGCACTGAAAAGTGAGGATTCTACTTAGGTGTTCAACAAGCACTTGACAGCTTTTTGGTCACACTATGCTAAAATACAACTGTAGAATGTTTAATAAATATTTTGGGATCAACAGATGAAAGAAGAAGAATAGAAATGTCTTTTTAGAAAATCTTTATGTATTTTTGAGAGAGAGAGACAGAGAGACAGACAGACAGAGCATGAGCAGGAGAAGGGCAGAGACAGAAGGAGACACAGAATCTGAGGCAGGATCTGTGCTGACAGCTCAGAGCCTGACACGGGGTTCAAACCCACGGACCAGGAGATCATGACCTGAGCTGCCACTGAGCCACCCAGGAGCCCCAAGAATAGAAATGTCTTAATGTATGAAAGGCTTATTTTTTAACTTTTATAACTGTCCAACAATGAAATACCATGCCTCTTGAAATAAATTTCCTGACACTAAAAAGTATTAAAAACACAAGTATATGACCGTCCGTCAGGGATTCTGTAGAAGGAATTCTTGTGTTATTTATACCAGACCACATAACCTCTAAAGACCCTTCTCACTCAAGAATTTGTTATTCTTATTGACACTACTGCCCTACCTTAAATGTCTCATTTATTCATTAAAATTAGATGATTTAAAGAACCAGGGGGTGACAGGGTCACAACTCAGATCACCAAAAATTCTGCTTCTTTACCCCTTATTTAGAAACCCCCTTGAGGACAGTTTTCTCATTGTTTTTGTTTATTTGTTTGCTTGTTTATTCTTTTTTAAGAGGTTATTGGATTGCTGTTGCTAACCAGCCATCTGAATGAAAACATGTAAATCATACCACACCTATATTTTGCTTATCCTGAATCCTTGAGAATTCTGAGAAAACCACAGTTTAGAAACATATCTCACCATCTCTTTGGATGTAAGAATATAACCGCTGAGCGCTCAGCCACATATAAACAGGACTGCAAAAAGCCAGAGATCCAAAAATACACACTATGAGTCTTTTGGCTAAGTTCCTACTGAATATCTACCATTGGCTGGACTCTAAGTCCAGGGGATATGACCAGGTAAGCAAAAGAGCCAGACCCCCAAGCCCAAAGACTTAACACTGTCACCTAACATGGGGTCAGTCCGTTGTAAAAAAGGAAAAAAATACATTGACTGGCTTTCTGTGTCTATCAAAGACCCTCCGTTTTTATTCAAAAGCCTAGAAATGGATAGCTGGTGACAGAAGAGATAACAGACAAGAAAAGTAAAGCCCATGGAAGGAAGATAAAGAAGAAAAATGAGGAATGAGAATCTGCTGCAGCAACAGTGGCATGTGGCATTAGAGCTAAGGATAGAGAACAGCAGACACAGACAGAGAAAGGGTGACCAAGATGCTACCTGAGAGTCAATAGTGAACCTTCTAGAGATCACTGGGGCACCTACACTATGCGTGTACACAGCCTCTAATGCCATGTGGAACCCTCACTTTAGTGAATTAAGTGGTGTTCATAATCAGGAATACTCTGTACTTCCGTTTCCCACACACTTAAGGGCGTCATGACAGAAGTTCTAAAAAGCACCTATTTTGAGGCCTGGCACACAGTTCACCTTTAGCTAATGTTAGTTTTGTTTTCATAGTCTCCTTGAGTCATTAAGGCCGGATTCAGTCATGTTCTAAGTCTTTTGGCCATAAAAGCAAATCAGTGAGTGATAATAATAGCTTACAGGTTTCCAGTGCTGTGTGCAGGCTAGGCTAAGCACTTTAAATGGATTATCTCAGTAGCCCTATTACCTAGGGCCCACTTTTTAGACATAGAAACTGAGAATTGGAGAGGTTAAGTGACTGACCCAGCATCCTAAGACTAGTAAGTAACAGCCAGGACTTAAAACCCAAGCAGTCCGAGTCCAAACCTTGGGCACTCCTAACTGCAGCTGAACACAGTAAAATACCATGTTGACTTGCTTTCTCAACTTCAGAGGCCTTCTCACCCTTATGCCTGCAGAAACTGTCCATTTTTTTAATATCAGAGAATAAGACGGTAAAACTTTGTTTTATTTGCAAATAAGAGTATAACTAAAAAGGTCTCTGAACTTTTCACTCTGCCCCTCCTCCATTCAGCTAGCTCTCTCTGAAAATAAATGAACTTTAAGAAACAAAGAGAGAAATATAGTATTCTACATAGTTAAATTATCCGGAGACTAAAGTTTAGTTATTGAAGTAAAAGCAATTTTTATGGAAATCTTTCTAAGACATTACACACTTACACTCATATATTCCTAAATAAATAATACCATTTCCTTGGTGGTTTATTACAGGCTCATCATTACAAATATTATTAGCAATAATAGGCTGCTATTCAATTATATGGGGGTGTAGAACTCAGTAGCACTCTTTGACCCTGCATTAAATGACCCCAAATTTCCATGCCTTCCAGGTGGCTTTTTAGATTTCTTTTTTTCCTACTCTCTGCTCTCTGAACTTCCCACTTTCATCCTGCTTCTAGTCTGCTCTCTTATTTTACACAGGGGCTCCATGCCTCTCCAGGGTTAAGTGCTTTCCCCTAACCTACCTCTGTCTGAGGTTTTTATTTGTAATGTTTATTTATTTATTTATCTATTTTAATTTTTTAAATGTTTATTTATATTTGAGAGAGAGAAAGACAATGTGTGATCAGGGGAGGTGCAGATGGAGACAGAGAATCTGAAGCAGACTCTGGGCTCTGAGCTGTCAGCACAGAGCTCTATGCAGGGCTCGAACTCACAAGCCGTGAGATCATGACCTGAGTGGAAGTCGGACAGCCAACCGACTGAGCCACAAGGTGCCCCTATTTATTTATTTATTTTTAAATGTTTTATTTATTTTTTAAGACAGAGATAGAGACCGTGTGAGCAGGGGAGGGTCAAGAGAGGGAGATGCAGAATCAGAAGACAGGCTCTAGGCTCTGAGCTAGCTCTCAGCACAGAGCCCGATGCGGGGCTCGAACCCACAAACCGTGAGATCATGACCTGAGCAGAAGTCGGATGCTTAGCCAACTGAGCCACCCAGGCGCCCCTATTTATTTATTTTTTAAACTCACTTGCAGGTTCCAGATGGTTGGGATTGATGGAAGCCTAACCTCTAATGAAACACAGACTTACTCCAACTTTCTCTTAAAAAAATAAAAGTGTGTATGTTTTTTTAATTTATTTGTTTCTTGAATGACAGAGAGACAGAGCATGAGCAGGGTAGGAACAGAGAGAGAGGGACTCACAGATTCCAAAGCAGGTTCCAGGCTCTGAGCTGCCAGCATGGAACCCAGCGTGGGGCTCAAACTCATGAACCACAAGATCATGAGTGTAGTCAAAGTCGGAAGGCTTAATTGACTGAACCACCCAGGTGCCCTCCAAAAAGTGTTTTTTAGAAAACCAGACTGTGGATTTCTGAAAAAGTTTTATTTATTCATTTGAGAAATTAGGTACCATACCCTTTAAAAGTTAAATATCAGAAAATAATGGACCAAGAAGGAAAGAAAGTATGATTTTTTTTTTAAAGTGCAGTCAAATTCTGTTTTGCTTTAAACACTTCATTTGTCTTTGGTGGAAGTCAATTTCAAGTTTGCAGTAGTTTTTAAATTACTAATGTAAGTTACTTTTATAAGAAAAAGTACCCTAATATTTAATGTAATTCTTTCATTATTCCTGCTTGATTTTGGTCACTGAATGGAGAGGGAGATACTAGATATGAAACAAAGATTTTATGCTCCACGGCATTATTGTTCATCTTTAAGTTCCAGGATTCGTCTTCTGTCTGTCTCAGGTATTTCATGTCTCAGCACAGTGCTGACCACCACAGGTTACCTTTCAGGTATTCCTTTTTTTCTCTCTCTCTTCCCTTATTATTGATCATTTTATTCAGTTTACAATCTTGTTGTTGTTTTAAAAAGTACTACATGAATGTTTTAGTGTAAATTACTTGTTCTTCTGAATTAACCCTATGGGTTTAAACATGGATCTTCATGTTCTGTGGCCTAATTAAAAAATCCAAGCTCAGTTAGAAATCAGAAATGGAGGGGTGCCTGGGTGGCTCAGTTGGTTAAGCGTCTGACTTCGGCTCAGGCCATGATCTCACGGTTCATGGGTTTGAGCCCTGCATCGGGCTCTGTGCTGACAGCTAGCTCAGAGCCCGGAGCCTGTTTCAGATTCTGTATCTCCCTCTCTCTCTGACCCTCCCCTGCTCACACATACTCTCTCTCTCTCTCTGAGAAATAAATAAAACATTAAAAAAAAAAGTGCTGATCTGAAGCTTACGTCTACACTAAAAAAAAAAAAAAAAAGAAATCAGAAATGGAAAAAAGAGAACAGGTATGAGAGAAATGAAAGCGTCTGTGATATGTTTTCTCCTGAGAAGGCTGCATCTTGTATGTAAAATGTGGTAATATCATCTGTTCTTCCACACATGCAGAACAACACTATCATTCAGGTGAAGACTGAATTTTTTCACTGTGATTTTATTTGTTGCCTACACATTCTAAATATACAGCAAAATCAGAATGCTGTGCTTTCTACAACAACTCTCGTTATTTCTACTTGAGGTTTATTTTCACTTTTTTCAATTGGTCTAAAGGTAGTTGTATACTACAATGCAAAAGATATCATTACATTATCAAAAGTTATCAGGTGACTTTAAGCTTCATGAAAGAAAGAAAAACATCTTTCTAACTCACTGTAATATCCCTAGCACAGTCTCAGGAACATAGTAGATATTCAATTAGCATAATCATTAGGAATAATGTAGGAATTCAGTAAACACCTCCTGAAGAAACTTGTTGGGGCAGAGAGGGGGTCCCTTTCCCTGAGGAAATCACTTTCCCCTACTTATGGAAGGAAAAGCTTTGAAATCCAGTAACACAGAGTTGCTGAGGTAACTGCTTTAGGAGCATTTGCTGACCAGGGATTTAGGTCAAAGTTGAAAAGAAATACTCCAACATTCTCATTATTTGATTATTAAAAGGAAATAAAATAAATCCTTATTATTAAAAACATAAAATAAATGCATAAAGAAATAAATGAGTGTGGGGTGCCTGGGTGGCTCAATCGATTGAGCATTCAGCTTCAGCTCAGGTCATTGTCTCGCAGTTCACAAGTTCAAGCCTCGCACTGGGCTCTTTGCTGACAGCTCAGAGCCTGGAGCCTCCTTCGAATTCTGTGTCTCCCTCTCTCTGCACACCACCCCCCACCTTGCTTATGCTTGCTCGAGCTCTCTCTTTCTCCCTCTCTCAAAAATAAATAAACATTTAAAAAAATTTTAAAAAAAGAAATGAGTGTTTAATAAAGGGATTACCATGTCTGAACCATTAGTCTGATATGGGTCAAATATTATAAATTTGTATTAGTATATTCGTTCACTGAAGGGAGTCAACCCTTATGAAAGAGGTTGGGGTTAAAACCGACGTTGGGTGATTTGAAACATGTCTACAAGAGTTAAAGATCAGGTTAAGAGATAGGAAAAAAAAAAACCACAAGAGGATCTATTCGTTTTATAGAAATTACCAGGGTTTCTATAGCATTGCAATGGAAAAATCAAATATGCATCTTCTTCAAATAGAGATTTAAGAGGCATTAAAATACAGGCAAAACCATTTTCCTCCAACAAAAGGTACTATGTTTAGAACTCAAAAGATCTTTAATTTTTTATCTGTGATGTGATACATGGAGCAATATCAATTTTTATTTATATGAATAAAGGCCTGGAAGAGTCTAGCTGGGATTTGCAAGGACATCAGAGAAAAGGGACTGTTAAGCCATCAGAAGTCACAGACATCATTAGCACAAGCTTGAAACCAGAGTAAAAACTGTGAACCAAGATGGAGTAACTTCTTTTCATTTAACCCCAATACTCTGCCCCTGATATAGCTAGGTAATACAGGTCCTAAAAAAACATTATAAAGTTTTCTTTGAACAGGGCATTAGATCAGTGCTAACATGGCCAGTCACAGTAAATGCATAGAAAGCCATTTTAAAGCCAGACACTAAATTAAAAGGAAAATTAAAGTCTTGCTTATTTTATGGATTTCTCCTACATAGTGTCAGATCCTACATTAAATGTTATAAAACAGCATTGGAATAGCCATTGCCTACCTAAAATATCACTGTTATAAATGATATTCTGATGTTCTTAAATAGTCTAGAATCTATTTAAGTACAGGCACTGAATATTTTGTAGTATCACACAGAAGTAAAAGGTTTGACCTATTCCTAATTACAGTATTAATGCGGTGATCAGCATGATCACATGTAAACAGAAATCTAACTACACATGTCACTGGATTTCAGCCATAGATCCAGGTTCTAGTTGAAATTCAATGACATCAGCAGAGAATAATCCTCTCAGCTAAACATGCAGAGAGATAATAAGCAAATGTGGGCCCAGAAATTTTTGTTTTTATTCCAAGTTATCAAGGAACACAGTGGCTCAAATTTCTATCGTCAGTGGTGACAATCAGTCATGCTCGTCTGATGTGGATTTCTACGTGGCACTCACATGCAGAGATGGATTTTCAAAGCTCTACTCATCTCCCCTTTTCACTCCTACTCCCTCCCAGCCACCAGCACCAAATCCTGGAGCCATATTTCATTTTTCGCTAAACGTTCTGGGAACAGTCATCACTTTTTATCAGGATTGGATTAAAAAAAACAACAACAACAAAACACCCCACCACCTCTGAGTAAATTAAACAGTTCAATGCACCAAGGGTATTTATCATAAAGTGAGATCTGCCTAATGAAAGTAATCCCCTACCTATGATATGGAAGACTGCATTCTCTAGTTTAAAAACATTCTGCCTCTGGGGCGCCTGGGTGGCTCAGTCGGTTAAGCGTCCGACTTGAGCTCAGGTCATGATCTCACAGTTTGTGGGTTCGAGCCCCGTGTCGGGCTCTGTGCTGACAGCTCAGAGCCTGGAGCCTGCTTCAGATGCTGTTTCT